>NW_027118074.1:0-363956 GCF_038497915.1 Lipomyces doorenjongii
TGGTTGATGTTGGCGCGAATAGCTTCATGTAGTATTTTTGTGATGGGCAAATGGGCGGTTCGGTGGTGTGGGCGGTTCGCTAGGGAAGTACGTTACAGCAACTACAACCAGCCACATTGTCCAGATAACCGTACCCGCGCCAAATCCTTTAGTACCTGTGCTGTATGCACCGCATTTTCACCACGGTTATGCCACAACACCCGCACGCCCAGGTTGCTTATCCCCGAGCCTGGTCTAACCAAAGCAGCTTTGTCTGTGATCTCTCAATTTTTTAGCTGTCGCCCGCTCCTGCCCTGCTCCAGTCATCCATTCTCTTAAGTCTTTGTTCTTCGTCCCCCCTCCATTCATCATCATCTCGCTTAATATTTGTTGCACAAACTATTCCATTGGTTTGTCATGGCCACCAATACTTTCGACGACGCGTCGACATCAGTATGGGGAGACCAGCCATCCTCAAACCCAGCTTCGTCGAGTACTTCGGCAACACAATCACAATCCATATTCACTACCTCATCGGCGCCATCACCACCACGGCAGAAGCTGTCGCCATCTGCACAAGCAATTCAACCGCGCGAAATTGAGCATTACGTCCCCGCGTCGCTTGGGAGTGAACAGTCAATAGAACAGCTTCACGAGAAAATATACGTCGAACCATCGTCCGCGCCGTCTACCTTGGTTCCTTCGTCTAGTCTAATTCCAACATCATTAGAAGACACCGTCGGACTGGAGAAAGCGTCTGCGCTTAGAAAAGAGGCAAAGTTGATGCAGGACGGGCTCGCGGCGATTTTAGAACGGATATTGGAGGTCAAAAGTGAATATGAGCGGCTCGAAGACGAAAATAAGTTTTTGCAGGATTATATCGGAAACCTGATGAGTCGCAGTAAAATGCTGACAACGAAAACTTCGGATTAATTGGTTTTGACACTGGTTATATAAGCTTGATTGATGTACTGGAGCTTGATCGGTTGGATATGTTCGGCGTTTTGCGGGTTATGGACAAATTGAGACCCGTGTGTATTGTATCATAGGACATTGGTTATCATGGAGTCTTTCAGCATCTGGGGTATTGTTGCGGTACATGTATATACACATTCATTGACTAGGAGTTTTGTCAGATAGTTATGTTTTCAAACCGTCATTACATAAGTTATTAACATTAATTGCAGTCGCTCTACTATATACCAGGAGAATAGATAACTCGCAATTCACATTTTATTTCTAACGCCGATCAACTACCAGCAATCGCATCCTAGTGTAGCGTATCGCCTGTGTCGTCACTTTACAGCGTACAGATTTCGTCCACAGCAACCAAAGCAACTTAGCAATCCGTCGTTTCTATGCTACGTCTTGGATACCACCTGTTTGTTGTCAGCAGCTCTTATCAACGAAGAACAAGGACAAAAGAAAATTCTACCCTCCCCGATGCAATATGTGGCTTCACGTTCGGGCATGTCTGCTCCATGTTAGACTCTCATTTAGTACGCGATAAACCATCACCTACCTGGACTATCTTGAAGCTATTACGGTACATCCCGCGTTAGTATGCCACATAAATCGATTAATTTCACTATACCTTCGCGACTCGCTCTTCGCCTCGCCCCTTTCGCAGCATAACTCGCGTAGCCGAAGCGTGTGCCTACGTCGTCAGTCAGACAAGTTGCGATCCCACCGTTACCAACTACAAACCAAAACATGTCCTCCAACACTACAAACAGTTAGCCACATTCTCAATCTCTTGGCAAAACTTACGGTTTTCGCCCATCCGCGGCTGCAAAGAGCGCCGAAGCTCCAGGATCAGATTGCACTTGATTCGTCATAAACACAGCAACATTATACTCCTCAGCAAGCCGATTCAGTCGGCCAAGCATCTGATTCAACTTTTGCTGCCGCTCATTAAGTTCTCCGCGACCGCAGTAATCAACCCTAAACTGCGCCATAATTGAATCGACGATCAAGAGACGGTAACTACCGTCCGCGAACGTGCTTCCGAGTTTCTCGATAAGCTCCATCTGATGCTCGCTGTTGAGAGCGCGCGCGTACGAAATGTTATCGCATACCTGGTCGGCATCGACGCCGAATCTCTCAGCAATATCACGCAACCTACACAGTTAGTACTGCGTGTAGCTACGTTGTTTGTCATAATTCGAATAGGTCCTACCGTTCAGGCCGGAACGTGCCCTCAGTATCGATATACGTTACTTTACCTTCGGCGCCGCCCATATCCTATCTTTATCAACACCGAATTCCGTATGTCAACATGAGTGACGTTACCTTAGGTAGCTGCGTTGTGACGCACAATGTATGCGCCAACTGTGTCTTGCCACACCGATATTCACCAAACACTTCTGTGATACTCATAGTTTTGATACCACCTAGGCATGCCTCAGCAGTTATCCATTCCGTCAAATTCAGCTCAAATACCTCCTAAGACACTATCAAGCTGCTTACTACCCGTCGATATTGCGATCACGCGACGTCGATTATGAGCCTGCTCTGTCGCGGATATAAATCCGACATTCTGCTTATTAGAACAGGTCTATCTTTCTGCAATGGAATACAAACGATAAGTTTTCCTGCTGCTTCCTTAATTTTGTCGACTTTGACTTCACTAAGACCTTTCACTTTCAGCAAATTACGACGCGTCGTAGACAGTACAGTCTAGATCCTGTTCAGCTTAACCTAATGAGAAGTGCACTATCGGCATAGATATGTACCGAAATCGCGTATATTCCCGCCGCGCGCAGTTTCTGGATGTCGGCAGCATTGATACCAAGGTTCTGCAGCTCATCGACATCAAGGATCGAGCTGTCGACCTTTTTGTGAATGTCAGCAGTGTAGAAGAAGACAGCTTGTAGGAACATGAACATACGTCTTCAGGCTCCGGATCAGAATCGATGGTACGTCTTGTGTCTACGGCTACCATTATTCAAAGGGGCGTGTCTGAGATGGATTGGGGAAATTGATGATGGAATCTAAATTAATAAGGGATTTAGAGATATTTACCAGTTCGCTTCGTTGAATGTAAGCACGCGTTAGTAGCAGTTTGTGTAGGATAACAAACAACAAAGGCGCCAACACGTCAACACTTACCACACGTGATCGGGAATTCTCGTATTCGGACACAACCCAAAATAAGAATCGCCTACTTCCTCGACAGCAACCTGATCTATAGATCTGTTTGCATCACTCTATACCACCATCCTAAATTCAATTGCGGTCTCAACACCATGAATGTGCGAGCGCTTTCGCTGTTCCTCATTTTGGTAACGGCGTCGTTAGTTCGCGCGCTCTTCGCGGACGAAGCTTTCGTCGTGGACTGGCACCGAGCGTCCATAGGCAGCATTGATCCTTCCCGCGCCCTGTTGTCGCCGAACTCCGTCACCGTCTTCTCCGACTCATCTGTCCTTGCGTCATTAGATCCAGTCAACGGTACCATCCGATGGCGACACTGGCTAGATGAATCAGCTGTACCGCAACATTCGCATCTCATTAGGTTAGATTCCTCAGTTCTACTACTTGCCGCTGCAACGCCGGCAGATGCCTCGATTACGCATATTGCGGCTTGGATCGAGGATTCTGGATATCTTCTCTGGGAATCATATTTATCCGGCGGCGCGCCGGTTGGCGTGTCTGTTGCCGGCGACGTGTATATTCTGCTTAGCGGAGGAAAGGTCCAAAGATTTAGCCGGACAACCGGATTAGAGGTCTGGGAGTACAGTCTTCCAGAGGGATACTCCGCAGTTGACATTGCTGCTTCGAAGCACGGTGTTTCGGTAATTGCCAGAAAGCAGGATAAAGGTCTTGGATACTTTATTGTTGGCGCCGAAAGCGGTGAATTAGCTAGCGATATTTTCGTTGTCGTCGACAAAAATGCCGCTGCGGTCTCCGTCTCCAAGATTGGAGGTCATGACTCGGATCTTATATCATGGACCCTTCCCGGTGAGGGCAGCACTATTAAAGTTGCTAACTTGTCTGACACTGCGATGTCGGTATTTACAATCACTCCCAAGGCTCCGTATGCTTCATTTAGTCTGACGTCGACGTCGACGGATGTCGTTGTGACATTTACCGGCCTCGACGGCAAGTCATGGGCAGAGTTATACAGTATTTCGGGAGGTAAGCTGATGCTGGTCGGTGTGACGAGTCCAACTGAATCGGCAGTTGCAGTTGGTGCTGGCAAGCTCTTTGAACTATCGAAGGGGTCGATTTCAAGATTTGCTCTTGGCTCCGATGGTGCAAAGGTCGAAAGTAGAACTGAAGTCGCATTACCATCATCACCAATAGAATTCGTTACCTGCAGCTCATCGGCATGTCTAGTTGGCTTCAAAAACGGCGAATATATTCTCGCTACCATCACGGGCGTCACCTGGACTCGTGACGAGTCGATCGCAGATGTAGTCTCCGCCCTGTTTGTGGAGCTGGAGGAAGAAGGCGAAAGTTCGTCACTCGGTCAAGTTCTCTTCGAAGAGAATGCGGCCCCATTACAAGCTTATATCCACAGAGTCAAGCGGCACTGGAACTCCCTGGCAGGATTACCACAATATATTATTGGTTTCTTTCAACGATTCATGTCGGGCGATTATGACGCCATCCCCGTCGATCCGAACTCTACTGTGACTGATACATTTGGCTTCCGCAAATTCATCGTGTTGGCTACGACAAAGGGCGGCTTGCGAGCGCTGGACACCGCGCATTCCGGTGCGTTCGCATGGAAGGTCGACGACGTGCTGGAATCAGATGTGATTGTTGGTATTGTGCATGGTGATGCAAAGGATAAATTGTATGTCGTCGGTAAATTTGGTACGGTCGCTTACATAAATGCTCTGACTGGTAATATTCTGGCTGTTTCCAAAATCGCCAAATTTGGTCTTGGAGACAAGGTCGAGTCCGTGGTCACTTTTGTGGATGATGGCGTGCAGTACATTGCTGCTTGGACAGCTCATGGACAGTTTCATTTCTTGAATGGATCTTCTCCTGCTAAGTCGGTCTACTTCTCCAAAGTGATTGATAACGCTGTAGTTGGATATATTTACAAGGAGGTATACACTCTTATATTTATATGAGCTTCCAGTTAATATGCATGGGGGGCTAAATTTTGTTTGTTTAGGATCGCGTCATTCCAACGTGGAGGTTCACACTTCCAACGTCTTCTTACAAAATCACATCGTGCGCGTCGCGCGATCCTGATGACAAAACAGTCTCGGTGGGTCGAGTCCTCGGCGACAGATCAGTGCTCTACAAGTACCTCAACCCACACATCCTCGCAGTGGCCGCAGTAAACGAAGACACAAAATCCGCAGCTATCTTCCTCATCGACGACGTCTCTGGTAGGCTCCTCTACTCATCGTTTCACGATGATGAAGTCGTCGACACCGCGATTGGCATCAAGCTTGTGGTCGGAGAGCACTGGGTTGTGTACAGCTACTGGAGCGAGCTCGCCACCCGCGGTGAGAAGCTTGTCGTTCTGGATTTGTACGAGTCGGATATCCGGAATGAGCGATGGAGCAAAGGACAGAATTTTTCGTCGTTCACAGAGACACCCTTGCCGTTTGTTCAGGGCCAGGCGTATTTATTCCCGGAGCATATTACCTCGCTCGCTGTCTCGCGATCGCGGTTTGGCATTACGAATCGGGATATCATCGCCACCCTGGACACGGCGCAAATTGCGGTACTTCCTAAACGCCTACTCGATGCGCGGCGGCCGATAAACCGGGACCCGACAAACGAAGAGAAGGAAGAAGGATTAGTGACGTACGATGCGCTAGTCGGCGATGACAAGCGATTTATAATATCACACGTCTTCAATGTCGTCGGTACGAAAAAGACAATTTGCACCCCGGCATACCTCGAGTCCACCGTCCTCGTATTCGCGTACGGGCTCGATCTGTTCTTCACCCGTATCACACCCTCGCAACCGTTCGATTTATTGTCGAAGTCGTTTAATAAGGGTCAGCTACTACTCACAATCTTCGCGTTGATGGTCGGCGTCAGGTTCACAGGCCCGATGGTCAGGCGCAAACAACTGAACATACGCTGGGGAACGCAAAAATAATGTGATAAAATGGTGGGTATGATATTAGACAGACGGTTGATCATATTTTGAAATCATTCTGTGTACAGAACTTGAAAGATAAAGCAAACTTTTATTTGGCTCTATGTAATACAAATGTACGCTTTATCGAATCCAAGTACATGTTATACACATTAACTCGTACCTACGTCGTTTTAGTCCATCATTGACACATCATTGCGTCTTTTTCTCCGGCACCTTCTCCGGTCCGCTGAACACCCACAACACAGTAAACAACACCCATGCTACAACAACGACGACCACGGACGTAATGTAAGGATATGCATTCGGAATCTCAAAACTTCTCAAGAATTCGTTATGCCCAAAGTGACGCAGTGTAACAGTCCGCTTATCCTCGACATATGACAATCCGGTCCGCTTGTAATTCAAATGGAACGTGAACATGCCATGCTGGTCTGGAGCCTGAAATGTCGTGGTGTATAGCTCCGAGTCGCCGTTCGCGCCGACGGGAGTTAGTGTGAGGCGGTAGTATGGATCCAGCATTGTGAATTCGAGCTGGACATCGTCCGCAACGAACGGAACCCATTTGTCCCCGGTCCATTCGCTAATCTCGGCTTCGTATGTAATATTCTGCTTCACTCTGTAAATTTGCGGGTTTTCCTCATCTGTGTTGGCCAATTTGTGTGTAACGGATGCGAGCTTAATAACGCCGGACTCTTGGAATGTCCATTTTGTGATACCGGCAGCAAGCTCGCGGTTCGCGCTGTCAGCTGCATCGATTGCGTCGTTGCTCAGCATTGAGCTGCTGGCAACGATAACGGCACGCGCATTATTCCGCGCCTGAATACCAGCAACCAAGTACGCCTGCGTGCCAGAAACAAAGGGCGAGTCAGACGCGAGAAGTTCCTCAGCAGGATCGTACACATACGCAGTATCACTTGCACGCAGGATTGGGAACAGAAGTTGGTTATTGCCAAGGGCGAATGCCGATCCTGAGTACACGATCTTTTTTCTCGTGGCCCCCGGCATGATTGATGGCGCGACGAGGGAGGTCGCGGGGTCAAGAATGACCGTGTCATGAAGATTCGGGGAGGCCGCGGTATCAAAATGGAAGTGGTCGACAAGCTTTGTATCCCGGAAGGGTAAGTGGATATCCAGTTCACGAGCAAACTCGCGGACCGAGCCCAGGGCATGCTCATTCGGGTTAACCAGAACCAGAACATTACCGCCATTGGCCATGAACTCTAGTAGTGGTTTTGCTAGAAGATTTGGACCTAGAGCTTTCTGTGTTGGCGGAAGAGTTAAAATGACATGATCGTATGCGCGCTCCCCATAGTTGAAGAGTGATAGATGAGGATCATTTGCACTGCGGAAGTCTATGACGAAGTCACGATCTAGAACTCATTAGCAAATTCCTCACACTTCGAAGTCTGCAGATTTGTTTACCCTTTAGATCATCGAAAAATATGCTGTAATCTTCCTTATTGATCGAGGGATCGAGAACAACCAACAATTTCGAGCCAGTAGTGGACAGCGCAAGCGCTAGGGAGACTAGAGCTAAGAGCGGGAATCCTAAGATTCTTATGATCCCCCGTCCAAAAGGAGTCATGAGGGATAATTCGTCTAGTACTCGGTACCACGCAAGGATGCAAAAGGCACAGTAAGAATTTAATGAGAGTTCAGATCAATTGGCTGCCGATGGTAATGAGTGATCATCGTGCGCGTTGCAGAAGCTTGCGTGTCCACAATTATTCCGTAGTACCAAACCCTCTGTAGAGGACAGAAACTCAACAACCACGTGCTACTTGGGGTGACCGCAATTGATTAGCCCAAGTGTCCTACAGCGCGGTTAGGTAACTCATGCCCGAAACGTAAGTTGAAGTCTCCAAAATCAAGGTAGTAGTCGATCGCTTCCGCCAATTGGTCACGATCGATCGGCGACTCCCTCTACATGTGGCCATGTATGCAGCAGTAATTACACTTCCACGAGATTGATGGATATTGCTATGATTAGTGGTAATACACGGGAGCTACAGCTCAACGAATCAACCGCGCGTGCGACATCGAGATGAGGCATTCGCTCGACTATGGTCTTGCAGTTTCGGCGCGAGGATCTGCAGGAGCTGTGTTTGGAATGACGCGATGCCTTGCCTTGACATCTTGCTTAGCCCTTACGACAGCCAGCGGAGATCAGGGTGCCGACTGTCGGTCTAGAAGAACAGTGGCCACTGGAGTAACTAGAGGAGGTACATCTCCCGGCTCACTAACTCAGCTCTGCCCAGTGTATTCAAGTCGAGTCATTAATGTCCTAGTCGAGTCATTAACGTCCTACACATTCAACATGAGGACTTGTTTGAAGGAAGTCTGAAGGCGTGACAATTTGCAACGTTATTTAAGTAGACTGCTCATCTAGAAAGCCCAAGGACTATCCAGATTCGAGGTCCATGCTGCTCGGCGTTTTGAACGATCTGACGTGGTGAGGCGGACTTTCCCGGGATTGCGGACATTGACTATCAAATTTGATGAGCTAAGTGGTGGCTTCCTCGCCAGGGCTGAGTGGCTCGGTTGTGAAGTGTCCGCGGCTAGAGATGGTGTCGTTTCGTAGTGTCGATCGCGTACCGCAAAACTTGTCGGTGCAGGCGGATTACTAGTTTGTTGTCTTATATTTATGAGATCCAATGCTGAGTATTCACCACATCCTGCATTCACCACCGGAGACTGCCTGACTATTATAGTAAACTTGTAAACGTATCGAACTGCAATAATCCAGTATATTTGGTGTATTAAACTCTCTTAGATATATAGCAGTCACAATTCAGTAAGATACGCTCGCGGCCTCATATGAGAAACAATCATCCGAGATCGTAAACAATATTTTCCGGCTCGTACAGATCTTCAAAGTAGCACTCATTAATCTCGACTGCCTTGGGGCCATTCCTTTCTAAAATCCACTCTCTTTCAATTATTTCTGCATCTTCAAGATAAAAGCGAACTCTGTTGCACTTAAATAACAATAGTTTCGGCATGACAGCTTTACAGCAACTGCGTAGAATCCAGACACACGCTGGCTCGATAAATTCACTATGATTAGATATCTTCAGGACGTTGAGATTTGGTAATCGAGGGGGTGCATACTCGGGGTACTTCCAAGGTGCAGACCATGAGTGTACCAAAATAGTATGCCGAGTAATGAATTCAAGTTCCCGCAATGCGGGAAATTTAATCTCCGCGCTTGAATTACTAAGGAGCCTGCCAAAGAACGCATTCAGGACCACCATCGGCAGCACAAGTTGTTCAAGGCGGTCAAAGATCGCAGAGACACCGACAGGATACAACGCAGTTGTTCCGGCAAGGAACTCTGAACGGACTTCGAGTCTTCTGATGGTCTTGACAAACTCCGAACGCATAAGATCACTGCTAAATGGAGGAAGTCCTTTTTGAACACGATCAAAATATTCCACACACTCTGGGTGCTGCTCGAGTAGCCCAGTCAGCTCGCCCGGATATTCTGTGGCCCGTGAGAATCCCCCTAATGGCAGGAGGACCACGTAAACAATCAAGCTCATATGATCAACAGTCTCTTTCGAAATACTTTTTTCATCAGGAAGCTTTAGGCTATATATGTGTCCGTTCCTGAATATGTCAAGAAATCCAGATATAGTGACGTTGAACCATGGCACTGTCGTGTAGTCGATTATGTCATATGCATGGCTGTCTGATGCAAGATACTCATCAATGTGCTTCTTCCAGGTCCGACAAACCGACCTCGGAACAAGGATTTCTGGGTACGGGATGTAAGATATTACCTCCCTGAACATTTCTGGAGGCACAAAACACACTGGGTTGATACGTCGACTTTTGATCATAATTCCGGTTTAACCAGACATGGAAGTATGGTGAATACTAACAGAATTACAATAAGCATTGCTTCCATGTGGAAATCAGGGAATATATAGGTCGTGATGCGCGGTCTTCAGCCCTGTGATATCTTCAGCACGTTGTCGGACAACGTGTATATGACCCTACTGGTCACGAAAGCGTAGCCAAGTTACTATTCTGTCCAATATCAATCGATATTGTAGTGCGTGTACTTGCCGTGTAGCAGAAGGTCTGTAACAGCAGTCTGTAAGAATATGGCGTATTGTATATAGGTTTCCGAACATTCTGTCGAACCAAGGTTGTTTAAACTACCCGGACGATTCGAAAGTTGTGGTTATTTTCGTCGGACGAACATCTGAATACAGTCTTATCCGCAATGTTCAAGCGGATATAACGCATAACTGTCTAAACTGGCATGTTATTATTGACATCAGCGCAGTTGCGCCGCGACGACGGTACCTGGCACAGCTCGACGGCGCGGCGTCGAAGCACCATCGTCAATAATTCGAACACAACCGCGACGCCAATACAAATTCGCTGTTAAACATTACGTCCCCGCCTGTTCTATACTCGATATCGGCACGCCTCTCAAGTGCCTCTCTTTCTGTGTCGGGTAACTGTTGCAGCCTGCTCCGTAATCAAGGAGTGGCTTCCAGTTGACTCCATCTCATCGCGGTACTGGACTCCCAATTATTACCTCTGTCGTGATTAGTACACTCGTCATCTGTTCACTGTCGCCTGTGAAAATGTCGTCCCAACAAGATGTCCCGCGGTTGTTCCACATTCCGCTCAAATATATCTCGCTGGTCACTGTATGTGTAGCTTCAATGAGGAGTTTGCGATTTCAAAGACTAACAAGACTAGCTCACATTTCAAAATTCCGCTCTTATCCTGGTATGTCACCGTCGTCGCTGATATAACAAGTATAAGGAGACAGCTTACTAGACATCTCTAGATTATGCACTACTCTCGAGTAATGCCAGGATATGACAGCAGTTCACGATACTTTGCTTCAACTGCCGTCTTATTAAATGAAATTATAAAACTATGCGTCTGCTCTGCTGTCGCTGCGTATGACCGAGGTCTTCGATTGGCCTGGATAGAAGTCTTCAGCCGTGATTGTTGGAAATTGGCTATTCCCGCGTGCTTGTACACAGTAGGTTTGCACCTCTATGTTTGTCGCTGGTGGACATCGTACTGACTTTTTCTCGTAGGTCCAAAACAGCTTGCAATATGTCGCAGTCTCTAATCTGGACGCTGCGACATTTCAAGTCACATACCAATTAAAAATTATAACTACAGCAATTTTCTCTGTGACCATGCTTCACCGCAGTCTGTCGCCTCTGAAGTGGATGTCGCTGTTGATGCTCACTCTTGGTATTGCCCTCGTACAACTTCCCCATGACGTTATTTCGATTGTCGCATCGTCATTCAACTTGACACTCCGCCTCACTGGAGGATCTGATGACGAATCTGAGACGGGCAAGGAAGAGCATCATTCGCTCGAAGGTGAGGACGCCATGAACCGCACTCTCGGCCTGGTCGCCGTCCTTATCGCATGCATTCTATCTGGTCTGGCCGGCGTCTACTTTGAAAAGGTTTTGAAAGGCACTAATGCGTCATTGTGGGTACGCAACGTGCAACTCAGTTTTTTCTCCATCTTTCCGGCGTTATTTATAGGCGTGCTATGGAAAGACGGTGCCTCGATCGCCGAGAAAGGTTTCTTTTTCGGATACAACCCTGTCGTGTGGACTGCAATTGGCTTCCAAGCTGGCGGCGGTATAGTCGTCGCTTTGTGCGTGAATTTCGCGGACAATATTGCAAAGAACTTCGCGACCAGTATCTCCATCCTTATCAGTTTCATCGCGAGCGTGTATTTCTTTGACTTCGTGGTGACTGCGAACTTTGTGTTAGGCGCTATCTTAGTCTTGATCGCCACTTACTTGTATTCCAAGCCAGACAGACGGTCATCTACTGTTAGAACGCAGAATAAGGGGGAATATAGGCCTGTGCCTTTGCAGGGCACCACTTCAGAGGATATCTCCCCTCGATCGCCACGACCAGCGTTGGGTGCGTTTAACGAGAAGAGGCAATGATTGGTAAATTGAGTGCACGTCCATTATGCGTGATGTTAAGACCTTTTGGTAGGATCTGTACATTATTTGGAAGAAGTGTATTAGTTGTATAAGGTTTGGTTTTGATTTTGGTGGTGAATGCGCATGTAAATAGTACTATACAGAGTTGTTACGATTGCATGTCGACTTTGCACAGCTTGAGTTTCTCCATTTCGAGATTGTGCGTGGATTTATGACGAAATTTGATTTCGTCTACTGGGTTTGAGCGTAGTTAAAATGGAAAACACAAATGATCCGCAGCAATATCTACAGTACAGATATAATACATTGATATCGCCGAGGTAAACAAGCCAATCAACAAAAAAATTCACCAGCATACTTTTTTATGATACACTAAGATTCCCACCCAACCGTTTCCGATCGTCCAAGCTAAAATCACAGTCTCTTAACATCCACATTTCATCGATAATATCCCGTGTAGCCAACATCTGTTCCCAAAACTCGACTTCCGCATACGAGTCTCTTATTATTGCAATTGATTTGACCTCGAGCTGTTTCGCTTTGCGATAGTACCCTAGGATGCCTAAGACACGGACGAGGCTTCCTGGATCTATGGATTCTACAAAGCCGAATCTCGTTTGCTCCTTAGTGATGCACTCTATTTCCCGTCCTGACCCATCGTCCACTGAACCATTAGCACGTGACAAAAGTAGATAATACAACCATGCACGTACCTTTCACAATAGCATTCGTTTCTCGAATAGTCACCCCGACGCATAGGCCTAGAATACAAATATACTTTATCGGATGATTCTTCCAAAAATGGTCTCCGTACATTTGCGTTGCTGGAAACTGTTTCAAAGCTTGGACGTCAGCGATGGAAAGACATGCCCAAGTGTCGTAGATGGGTGACTTGAAGTATGTGTTGCGTGTGTAGAATGGCATGCCGTTCACGACGGCAAGGATTATGTCGAGACCGGGTTTTGATTTTGGCCGTCTGATTGTCTTCCGTCGTTGAGGCGTTGACGGGATGATGCTCTTCCCAGAGGAAGTTTGTGCATGCGATACTGCCGGTCGAGCCAGGGCACTGGTATCGCAGCCAAATTCAGGTAAATCATCCAGCGCCACAAACCCCTGTCCATGTCCTACCTCCGTCGTAGCTCGTGTACGGCTCGCCTTGCATTCCGCACGATCCTGGACACTTCGCTCTTCCCTGTGCAGTGATGACGCAATGCGAATCATTTTAATACCCTCGTTGATCACTACATTATAGTTCTCCGTTTTTCCCCGCTCCTTTTTCTCCGTAGTAATATATTCCATTTTCACCAATTCTGGAAGCTCAACCTCGGTCTTGTGCAGTTGAAAATTGTTACTCTCGAATGCAGTAGGCCGGAATGCTGTAGGACATATATCCTTTGTTGACATGTTCACGCTGATATCCACTTCACTCCCGGCATCGCATTCTGGGATCGGAATCTCAATCTCGACTTCTCCCCGGCCAAGCTGGTTAGACTGAAACTCTTTGAATAGTTGAATTTGCCCCTGTTGACTCCATGACAAGCCATATAGTGCTGATTTCGACTTTGGAATGCTGTTGAATTGGTCGCTAAAATCGAGGCGTTCCGAAACGCGTGAGTGTTTCTTGCTTATAAGCTCCGCAGGAGAGTGTGGTACTGGCGACGGCGGGAGCGGGAGCGGAAGTTCAATCTCAGTGAGACCAGCTTGCTTTTCAAGCTGAAATAATCCTCCGCTTTTGACGGCATCGTTATCATACGTATTGTGATCAGATACTGTACTAGCCCTTCCGTTTCTTGAAATGATCGGCGATGGCATGTCTAACTCGAATGGAAATTCCACAGTTGTCAAGCCTAAATGTCGAGAGTGATCTCTGTTCGCATTTGTGCCTAACTCTCCAACATCTTGTCCTAATTGTAGATCTTTGTCGTAATAATCTGTCGGAAAAAGCTCAACAGTCGCTAGTTGCCGACTGGCTCTGGCCGCTCGGACTTGCGCACGTGGTGCTGACTCTGAACAATAAGAATCGTCCGAATACTCGCCTTCCGAATGTTCATTATTTCTTGTGCTATTCTCCACACTGATGCTCCCATCTCGCACCTCCTCGGTACGGTCGCCGGGGCTCTCCAACTGCCGCATAATACCAACATACGCATACTTAGAAGCTTGTATCTCCAACATCTTCTGTTCACGCACCTGCTCTGCATACTTTACTTTCCGTTTCTTCTTGCTTTTCTTCCCAGGGTGATGGTGTCTAGTAAATGAGCTCAGGTTGCTTGTGGAGGTTGCTGATGATTTGTCTGGCGCCAAACTCGACGTTCGCATTACTTTGTGTGATGCCGCCTGTTCTTGCTGTTTTGGATCGTTACCATGTCGTTCTATTGCATTGCGTTTTTTGTGTTTGCCGCGCCCCATGATCGAGATATCGATGCCGCCTGTTGTCCGTAGCAATTGTGGACAAAAATACAATGGTAACGCGATGTTTTCATTGTTTTGCTAGGATTCGCTGTGCGGCGCCGAACAGCACGTAATCACGTGACATGGCTCTAGTGGTGTAGGATAAAGGGAGGTTGAACGAAAAGATTTCAGGGTATGGGTCACCCTTTCGCTTGATCGCATTGAATCTTGAGACTTATGCAGGGGATGGATATTAGTGTTAATTTCCATTCAAACTGCGCGACCATGAGTTTGTATTCGGCAGGAACATCTCAGACGCGCGCGACGGACCTTATTCTCTGTATTTTACCATAGAAGTTCACGAATTTTCTGAGTGTAGCTGATTAGATACTAGATTTAAGTGTCTAGCATAACATTATCTTCAAGGTGTCGCGCGTTTTTCAGACCTCCTCTACCAATCCTGTTGTTCTTCTAATTTTTGGACTGCTTGCAATATTTCTGTTTCCTTCTTTAATCCCGGCGATTGTACAAGCGTTTCTCGCCCATTACGAGCAGCAGCACGTCGACATTGCTGCGCTTTATTTGCTTCTGATCCACGTTTACGTCAAGCATATTCCAGCCTATACGCACACTCTTCAACGTATCTACTTCACCGTGCTCCATCCAGTCATCATCGAATCACACGATCCCCGCGTGTTTCCCTATCCGCGTCCCATCAGTGAACCGCCGACTCGCGACGTAGTGCAGTGGGCGAAAGAAGGACTTACGATGCCTATTCCAAAGTTGCCGGCATGGGTCGCGAGTCAGATTGGTTTGGGAGTTGCGAATGCGCTTGTGTTGGGGTATCGCTCGTATGAGAGGGTACAATATATGGTCAAGTCGAGATTGAAGATGTTGACGAGTGCTTCCACGGCGTATACAACCCGTGCGAAGAGTGAACAACCGGCACCCACGGCCGAGAGCGAGAGCGATGGCCCCCGGATTCGTATTAGGACCGATAGAGAAGCTGGATCCGCTCTTGGATCGTCGACAACCGATGAGTCACCGCTGTCGTCATCAACATCGTCTTTGACTGGCACGGAAAATACCCCGTCAAGTGCAACGACGACCTTGACTAAACAAGGTCACGGTCGTCCTTCGAAAGACGAGATTGCAGCGAATGTCCGAACGTTGATTGAGATACCCGGGGTCGCTCTTTATTTTCTCAAACCCGAAACTAATACGGACCGTCGTGTGATTCACATTTACAACAACCAAGGCGAGAAAGTCTATGTTCTTCTACGGCCCGACGTTCGGTCTCAAACATGGACGCTCGCGTACGCGGACGCACAAATGGGGGTCGGTGATCTCGCGACCATCTATGCGGGTAAGAAAGACGGGGTTGGCGTTGGCACGGGCATAATTTCCGCACGCGCACAGCCAGGAAAGTATATTTTGTTCAACAATCCCAATGGCGGGTTAACATACCGCAAGGTCACGAAGCAGTGGACTCCAGAAGACGGGAGCATGCGGACGTTTTATCTCGCTGGAGCTGCACCGTATCATTGGACTAAGGCCGGTTTTTTGCAGAAATCTGTTTTCAGGAACGCAGAGTTTTTCTTGACGGATCCCAGTGTGGGATCACCGGCGGCAATTCCGCTGAATGTGGGCACGTCCTCTGGGCCAGCGAGTCCTGCGTGGTCGGTCAATGCCAGTCCATCGTATTTCCCGAGTGAGGGTCGAGGACGAGTGTTACAGCAGCAGAGCGCCAGTGCGGCGAATCGGAGTGGTACGAGCCTGTCCTCGAACCTATCGACGCGTCCCATGGCGCCGCACACGTTGTGGGACTTACGACCAGGATCGACGGGACCGCAGGTTAATGTTGTTGACAGATCTCTAATTAGCAAGTATGGAGAGCGGGAGACGATTGCACATGCCGCGAAGATTGCTCGAGGGATGACGTGGAGGATCGCCGTTGATACCCGGAAGATTAGTCCTGAGATTGTGATTGCGACCGCATGGATTAGTATTCTGCATCAGTGGTCGAACAAGATTACTACTCGGGGAGTGCAGCTGCCAGCGGGTGTAGAGTAGAGGCTGTCTGAGATGCGTATGTATATGATTAAGAGGATTAGGCTCAGTGTGTGTTTCACTGTTCTGTTGTCTTGTCGTTCCGCGAATGGCAGATGTTAGGGTCAAATTTCGATATCAGTCTGACTTCTATAAACCAAGTCATGTAACCTATAGTCTGTCTAATATTATTCGATTAGCATTCAGCATGTACTTTAATATGATGATACTAACTTACATAACCGGTCATAAAAGTAGGGGTTAGGGTGACAGACTCGTAGGCTGGGCTACCAAGGATGATTTTGATCAGATAAGCCAAATTAGGCATGTTACATACGACAGCGTGGCGTGAGCGCGAATTTGAGCGACTTGAGTAGCAACACTTTTGTGCGCCTTGTCGGACAGTAAGAGGATTTAGCAGTCTACAAGAAGTTTTATGGTTTGTGCCCTTTTATTGTAAATCAGGATGCGGCAATGGTGATGGTCAATAAGTAAATATTGTACCTCCTATCTAGCATAATGACGAGCGCCAATCTGTCTGGGTCTGCGTAGATTGCTGCACGCGACCATTTGTGGCACGAGTCCAAAGTAATGCGGAGGCCGGGTCACTCGGAAAATGTTGGTCGTCGCGATCTGATAACTTGGAGTTCGCGCCAAAAGCCACCTTCATTCTTGCACCCCCACCACACCACCAAAGACACGTACCTCATCCGCGAAACCAAAGACAACAATAACAACAACAGGGGAAATACTCTACTCTCCACGTCTTCGCCAGATAGCCCAGCCGGCTTCGTCCACAGTCTAGGCCGCCGTGCTTGTCTGCTATTCTCGCGTGCCGCCTGCTGGCATCCGACATGGCGATCGCGTCTCACCAGCACCAGTGCAGCCGTGGCCGCAACGGCGATCGGCTCGCCACGGCCGGCCACGCGGCGGACCATGAATTCCATCAGGGCCAGTGGTCGTCCCAGCACCGCGGACCGGTGCTGCGGCGTAACTCGTTCTTATCGACCTCGTCGCGATCGTCCGTCGACGACGAATCCGTATACGAGGCCGAGGTGTTTTTCGACGAAGATTCCCTTGACCGCGTACAATACATCGATGCCCATGCTGTCGAAAAAGACGACTCCTCAAAGCTGTACCCAGCGACAACAAACGGCAGCGTGGCTGCCTCGACAGCCATACATCCTCCTCCGGAAGACGACGGATCCGCGCCAACTCTGGCAAACAATCCGTGTTCAAGGCGGACCGCGCCAGAGGTCGCTAGCAATCGCAACAGTCTGGTGCTCGGAAGTCCGTCGAGCGGGAATCTGTTCAGAGGCATAGATTATTCTGAATATACTTATGATTTGGGATGGACTGCAGCGTCGCGGATCCATTCGCGGAATAGCTCGCTTTTTCAGACGCATTCGGTCAACTTTGCGAACGCGTCGCCTAGAGCGTTTGGATCTCCTGGATTCGGGTCACCCGGATTTTTGGCGCAACATATAGCGGCGAATGAAGCGGAGTCGCTGCGAGAAGAGAATGGAAATACAGAGTCTTCGGCGCGGAGGGTTGATGACGTGGAGGAAGTTCTGACCGAGAATGCGCCATTGTTAGATTCAAGTTCGGAGCCTATTACAATTGTCGGTACTGCTGCGGAGAGTGGCACTATGGAAATAATACGTCCGACAGAAAGTGAGGGCTTACCAGCTTTTGGCACGTCGCCAATCATGGCTTTCCTCTCGCATCCCTGCATGTCAGAGGACGGAGGACAATATCCAGACACAGATCTGGCTACTCTTATCGACTATGCGAGTCCGCGAGTACCTCCGTTTCCGTCAACAGCAGAAGCAGAGGAATTACTCTACTCTCGCATGTCTCCTCAGTCACGAGCCGCCCTCTTAAAGTTAATGCGTGGACGAAACTCCTCCGGGCCGCGACCACCACGATTTCGCCCTCCGATCTCGCAAAATATGGGATACGGTGCAATCCAGCGACACCCGTTTTACTATGCTCCGTCACGAAGCTCGAGTAACGCGCGAAGCGTCATGTCAGAGCCAGGAGCGACGCCCCAGCCGGCATACCGTCGACTGAACCGGACGCTCCATGGCGAATTTGGAGGCGACGATATTGGATTTTGGGATTCGGTGAAGTCATTCTTTTTGACCGAATGCTGCTTGTGTTTGGAACCGGAGCGAGACCAGCAATAGATAATTCGATTTACGACTAGCCATGTACGATATGTGTTTTATTGTTTACCGGTATTTGAATTTTTGGGATTAGGCATGAGTCACGACACTCTTTTCATCATTTTAGTCATTACAGCATTTGTGTTGGAGGAGGTATTTTGGTATTTGTATGCGAGAGAAAGTATTTGCAAGGTGTTTATGTGGGATAAGATTGCATTGTCGCGGAGGAAAAGACTGCATAGTCACGTTACGTGTACATTCGTTTCTACTTCTGGAGCTAGAGAAGATTTAATTGCAACTGCTAATGATGCGCAACGATCGCAATGACTTATGAATATTTTGAATTTTGGGTTATCTTGCGCGTACGAGAGAATTGTGTTGATTGTCACAACAAATCCTGAGCAAGATCGCACTTTAATTGAAGGCGGAATGCACCGCGTTACATGTTGCATCTAGTATTTAGTAATTGACTTCTTTAACTAATGCTAAATACCGCCTTTTTTGCGGATGGGCTGCAGATAATTAATTGGTTGGATGGGCCAAACCCTTCTGTTTAGGTCTGGGTCTTAGTAGCGCGAGCTGCTAACAATTGAAAGGCACGCTCATTAATTTCCCAGAGCGCTGAATTCAGTAAGGGCGCCGCCCGGCAAAAGACAGACACACGCAGCGAACACCCAACACTCCTTGTACAAACGCCTTTCACAAGTCTAAGCCATTATATCTCTCACTCTGTCTCCCTACACGTGCCTCCTGCTCCTCCCTTCTCATCTCCTTTTTTCTCTTTGAACTCGTCCACTCGTCGTCTCATCTCATCGCAGATGCAGACTATAAAATGTGTTGTCGTTGGTGATGGCGCCGTTGGAAAGGTTTGTCTATCTTGTGCTGTAGTTGAGCGTGTTGCAGCGGGTCGATGAATAATTCATTACCGAGAGGAATGAGCATTACGCAGACACCCAGTCGGGTTATATGGCGATCTTTTCGCTGCTTGGCTTAGAGACACCGCAGAGCCCGTTTCGACACAATACTAACCGATTGATAGACTTGTCTGTTGATATCATACACGACCAACAAGTTTCCTGCAGACTATGTGCCAACTGTATGTCTTGACCTCTCCCTGTTCGTCGCTCAACACAATAGCTAACACACAATACATAGGTGTTTGACAATTACGCGGTCACCGTTATGTATGTCTTTACCTTTTTTCCCTCTACAACTTTAAGGAGTTAACTTCTGTGTCGGTAGGATTGGCGACGAACCATACACGCTCGGTCTATTCGATACCGCTGGTCAGGAAGACTACGACAGACTCCGCCCGCTCAGTTATCCCCAGACAGACGTCTTCCTCGTCTGCTTCAGCGTCACGTCCCCGGCCTCGTTCGAGAACGTTAAGGAGAAATGGTTTCCCGAAGTCCACCACCATTGCCCAGGTATGTGTCAGCCACTCCGTCCCCCACCACCTCGTTCTGCGTTCCGAGCAAATACTAACCATTTAGGCGTTCCCTGCCTCATCGTCGGCACACAAATCGACCTCCGCGACGATCCGACCATCATCGAACGCCTCGCTCGGCAAAAAACACATCCAATCTCCGCTGAAACCGGCGAGCGCTTGGCAAAGGAGCTTGGCGCCGTCAAATACGTCGAATGCTCGGCCCTCACACAAAAAGGTCTAAAGTCCGTGTTCGACGAAGTAAGTCCAGAAATTTTTAATTTCAAGTATTGTAAGTGAAAGGGCAATTGGAAATTAATGGACTTGTAGGCGATTGTCGCGGCGCTAGAACCACCTGTTCCAAAGAAGGGCAAAAAACTCTGCACTATATTATAATCATCTTGTTTTCCTTAAATTTTCTTTTCCATTCTGGCGTTATTTTGTACTTGCAGTTAATGATTTCGTACGATACGGTGCTCTTTGAGTCTACATTAATTAGGTTGAAAAGTATGCAAAAACATACCTCTTACCCAACGTACTTGACCATACATCGCCAGGTCCGTAATCTCTCTCTTTTCTCATGTTTTAGAATTTAAGAGTCTATGCATGCTTGAGGTATGCCTTTATGTGCGTCGGTTGGGTTGAAGAAAGGTCGCGTGCATTTCTTGTATAGTCTGTGCTTGCAGCTTCGTTATCAATTTCTCTATTTATTTATGATTATTTATCCAACTATCTAGATTTTTATTTTGCGCCTTCCTTTGGTTCTAAACTCATCTTCGCTTTGTTTTTTCGGCATCGATCTACGATACTACAGCATAATGCAGTGATTATCTTTTTAAATGGACAGCCGAATAGTACGCGACGCGATATAATTACTGCTGCAGCATTGTTTATGTAATTCCCAGGTCTAACAGATCTATCCACTTTTTTTGCTCTCTTTGTTTGTTCGATAATGACGTGAATTTGTACCTGTCCAGCAAGTTAATCATTTGTTGTAGTTTTCGTATATAGTATGTGATCAATTGGCTTCGAACCCACGCCTATGACTACGCATCAGAAGTTAAAAATACTAGGTTTTATTATAATTGATTGAACAAATGTAAACGACCAAAAGAAAAGATCCCATCGTAAATTCATAGACGCCGTAAACTTCTTCAATTAAGTCTGTGTCGGTAACTTAACTTCCGAGAAAAACAACTTTTTATAACAAGAAAAACCAGTGTGTACGCCAATTCTAACGCATCCATCCCCGCCCGCCAGCTGGAGCTGGACGTGCAGCGATCGACCACAAATATACAAGTACATATTCTGAAGAATATTGTCATGAACTTCTTGAAAAATCGGCAAATTACAATACAGCGCCAAATCTAATAAACAACGCGCATTAGAAAGATGCCCAACAAAGCAACAACACATACCGAAATTAAAGTCACAAATCTAGACAAGTCGTAGAAAAGGGGTGAAGGAGAGACGTACCCGAATGTGAGCTTAATTGATTTGACGTAGTATTCTTCAAAGTTGCGTCTCGTGACATCCTACACAAAATTATTAGTTATTTCTGTATAAGATGAAGGGTTGTACAATTGGCGGACATACCTCTTGTCCGACAGGAACGCCCTTCCACGCAACTATGGCTTTAGTCTCGCTCTGGCCCTGATCGAACACGATTTTCAACTCGGCAAAATGCTCCGGTTTCCAGTCTTTCAAACGCCACAACATCTCAATGGACTTGTTCTCAACCAATTTCAAGAACTTGCCCGAAACGTTGCCGCCAAACAGAGCATACTCGCCACCTTCACTCGGGGTGAACTTGACAGGTGGAGAGCGCGTCCACGCGGCAACTCGCGCAGGATCAAGGAAAGTCGTATACAGCTCCGCCGCCGTAGTGTTGAAGGCAGATTCTAGCCGGAGAGTAGTCGTGTTATAAGCCGCTGATGAGGACGACTTCTCGTTAGCCGCTGTCGTGGTCGTTGCTGCTGTCATTGGAGTAGCCTTGGCAGTCTGGTTGGATGATGTGAACTGCGACCTGTTCTCTGCAACTGGGTGCTGTATATCCTTGCCATGCGCTATATCCCATCAGAAACAGTCCGGAAAGAGTAAATTGACAGACTCACTCTCCATTAAATCATGACCAAAAGCCGACAGCTTCTGTCGCAACTCAGGCACGATCTTCGCACGAATCAATTCCCTCGCCGGTTGCTTCTCCTTCGTCTCCTCACTTATACTCACGTCAAACACGTACTCATCCTCCTCAGTGTCATACGCTACCTCTGGAATCGAGATAGTGCCACTGACAGCCGCAGTTCCGACACTGCCCTCATAATCCAGTACAATCTTCACATCAAACAAACTGATAACCTTCCCCTTGCGCTGATTAACGTCGACGTCACCTGTCAGACTGGCGAGTTTCGTGATCGAGACCGAAGTTTGCCCGTCTTCGACTGTAGCGCTGAGGCCAACCAGCTTCTCGGAAAAATACGTCTTGGCCCAGTCTACGCAATTCTTATCTACCCAGTGCCTGGAAGAAAGAAAAAAGATATTAAAATCTTGCTCAAAAATGTAAGAAAGATCACGAACGAAAATATCGAATCAAATTGTGACTATGCTAGTGCGGTGGCTGCTGCTGCAAAATATTCAGGCCCTGCCGTACAATGTTCCGATACAAATAACGAGCGACCAAAAAGAGAAAGAATGAGGAAAATATAAGTACCAATTGTTTGGATTGTGTAAGACCATGACGAATATCTGTAATTATCTATAACCTTTGTCATTGTTAACACATGTCATCTTCAAGCTTCCATTAGAAAAAGCGACGCGCCAAATCGGAGTCTTTTTAATAGATCAGAAATTTGGGTATAGATTAGGAAGTCCACATAATGAAAGAGTACAAATCTCTTCAGACTGGTGCACAGCAAACTTATGTCGTCATTTCAATTAAAAAATCCCGTTGACGCGCCCACTTCTTAAACAAAAGCGTAAAACTTACCAGACGTAGTAACTGCCGACACAAACTTCAATTGATAATAGCACTAATCGAATAAGATTAGAATTGCGCTCTGGTCAAATATTGTACACGTTAGTATCTAAGAAAATGTGTAAACTGTGTAGGGCCGAGCTGCTCTACTTATGGTCCGAGGGGCAGTTTAGGGCAGTGGCATTAGGGTTCATTCTCCTCATTTCGAGAAACTTCTGCCTGACGAGACCAAATATGGTGGGGTGAACGACCTAAGTTCCACTTTCAAGTTGAAAGATTAGCTTAATTGGACCTGTCGCTGCCGCACTTTATTTATACGAGGCCTCGGTCAAGTAAGCATTTTCTTTGAATATACATGTTGCTTCAGTCGATTTTACCGCATAAAGTAAGCAGCCCAGCTCTTTGAATAAGAGAGATATAGACGAACAGTGGCAAAGCTAGTCATTGCATTGGTCTACAGGTCATCTTACATAAACCCACTCCAGATCGGAGCAAATAATATACTATTAGTTCCTCACTAAAGACCGAAATAATACACCTTCCGCAGCCACCTGCACGTAAGCCAAGTATGCGCCAAAACAATACACAGAAGATAAACCATATAACAAATAGCAGCCAAACTATGCACCAACTACACTGTATCTTCATAATGACGCGCAGCCTGTGTAACAGTAGATTTCCTAGTAGTGACGCCCGTACGCAGCGTAGCCAAGCCGTGCTTCAAGCATCTGGTCATAGTAACGCATAGCCGTCGACAACTTCTGGTACATCTCCAAAAGAGCATCTAAGTCACTGTCAGAGGAAATCGCGAATCCAATTCGCTAGTATTGCATACCATATTTTCCAATCGACTCCACAACATTCCTCGAGAATTTAGGTCTCAGACTTGTAACATTATCGTATAGCTCTTGAAGCTTAGGATCCCGTAGAATGGCGCTTGGGTTGTCAGCAGGTAGATGATCCACAAGAATAGAAAATAAGTTGATATTTTCAATATCCTTTAGGGATAGCTGATTCTAAGCTACAGTTAGATTGTGGTTCAGTGTGTGCTAGAAAATAAATTTACCGGCAGAGGAACAGCTTTAACAGCAGGAGCTGCAGGTCTTGGTTCTTCAGGCGCTGGTACTGATTCTTTAGCTTTCTTCTGCTCCTCCATATCTCTCAAGCTCGCTTCTATGGCCGCCTTAATATCTGGATCCTCGTAATCAGAAGCCAAAGAATTCAATTCTGGTTTCGCTTGAACAGGAGGTGGAGCAGCAGTGAATCCTGACATTGGCTGCTTCGACTCCTCGAGACTCATTCTCAATGCGCGCTTTAAGTCATCGTCCTCTTCGTAGATGAGCGCAGTCGCTGACTTCTTCTTGTCCTCTGATTTGTGTCGATGGTGCTTGTGGGGAGCCTTGTGCTTCAGCGCATAACACGAATCGCACACGCGTACAGGCTGTGTAATACCGAGATGGGGGAGAGGTATACTCTTGGACGAGCAGTTCTGATCGAAAGCGTTACCACAGTTTCGGCAGTGGTGTTTCCGGTTAGTGAAGGAAAATGGCGTTCGACATCGCATGCAAACCTCTGAGTCTGTCCAATCTGGAGGCTAAAGGGATTCAATTAGCACGTGTGCAAAAAATGTAAACTATACGATTACATACAGCTGATGAATCAATAAATGTCGTTGAGACTTTGGTAATCTCCTCAGGAAATTCGAATCCTGTATTGCACTTGTTTAGCCCCGCATTGCGTCCACATCCGTAATTGAAGTTACCTTGACTTTTAAGCTCCTTGTAGACTGTTCCTACATATTGCAGCTGCATTTGGCCATCAAATACTGATGCCCAGATCTGAATCAGCTCAAGAATCATTGCCTTCACATCGTTGTTCACGCCTCCTGGATTCTTAAGAATCGACACCAAATTATCCACAAACTCTCTCGATGCTACTTCCATCAAAAAATGATAGCCGCCGTTCTTCACACACGCGTCGGTAAGCTATATATACGTACGTCAACGATCAGTATATTATCCAGCTTCAAATAATAAAGTACATACCTTCAATGCAAGCAGTTGGACGTTCGGGTTCTTGTGATTTAACCGTTTCTTCAGTGATCGCATAGCATCCTTTGCAGGTACACTCTTACTCCGAATCATATCACATATCTCCAGATTCAGCGCGAGGTCTACCTCGCCATTCGGCAACCCCTCAGACGTCGCACGCTCGATTTGCTCGTCGAGCACTCCCGCGGAAGAGAACCAGGACATTGCGCTGAGTTATATCGGCTTTTCAAAATCTGATCTAAGGGAATCTCGAATATACAAAACAAAGAGTACGTAAATTTTCGTAATGAACTCAACCTCAGGTGGGATCAGAACGCCAACTGAGATTAGTGGACTAATAAGGTTCGGTGAAGAGCGCACAGCACATCGCAGAAGGCACTCACGTGACGTGAATTGAGCTGTTGTGGCACTTGTGCCTGGAATGGCGTTCTCAGTTTGGGTATATAGCCACAAGCGTTGCGTCGGATGATCTTGTGCGCCATTGGTAAGCCAAATGGCGGGTTAGGAACAGCTGCAACTACCACGCCTAGTTACGTAGCCTCGCGATTATGATGACGACGCCTCTCAACGGCTGCCATCTGAGACTCTCGTGCTTTGGTTTCTTCGATTTTGAGCGCTCGGATTTTACTCGTATACGCAATCCAAATACATTCGATATTATGGCAGCGTCAACGAGGTGTTAACGTGATTTATAACGAACTCCCTACAATTGACTTCACGCTGCTTGATTAAGCAAAACATAACGGTTCGCGACGAAACGGATAATACGTGTCGTAATAGACTCAAAAGCTAGCAATTAAAGAACTAAACTGGCTAGCAAGTCATTTCAAGAGTAAAAGAAGATCCAAATATCTGCTCCAGGCCGACACCTAGTATAATATTAGATACGCCCGTGGTATAGTGCATTCACTATCATCCGTGACCCTCGATCGTCGAATATTGTTGCTTATAGTATTAATCGTATTATTCTATGACACCGTTAGGATCCATAACTTTGACTACTGTGTAACCGCGAGAGGGTGTAGTTGGCTATCAAAGGGTGCCGCATCATACAAGGAAGGCGTTACGACAAGGTTCACAAGCCGTGGCCAACTAACAAGTTGGATAGCGGCACTTCACTCAGCAGTTAGTTACCACCACCGAACGAATTATCAGTTACCACACATTGTTCGCAATATCCAGAAGACATAGCGGATACCATGGGTGACCGTACTCCTAGGGGGTCGGCCATTGACGATCTGAGAGGGCCGTCGTCGACCTCAATGGTGTCTGCACTGATGCAAACAGAGCCACCGCCTCCACCACCGAAGTCCTCCGGAGCAGATTCCCTCGAAGAGCGTTTCAACAGACTACGAATAGGGGGAATTAAGTTGAGAGAATCGCGTGCGACGGATTATTTCACTGTTCATGCCTCAGAGTCGTCTTATTCGACGCCGTCGTTATCATCGTCCGTGAGTTCCAACCCCTCTAGACACGATGGCGCATCGAGCTCTATTGTTGCAACACAATATCACTCAATACCACCAGCTACATATTCCACCTCGAGAAAACCACTGCACGGACCTCGGGAGCTGCCTACAAGTACCTCAGCATCGTCGCATGAGTCGAAAAGATCTCACGAGTCCGTTTCCAATGGCTTAAACACTGCACAACGTCTTGGTTCACTACCGTCGGTGCCAAAGGCACTTCCGTCTGTCCCGGGCTCCTCCTCGATAACGTCTGAGCACGAGATGTGGAGGTCTTCACAAATGAAAAGCTCATCCTCGCTACGAAATTCACCTAGCCATACGCCTGCACCTCCAATTATTCGACCACCTCCACCACCAAGTGTCCCACCACCTCCCCCTCCTCCGAATGAAGGCAAAATTCACAGGCCCTACAATTTCCCAAGAGCGTTATCTGTAACGGCTGAGGCTTTGGCAACCTATATTCACGAGGTTCCGGATCAAATCTTATTGTTGGATATAAGGCCTCGTGAGCAGTTCGATGAAGGCCATATCTATACAAGCAATATCGTGAGCATCGATCCAATTGTTCTTCGTGCAAAGTAAGTATTAATTGCTGAATGCTACTGTCAATGCATATCTGACATTGCTTTAGCCAAACAAGTGCCGATTTAGAGGATGCATTAATTCTCTCGCCTGCGAGGGAGCAAGATATATTCAGCAGAAGGCATAAATTCCAACTTATCATATATTACGACCAGAATAGTCGAACAAATAACTATCTTGGCGGTCCCGTTTCAGACAGTCAACAGCTACCCCTTCACAACTTAATAGATACGATATACGAGCATGAGACTGTTAAAAGTTTGAAACGGCAACCATGTTTATTAGTGGGTGGAATTGATGCGTGGGTAGAATATTGTGGCCGAAACAGTTTGGTCAGTACCAAGACTGCCACGAATGTCGCAAAAAAAATGCTTCCAGATAAGCCAGCAAACGAGGAGGTTTATGACGTGACGAAAGATAAGATAACCATGACATACGAGCAGGACTATTCGAGTCTTATTCGAAAACCAGTGCCCGAGCCTTACGATCAGAGGTTGAAAGGGACTCCGCCAATTAAGTATTCGACGATAGATGGCAATCGAACGCCTTCAGAGTTTTCGCCAAGCAACCATACTTACAATTCCAGCACGAGTCACAATGTGGTTAAGGTGCCTCCACAATCCTCCGTGACAGCGGAGGTGTATAATCGCGATATGAACGACTTCTTCCGGAGGGGACCGCAGGCACCGAGCGACCTTATGCCCAAGCGACCGACACCGGTGGTAGACCGCTTATCATACAACGGAAGAATGTCAGCTCACAGTATGCCTGTTGCAGGCACTACACTTCCATCTCTTCAGTTACAAGTCTCGAATAACCAGCCTCCAAGGACATCTCCTCAAACGATCGATCTGGCAGCCCAATTCCCACAGAGTCCTACAGTTACGCGGAGCGAGAAACAGCACTCTATTGGAAACAATTACTCGGGTCTTGGGGAAGTCAGCGCTGGACTGACCGGTTTGAAGAACTTGGGAAATACGTGCTACATGAATAGTATTATCCAATGTCTTGCAGGAACAGGACTGTTGGCTCGATTTTTCCTGACTGGGTCATATAAAAAACATATAAATCTGAAGAATAAGCTGGGTACGAAGGGTGAACTGACATTGGTATTTGGCAACCTAGTGCATGCTCTGTATAATGATCAATGCACCTTCCTGATACCGACGACTATGAAGGTATGTTATTATACAATATAATTTACGGTTCGCCTGCTAAAATAATGTCGTAGGAAGTTACTGGAAGGTTGCGACCTGAATTCGCTGGAAACGATCAGCATGATGCGCAGGAATTTTTGACATTTATTCTTGATGGATTGCACGAGGACCTGAATGTCAATGGTGGAAAGGCCAGGCTACCACCTCTGACAGAACAGGAGGAACGTATGCGGGAACGGTATACGGTACGATATGCATCATTCCTAGAATGGGAGCGTTACATGAAATCGGATAATTCTGCAATTGTTCATATGTTCCAAGGACAGTATCAAAGTCGGCTCACGTGTACAGTTTGTAGATTCACATCTACGACTTACAATCCGTTCTCATTCTTGTCCCTTCCTCTGGCACCGGGTAAGAATGTGACCTTGGAGCAATGCTTCGATTTATTTGTTGCTGAAGAGATTTTGGATCACGATGACGCATGGTATGTGTTTCAAATTTGCCCGCTAGTACGTATTAATGCTGAATATAGGCACTGCCCTCAATGTAAGCAGCAGAGAAAGGCTACGAAGGCACTTCGTATCTCACGACTACCGGTCATTCTAATTATCCACCTGAAACGTTTTAAGGTTAGTGGTCGTTGGAGTAACAAGTTAGAGAATTTCGTGAACTTTCCCCTGAAAGGTCTGGATCTCACGCCATATTGGCCGAATTACAGATCGGAAGACAAGGTATGGTTGGATAAGTTCCCACAAGCAGCAGACCAACAACCTCCATTCCGCTACAATCTGTATGGTGTCGTTAATCATTATGGATCCGTTAGAGGGGGCCATTATACCGCGTTCGTACACAAGAACAATAAGGGCTGGCTTATCTTCGATGACAGTAGGGTAGCCATCTGTCCTCCTGAGCGTGTCGTCTCAAAAGATGCTTATGTTTTATTCTACGAACGAGATTTGTCAAGTGGATACGCAGCAACCACATGATTCTCAGAATTCATTTCTATTTTCTTGATTTGTCGTTTTCTTCGGTTATGGTGGGCAAGTACTGGATAGAATAGCATAAATGAGTACGGCTAGCATTTCGTTTTTT
Organism: Lipomyces doorenjongii; assembly: GCF_038497915.1. Taxonomy (NCBI): domain Eukaryota; kingdom Fungi; phylum Ascomycota; class Lipomycetes; order Lipomycetales; family Lipomycetaceae; genus Lipomyces; species Lipomyces doorenjongii. The sequence continues at coordinate 29,369 of NW_027118074.1, forward strand.
TGGTTTATGCACATGTCCTATGAGTTAGTGAGATTGTTTTTATTTGTTCACTTCATACGTTTTTATTTGTTCACTTCATACATTTATCGTTCGGCTAACTTCAGTACATTTCGGCTTTGTTAGTGGGAACATGGCTTTTGGTTCTATTGTTTTTTGCATTTCTGTATTTGTAGCAACGTTGTAGGATAGTTTTCTTGATTCAACAAAGTTTCAAGCAATTAGGGTTTGCTGGTTGGCCTCCTCTCTCTGAATAATTTCCTTCGTTTTAGTGCTGTCTTACGCCTATGCGATCACATTATCCCATCAAGCAATGACTCCGGACACGCTTCTCGTGCAAAGTGAAAGCGACAAAAGCTAAGTGCGACCAATACAATCGCGGTTCCGTGACTCCAGGACGTTATCCATAATCTTTTATAATGGCGGCCGAACAGAGGAAACTGTTAGAGGTATATACAATCCTATGTGTATTAGAGTCGTTAGATGATATGTAACAACGTTTTCTAGCAACTTATGGGCGCAGACGCCCTCGCCGGCCGTAACTCCAAACGGCAAGAAATCCCTCTCACAGACGCCCGCGTTTGCAAAAGTTACATCGTCGGCACATGTCCTCATGATCTCTTTACAAATACGAAGCAAGATATGGGTCCGTGTCCCAAGATCCACTCGGAGGGCCTCAAAGCCGAATATATTCGTGAACGTGAAAGTGGTCGTGATTTCAGCAGTTTTGATTATGATTACTTGAAAGATTTGGAGAAGTACGTATTGGATTGTAATAGGAGGATTGATGCCGCACAGCGGAGGTTAGAACGGACGCCGGATGAAATTGCGCAGACGACGGCATTGGTGAGATAGTTTGATTGAATTTGAAATGTACTGTGCAGCTTGCTAATAAGGTGCCAATAGCTTAAAGCAATTGATGAACTAAACGAGGGAATTGATGCATCAGTTATGGAGATATCGGTGCTTGGGGATTATGGAATGATAAGTCGCACACTTGAGGAATATCACCATATAAAGATTAAGCGCCACGAGCGTGAATCCAAGGAGAGGGAACTTCGAAATCTCAATGACAATATGGGCCCTTCGGGTCATCAAAAACTGCAGGTGTGCGATGTCTGTGGAGCTTATTTATCGCGACTGGATAATGACCGTCGGCTAGCTGATCATTTCGCTGGCAAGGTGAGTGTTACGGCTGTTAGTGTACCCACGTTGTCGCTAACGGAGTAGATGCATCTCGGATACGCACAAATGAGAGCGACGTATAAGGAACTACAGGAAAAAGTGGCCAGTAAGCCTCCTCCACCTTCATATAACGGCCACCCTCGATCTCAAGATCGGCGTCCAAGCGAGAGAGACCGAGGGAGAGACTACGACAAGTGGGGTCCTAAAAGCAGAGGCAGACGGAGACCTTAGAATTATATGAAGGAGGAGTAAATATTGTACTATAGTGACTTTGTAACTACTAAATTAAAACTAATTGCAATTATACAGTATATGTAAACTTTTGCTATGCACTTGATACTTTTGAATTTAATCCAAATTACAACATCGTATGAATAATGATAAAGAACGGTAAGTATATAATCAGATCCTCGGTAAGTATCTAATTTTCTTCAATCCCATTGCGATCCATATACAAATTTACCAAGAATTCGTTGGCTGCTGAATATGCCACGAGTCATTACGCTGCTCACTCGCAGAGGCGTCCCAACTATTCGACGTCGAAGGGACCAATATGGCAGATGCCGGAGCTGGAGATGTACGACCAGCAGCTTCTGCTGCTGTTGGTCCTTGTGGCGCTGCTGGTGGTGCTGCTGTTCGTAGTGCCGCTGTTGGTAGTGCCGCTGCTGCTGTCGAAGCTATACTCATTTCCGTCGCACCCCCAGCTGCCGCCAAGGCATCCCAACTCTCCGCTGCCGCACCAGGAGCCATGTTCCATGACACAGCGGTACCAGGCACCTGTGAGCCCCAAGACCGACGCTCTGAAAACTGTTGAGCAGAAGCACCATCCCATGACTGAGCAGCCCTGTTGGAGTCATAGTCGCGGGAAGGACGTTCAGAGCTCTCAGAGCTACTACAGATGCTTCGTGGTGGTCCGCCGTCACCAACGTGGGTTCCATCTCGAGCTGACGGTCTGTCATTTTCCTGGTGAACTCCGCTTTTGCCTCTATAACCGCTACGATCGCCGTAGCCTCCGCCATAATCGCTATTGTCATCTACTTTACCACCGCGTCTATCATAATCGCCTCCAATTCGACCACCACGACTACCACCACGGTATGACCTTCGTCCATTACTATACTTGCTACCGGCTAGACTTCCTCCTCCGAAGTGAAGTTCCTTAGGTGCACCCGAACCATTACGAGCATATCCTTGAGATTGCGACTGGCTCCACGAGTCGCTGGCAAGCGACCGTGAATCTGCGGGATTTGGAGCATCCCATCCTGAGGTTTGCGTTGTGGTTACTGAAGTTGCATCCCAGCTACTTGCCGAGGTCGGCATATCCCAACTGTTGTCGGCAGTGGTGAGAGCTGGAGTATCCCATGATGACTGTGACGGCTGCGAAGACTGATCTTGAGCGCGGATTGCCGGCTTATATTCAGACTTCGGCTCCGATTGGCGCGGCTCTGGATCATGTAGTGCAGGCACCAGTGCGTTCATAGGCTTCGAAGAGATTGGAGGGGAAGCCGATGTGAAAGTGTTGCCATTGCTCGCAGTTGTAGGAGTTGCATCCCAGCTATTATCTGGCACTGGCACTGGCGTATCCCATCCAGTGTATTCAGTGCCACGTGCTGGTGCTGGTGCTGGTGCTGGTGCTGGTACTGGTACTGGTACTGGTACTGGTACTGGTACTGGTACTGGTACTGGTACTGGTGCTGGTACTGTATTGTTTGAAGACTTCTCTGGTGCAGAGCACGATTTCGGAACAAATACCGCTGCTGCCGCCCATGAGTCATCGCGCGTAGGAGCAGCCTTCGACTCGGTTTGGGTAGGCGCCGGCAATGCGCGCGCGGGAGCCTGCTCTCTGACTGGCGCGGACACTGCATCCCGACTATATCCGACAGCTAGAGCAGGTGCGTCCCAACTATTGACGGCCGGTGTAGGAGCTTCCCAGCTATCAATGACAGCAGGTGCAGTCGCGTCCCACTCATCGGTAGAAGCTGGTGCTGCTGTATTAGAGGTCGGCTTCGGTGGTCTAACAGCTTGTGGGGTCACAGATTTGATATCTTTTTGCTGGTCAGGTAACTTCATGTTGTTCCCAGTTACAACTGGCGAAAGCGTAGTTGGTGAAACCACTACAGCCTCCCAGTCACTCGTAAGAGTTGCTGCAGGAACTGCATCCCAGTCATTACTAGCTGTGGCAGCAGTTTCAGGCTGGTCGCTGTCAATGTCGCCACGCGCATTTGGAGCGGGCCAGGCACCCTTGTCTCCGCTGGTATCGATGTTTCCTTTGTCTTTATTGGTCCAATTGCCATTTGCGTCCTGGCCATAATTATCGCTCCCGTCACGCTCGCTGTATCTTCCGCTGTATCTTCCGCTATATCTACGTCGAGAATCCCCTTCGTCTTCATATCTTCGTCGTTGCCCTTCAAACCGCCGGCGTTGTGGTCGATTAGTCGGGGCCCATCTACTAGCACCGAGCCCAATTGCCGTCTTTGAAGCCGCAGAACTTGTATTGCCATCTGAAGACTCATGGTTCGGTATTGATCCAAAGCGTCGCCGTCGCGAATCGTGTCGGCCACTTCCGTAAGGGTTGGGCAAGAAAGTCCCTTCCGGCGGGCCGTCTGGTTTATCCCAGGACAAATGCTGCAATTCCGAAGCTGATGAATCTGGCGCACCCCAACTATAGTCGGCTTGTTTTGCGGGTCGATCAGACGGGTCGGCAGCGAGTGCGGGAATCGGTGCATCCCACGAATCGTTCGCTACAGCTAGAGCAGGAGTAATCCGTGACATCTCTGCCGAAGCGATAGTGGGCGTGTCACCCGATTGCGATGCCGATCGGTCAGCGTGAGCTTGAGACTGGGTGACTGTGAGTGGCGCATCACAAGAGGCCGACGCTGCTGATATATCCTTGACTGGAGAGTCCCAGGAACTCGCGATCAGAGACGCTGGAGTTTTTGAAGATGCACCAGACACAGCTGTACTAATGTTCGATGTATTTGAGGCGGCGGATAGCGGTCGCGACGTCCTTGGCTTTGGCGCGCTCCACTGGCTGTCCAGAGCTGCCTCAGAACGTGGATGAGCAGGATCGGCCTGAAACGACTGTGCTGATCGTGCCGACGGCCGAGAATGTGAACGTGAACGCGAACGCGAACGAGTCCGACCGACTGATGGAGCCATTGGCCGGGAAGATGGAGCATCCAATGAGTTTGTTTGCGTTGTAGGAGCTGGCATATCCCATGAATGTTCCTGAGTCGTAGGTGCTGGAATATTCCAAGAACTATCTGGCACAGAAGGCGCCAGCGTATCCCACGAGTTAGAAACAGTCGTCGAGGCCACTGGCGTATCCCATGAGTTAGATACAGTCGCCGTAGCCTCTGGCGTAGCCCATGACTAGAAGGATTGAATTAGCCAAAAATTAGCCAAAGTGATTTATTCGACGCCAAGCTGCAGTCTGACCACAATGAATAAGACGTCAACTATCTAAATTTCAGCTAAGTGCTTCAATTGGTGGACGAGATAGTAAGCTCGACCATTCAACTTAGCTATTCGCTGATCGGTAAATCGTAATTGACACTTCGTCTAAATCAAGCACTATGGCGGATAATCAAACAAATTTTTGATCCCAACTCACTTGCGTCATATTGATCTGCGAGGCTTATCCAAAAACTATTATACAAAATATACTCCAATTCTGACATCAATACTTTCCTAAAGATTCGAGCCGCTGAATCGCCGATGTGGCCTTGAACCGCAAAATGAGGTGGCAGAGAACGGTCCACGCGCTCCGTCACTTTTTCATTTCACTCCCACAGTAGCTAAGCTACGTTTCATATTATTCGCTACCAGTGCTATCCAATTAGGCCTCGAAAGCCAAAGGCTCAGTATCCAATATTACTATAAGTTAATATTATAATGTTATTCCATATTGATTATCATGTGCTCTTGATCGGGAGGATTTTACGAAACCTTAATTGTATTAACTCATGTACACAACAACGCCATCAAATGCTATTCATCCTATTTTACACATCCATGCTCTCTTCATTACTATCATCAATATTAAATTTGCGCTTTCCGGAAAGCCTGTAGGACGCAAGAGTCTCACCGGCCACCTGCTTCCGGACCTTGCCTCGCATTCTCTCAATTTCCTCTTCTGCGGATGTCGCATCCTGGGATGCATACTGCAAGACAAGTCGGCGCCCTAGTAAATGCACTCCAGCCAAAGACTCCATTGCGTGCTCAGCTTCACTAGCAGAGACGAATTCTGCAAATGCAAAACCTCGAGCTGTATTGTCAAACTTCTTGGGCAAACGGACAGTACGTAGTTGGCCAAATGCACCAAGAAGCCGACGAATATCTCCTTTCGCCGTTTCGAAGGGCAAGTTCTTGATAATAATCTTCGTCTTTGGAGCCACCTTACTCTTCGTCACAGTTTTCAACGCTCCATGGTCAGCACCACGCGTGGATAGCTTAATCTGCAAGCTATGGCCATCCAAAACAAAGCCAATCATAGCCTTTCGCGCCACTTCTGCGGACTCTTTCGTCTTAAACTCCACGAAACCAAAACCCATGCTGAGCCACTGCCCTTCGTGCTTAGGATCCTTCTTCATCTTTACTTCAGCACGAACGTAGTCTTGCAGAGGACTAAAGACCGCAGCAAGGTCGCTACTGCGAGTCTTGAAATTAAGATTCTTGATGAATAAGCTCGTGCTACCGACACTAGCACTATAATCCTGGTCTGCTTCCGCTTCATCAAGATTCACAAGGTCGCTGACAGATGGCTTCAACTGCTTAACTGTTTCCTGGGCACGCGCCGAAGGAGCAACTGGAAGAAGTGCCGCATTGCTTCCAAGAAGATTCTTCGGGGCTCTCTCCAGGTACAAGATCGAGCTCTTGAATCTGCGGTACGCAAGTTTTGCAAAGGCTGCACGAGCTTGAGGAATATTAACCATCTCGATTGCCGCAATCGTATTACTTGGCGGCATCAGTACTCGACGGACGTCGCCGTGTTCAGAAAATAGGTCGCGAAGTTCTTCAGTCGTTGTCTCAAAAGGAAAGTTTTTAACTAGGATCACTGTGTCACTGCGACCGGCATTTGTGTCTCCAAATGCATTAAGGTCCATTCCAACAGATTCAAAGTACTTTTTAGCGTCATCAATCGCGTGAGCTTCAGCCACGGCTTGTCGTACACCGGCGTCAGTGGACTTAGGGTCAAGGAAGTCGGCTTTCGAGACACCCATTTTTTGTGCCAAAAACCCGACAACAGCGTCAGTCTAGTGGTCTCGTTAGTACCGAAAGGTCCATATAATCCGGTACATATCACATACATTCATATACAAGCTACTCCATTGAAACTGGTTTTTTGCCGCGGCAGCCTTGCGTTTCAGAGCTTGTTGCTTCTTAAGTGGAAGCTGTGTAAGATCAAACTCGTCCAGTCTGTTTTCACGCTTCGACTGACCGGGAAGAATATGCAGTAGACGGCCTTGGAATGATTGCTTATCTAAACTAGTATACGCATTGCATGCGTCTTCGCCATTTTCGAACAAAATATAAGCAAATCCTTTTGAATTGTGGGTGTCATTATCGACTGCAATATGAACCTAGCGTATCGTTAGCTTTAGCCCACAACGACATGCCGCTACCACATGTTGTCAACGCAAACAGAAACAAATCAGATATTTTCTACTATCTGTATGGAAAGATCAACATCCGCCGAAACATTCAGTTGTCCCTATCTAATAGTAATCATCATATTTCTTGCATCGACACCATGCAATCGAGACTAGAGAACATAAGTACTCACTTCTTCCAATTCCCCGTACTTGCCAAACAATTCACGGAGGTCATCTTCTGAGCACGCATATGATAGGTTGCGAACAAACAACCGCCTCGTAGATTGTATTGATTCGATACTGATTTCAGCTTCAGATTTCTCCAAGTAAGTTTTAGCCTCTATTGCTGGTTCAGTAGCATCCTCCGCCGTAACGGGAACAGCTTGTTCTTGATCGGTAGACGTTTCAGTTTTGGCAACTTCCACAATTCGTTTTTGTCTTTGGCGCAGCCACTCGTCGTCCGAAATCGCCGTTGCCGCAAGATTTGGCTGAGTTTCTTCGTCCAATTCTCTGTTCCCCACGATTCCTTCTTCAACTTCTGAAGAAGCCTGTGCAGAGGACACTGCCCGACTGGTCTTGTAGTCGATCTTAGGTACAGGTTCTTCATTGATTGTAATAGTTCCGTCACTCTCCAACCCAGGAACAATGGCTGCGGCAGACAGTGACTCCACAGGCAAACCAGAAAAGTCATCGTTAGCCCACGTTCTTTCGTTCCCCCGAGGTTTCATGGCTTGAAGGAACTCTCGAAGCTTCGGATCCTGCACCTCATCCGACTCTTTCCCTTCTACTTTCGGTCGTTTATTCGATTTCATCAAACTAGACTCAATCGACTGAGCACTAATATCCTTTGCCCTCTCTCGTCGCGGCTTAGGAGCAGAAGGATCATTAATCTGCACAACAAGTCAGTTAAAGCTCATCGAAATCGTCCTCGAGACCAATTACCCCCTTCGCCAAATCAACCTCAATTTTAGCCATTCCAATAAATGTCCGATTGAAGTATTTCACGGCTTCAGCCGCATCCTGCGAAGACCTGAATCCAATGAATCCAAAGCGCCGAGAGGCGCCATTTCGAGTCCTCATCAACTTGCAATCTGTTATCGCACCGCCATGTTCTGCAAAATGTTGTCGAAACCTTTCGTCTGAAAGGGTTAGCGGCAAATTCTTCACTATTATTCGTGACCTACAGCTCACACGGAGACGTTAGCTAAAACGTTCTATCAAATATCTGCCACAGTGACAGGTCGGATCCGCGACGAAGTATATTACTTACATGACGTGACGAGGCTTTATAGCCTAATCAGTAGAAATGGCCCGATATTCTCAAGTGATTAGTTCTTTTTGCCAGTGGATTCGTGAACTGACAGTGTTCGTGTAATCGAGGTGCTAAACTAAAAGAATTTCTCCGACCGCTTCAAATTTTTTTACGTTGGGTCGGTTACAACCTTCGGAGTTTCCCTAACCGCGGAAGTGCCGCACGTTGACGTCATAAGCATTACAAATTCAGAGGTCTGCCATAAGTTAGTTCTAAAGAGCGAAACAAAGTGGCTTTATATCGGAATTGACTTGGTGCACAGTCTACGAAGTAGAATAAGATTGCTAGCCATAGCACGCTAATATGACACAGTTATCATGCATGTTATTAACGATAGTGCTTGGTGTTCCACTAGTCTTGGGTCTCCGCAATCTTAACGATCTTGGCTGTCATTGATTACTCCTTTACTTCTCTAAATTTCCAAAATCACAGATTCAAGCAAAATTTTTGACATACCCATGCGCCCGCGATTAAACAATGCGAATAATAATAGAAAATATACAAGCCATGAACCGGATTAACCCTCAAAACCCTCTATCAAATTAGTCTCAGTTGCAGACAAATTAATTGTGCCAATGAACCGCATTCCATTTACTTAATCTTCCAGCATAACCACAAGTGGACCCACTGTTTTGACACAGTATAAGCTCTCGACGTAGACTCTCGATGCCTTGCCTAAGGCCAATAGCAGTGAGACTTCTTTGGCTGTTATGTTACTCGACGATAAAATTTTCGGTGAATTGTCATCGTCGATTATATCATGAATTTCAATTGACTTCAATAAAGACCTAAGGTGGCGCTTACGTTAGCCGAGAGAACGTCAACCTATCGTCTTGATGACGTACTTATAGTCCACCGAGGATCGCCCATTTACTCGTCTATCCGGCGCGCCGACAGCAAATATATCTATAAGGTTCCTATTCAAGTAAGTTAGCAGATAAATATGACCGTTTAATTACGACCGAGTACTCTTCTGTCATTGCAACTATGCGGGCCATGGCTTCTTCCCGCTGCATACTATTGTTTTCGTCGACCGATTCGGTCGGCAGATTCATAGTCCTTATGCGAATGTGTCAGTCGGACCTTATCGTCAGTACCGGGTCAATAAATGACATACGTAGCGGCGTAGTCGGATAAAAGACCAGTTCGTTCAGCTTGCTAGACAAGGTTAGCCCAACTCGCCAACGAGAAGCACCCGATTCTTGAACGTACGAAGAGGCTATCTTCCTCGCGTCGCCTACATGAAAAACAAACACCCATAGTTAAAATCAGAAAAGCTTGGTCGTGGTCTCTAGCGCAGAGTCGGAATTCAACGGATGGTCAGATTGTAGTGTGGTGATGTCGCATTTCTCTCCATATAAAGTTTGGAGATTGTGAGGGGGGGCTGAAGCCTGCGCCAGACATAGGAGGGTCAAGGTGCGTTGAGCTAGAGATGCGGCGTGTATACAAATTGCGACCGAACTATTCTGTGAGGCTTGAAGAGAGCTAATCCTGGCATTTGCTGGTGAAACATTTTCTTACGAGACCAGAACTGTGAACCATGGTCCTGGAGTATTATAGGATTTTAGTAGTTGATTGTTTAACACCATATAAACGATACTTTCCTTAATCGCTTAATCTAGGAAAAGTAAGTCCAGGCTTATGCGTTAATTTACTTTCTCTTGTTATCTGACACATTTTAGCAAGGCAGGCTTGACTCAATTCGGCAATCGCCCGTGGCTTTCGTCAAGAAAGGATTTTCGACAGTGGCAATTCAATAGAAGCTACCACAGCGGGCAGATGGTGAGATGCCGTTTGATACGGTGATCTTGCCATTCACACATTGGCCTGTCGCATATGATCAAGATATTGGCTCTATTCCCTCCGATGTGCGCACTCCACAAGGAACGGCTTCGCAAGAGTTGATAGCGGCTATTTCCAAGATACCATCGGATACAGTGCTCACATGCGCCACCGTGTTTTCAAGAGGAGTTGTGCTCGGTCTAGCAAGCGGTGCAATCGAGATCTTGCAGTGGCATGAATCCGGAGGGACGTCTATGGGCCTGTCTCCTCTATCCACAACAGCAGGACATCGTCGCTCGCCAGTAGTTGCGCTGCTAAGAGTTGCTGCGAAGGATACAGAAGGCAGATCAGAGCTGTTAATAAGCGCAGCTGAGAATGGGTAGGTCGCTGGCAAGCTTCATGATTCAAGACGTGCCTGCGCTAACAGACTATTGGAGAGAAATATTAAAGCACTCACTACCTTCCGGACGCGTGCTCAGCTCGGCCACAGTTCCTTTTCGACCAAATGGAGTTTTGCCGATCGACACGTTCCTTCTCGTCTATGGGCGTTCGACAGAATTGCGGATTCTGCATCAAAGTACTCTTGAGCCGCATATTATCATGGCCGGTATGCTCAATACCTGGCCAATACCGCTACCATTATTTGCTGAGAGAATGATTACGCTAAATGACGCAGGGGACGGGCAGCATTGGAAAATATGGTCTGAAGAAGCGCGAGTGGAGCCAATAACGAGTTTTGGGGCGCCAATAAGTTTTTTCAATCATGCCAATGCTCAGTTCCTAACCGCGAATCGTTCAAACTCAATCACTCGTGCTAATCGTTCCACACGAAAGAGTAAGGATTCCGTCAAAATTAAACTCGGAGACCCGGACTATGGTGCGATAATATCAGTCAATACTGTTGGAGAAATTCTATGGCTGATTGTCCAGGTCAATGGATGGTGTCTGTACAAATGGGAGGAGGACAAATTTTTGGAAGTCACGCAGCAGGAATTTAAGTGTATTGGCGGTGCAGCATCGAGCGACGGTGTTGATGACCATCAACGAAATTGGTTTGGTGTATGGAATCACGCGGGTGACATTATATTTGCAGTTGTCGAGACAATTAATGGCAAAACGTTGTGTAAGCCGCAAAAATTACCAGCAAGTAGGAAGCCCAATGGAGTACAGACACTGGCGATGGTATTTAATTTTGGGGAATTCCCCACAAAGCGTGCCGCCAATCGGTCGACTATGGTGTCTCCGAGGGTTGTGGAGCCGAAAGACATTGTGCTTGACATTTTTTACTTCGCAGGCGAAATTCGTTATCGGATAGGAGATCTGCAAACATTCACTTGGTCTCAGGAACAGTATCCTATACATCGCGCGCATCATTTCTTCAACCAGCGACCTCCCCCAAAATCATTTGCTCCTCCTTTTCCTAAATCTGATTCAGACCATCCAACTGAAATAGAAGACGAATTTCACACAATGACGCCAAATCGACAGTCATCATCAGTGCAAGTGTCTGGCTTACCCGTCTCATCGCTCGCGGCCGCACTCACAGCGACACCACTGAAAGGACCCACCTATGGGCCATGCAATACGGGTACTGTTTTTGCAGGAATGCTTGTCTTTGGGTGTGGTTTGTTTGTGAACGCCTATTCTTTACCCCGCTATCTCCTTGCATTTGAGTCTCCCGACCGAACTGTCGAAATTCGAGAGGAAGGCTCAAATGTGACTCACCTCTCCGGAGTAACTCTGTCCGACGGCAGTGAATATCTCGTCATTGGTACTAGTGGTGGCGCAGTCTACATGCTGAATTCCAAGAGCTGGGAAGTCTCACGTCGCATAGCACTTTTCGGTTCACCCGTTCTTTATTCCATGCTGCTGTCACGTACGAACGCATTAATCCGGGATATGATCGTGATTGCTTCGCGGGACGGAAGTGTGTGCATCGTCAATCCACATGAAGCGAAGAAAATATTCACTATTCCTGGCCATGTTGCGCAAATCCGATTACTAGCAACACCGAAGAACTCGAATATTCTGATCGTAGTTTATGAGGATCGGTGTGGACGAGTCTGCAATCTACGAAACGGCAAGATTGACTATCAGGACGAGATTGCCATCGACAATGAGGAGGAATGGGAGATTTCGTATGTATGGCTTCTAGCAGATGAATGAGACGGTGCTAATTTTATTAATAGATTCGTCAAGATTAGACCTACCATACCAGAAGATGAGTTAATATACACGGACTCGCGATACACGATTAATGGTTCGTCAACAGTATTTGTGAACATGTACAGTCTGTTATCAGAGCTTACTCGAGATGCTTCGGAAATCGCTCGGGATGGTGGCCAGTCACGCACTTTGGTTAACGCTAAAGCTGTTTTGTCATCGTTATACTCGTGGAGAGCATTTGAAAGTTTAACTAGTTCAGAATTACGTCCCACGAATGGCGAATCAAAGGAGATCGGGGCTGTCCAGGTTGATTATTCCAGACTTATTGAATTGCTGTTTCTCAAGAGATTATCGTCTGTGAATAACGAGAGCGATGATTTGCCATCTTCCATGGCGTATATAGTTCCAGCAAAACTAGGATCTCGCGGGATTTCAAATACTTTGACAGTTTTCCACGCGCATCAGGACTTGTTGCAAATTAGCGGGGAGATTACGGCGATGGTTCTGATGGTGTGTACGGTGTTAGGTCGCGTGCTACTCACGGTGCAATTGTCGGATCCATCCGGCGAGCAAAATGAGGAGAAAAGTATATTGATAGATACATATTACTCGCGGTTTGTGGACATTTTGTTTTCAACTACAGAGAATATTGAGGGACAGCAATACAAACGTCCTTGGTTACGTGGGTTCGCAAGGTTTTGGACGTCAGATCATTGCGATATTAGGTCCGCAGCACGAAAGTGCTTGGAGATGCGAATATTGCAACTCGGAATCCGGCCGAAGGAGTTGTCACTAACAATTTCTCGATGGCGAGTAATGCTTCCTGGGGTCGCAGGCGGAAGTCGAAAGGCGTCAGTAACTTCGTACATTTCGAGACGCAGAGCGAGTAGTGCTGCCGATAAATGCAACCCACCTTTGGATCGTGTCAATACTGCTGAGAGTCATGAGAACGACGAGGTTTTTGATGATTCGTCGGATATGCCGAGTCCATCTAGTGGGGTGCCAGTTGATGAGACTGGTAAGTATTCAATGGACGAGAGTGCGGCACTCGCTACGATTATATTGGGCAACATTGGGATTAAATTTGCCGACCGGATATCACATGTTGCTCATAGGGAGATTGTTCGGGCACTTGAAATTCTGCTATTGCTTAGTGACGGGGCGGAGGGAGGACCCTCAGAGGATGGTAAGTTTACGAAGGAGATGCAAGATATTGCAATTGAATTTGTGGGCATGGGCTGGCACATATGGGGCGATGATAAGTACTTTTCTACGGAAGTCATTATTGAGCGCCTAGTGGATTTCTTGGGTGCAGATCCGACACCAATGATGACTTCGTTGGGCAAAAATTCATCCACAGATGTCGAGAGAGTCAAAGGTAACACGGCGAGACTCCCAAGCGCACCTGCAGCACCAGCAATTACGGATGCTGATAGCCGCAGACATGAACTGCTCAAGTCCACAGTGATCTCTATAGCAAGCCAGTCAATAAATCGCGCCGTCGAGATATGCTCGTCAACAATCATTAGCGCATCAGGGTTGCAGTCACGCATTGGAGCCGTCAAATTTATGTATTACGTTGTCCGTCAGCGACCAGAGATTCTAATTGACCGCTTGTTCCCGCTAGTTGACGCGACAATAGCGACACTTGACCCGTCATCATCAAGGGTGCGGAATAAATTGGTGAGTAGCATCACGGCGCTGTTCAACGCACTGGTCGCAACCTATCCTGTCATCGCTTCACACCGTGCGCAGCAACGGCTCGCACTGTCCATACGCCCAGACCTCCTCCTCGTCTACGACCTCCGGTCAGGCACACAGATGGCTAGTCTTGAAGGGGCTAAGAATCACTGCCTTGAGGTCCACTTTTCACCTGAAGGGCGGCACGTGATGGGCATCGACCGAGAAACTAGGGACGTTTTTGTATGGAAACTGGGCCATTCGTTCTTGAGTATGATTCAGAGTATTGGCGGTGGAGGGCCGGGGTCGTTGGGACATCATAGTGGTGTTGCGGCACATTATGCAGCGCACTACAAGGGTGCGACGGCGGATGCTGCTGGACGGGATATAGTGTACCCGAGATTTGTGGGAAAATTTCAAACGAATATCCAGCAGTTTGTGCTGTCTGATTTGAAGGTATCTACTGGATTCATTAAAAATGAGGCGAAATTGTGCTAACAATCCTGCAGGAGAACAATATGATGATCGATGTCTCTTGGAAACAGGAGAAAGTGATCGAAATTACTGTTAAAGGGAAATGTCAAATTTTTGACTTCACAAATACATAATAACCAACGATGTTTTTGCATTTTCATCTGTGACGTTGAACGTTGACGCAGTGGGAGATCATACTTTGGTTTGGCAATAATTTGTGTTTGGTTGCATTACTTATGCGCATTTTCGGTTTCAGTGTTAATTTTCACTTACTTCGTTATGTAATATGGTCTGTTTACGCACAGAATCGGTAATTACTTTCTGCCGGGTTCACTGGAAGAGCGATTCTGCTGTACATTAATAAATATCATCTATTTCATTGGTATTGAAAGTGCTGTTACTATATAATATGTGTAGAATCGAAATGTCCGATAAGGCTGTCGGCATACGAGCCACAATGCTTTAAGGAACTTTTGGAAGTGCCATTGTGGCATGGTAGTGTGGTACTTTTAACGTCAGTTTGGTGAATTTCCTACTAACCTCTAATTGACCTAATCGGCTTAGGAGCGTATGCAAGGTCTATTCAAACGGCGATGCAGACACGCAGCGATTGTCCCGTGGCACTTTGCGTCGCCATTAACATATTGTATGTCATGCGCGAAGAGTCTAGCTAGTGTCAATCATGCGTGAAGCACTACAATCATAATACAATGGTCGGATGGGTTTGCAATACGTCGGATTAGGCTCTAGTAACAACATCGCAAACCTCTAGAAGCCGTTGAGATCTCGCTCTTACATGCCAGACAGTTCAGGTCCAGGAAGCTGCCTCTCAGACGAACCTGGGCAGTCAATCATCACGCATAAGTTACGAGCAATTCTTGGTGTTGCTTATGAGTGAGAAGTGAGACGGTCAATGCAAACAAAGGTTTTGATGGTCATGAAGCTTTTTGCCGTGTCGCGTGTCCCCGTATCCATACCACTACTTACAAAGGGCTGCTTCTCCTCCATCAATATGGCATCTAAGCTGGGGGTGTTCCAGTTCGATGCTGACAATCCACACACTTGACTATATCGTTCTCTGCCACTGCGACTCGTGCACAATCTTACGTCCTTGATACTCCGCCTGTTCCTTTCAAAAGCGAACAACAATGTAGTTGTTTCTGAACCCACGTGTATATGACTCCATGCAAAGATCGTAATGACCCATATTGATAATTCGTTTGCGCGATGAATTGAATCTTCCTTTGTTCTTTGTGTGTGTGGGGGGAGGGGGGGTGGGGTAGTAATCTATTCCTGTTGTCTCATGGTGTTCATCAGTTGACCTTGGACGTTTGATTGAAATTGTCGGAGACAACTGCCGCAAAACTATCGCACCCCATTGGCAAACGTTAGCTGCTCTACGGAGACCAAGACGATATAGTGACACTGGCATTCGCAATGGTCGCAGTCGTCAGACGCGGGTCCCTATCACGTAATCAACGAAACCAGGCTATTAATTGAGCACTGTCACTTTTCGGCGGGCTTTCAACAGTCAAGTGCGCGACAAGAAATCCTCTGTTTTGTGCGTGAAGCCCAAACGCATATACTACTAGCTGACAACACATGTATTTATATGCATGCTATCGTCCTATCTATTTACACGTGAATCCGGGCTCACGAACCCTCGCGAGCTACGCTCTGCGCAACTATCGCGACAATACTCGACCCTTGTGCTCTCGGACAAACGGTACTTCCCGACTCGCCATTCCGGAACGGTAAATGCTCTTGCAGTGGACCATGTTGCCAACAGATATATGATATCTGGTGGTTCGGATTCGCGAATTTCGATATGGGACCTTAATTCGCGAGAAGGACTACGGCACAGGTATGAAATAGTGGCCGCGATTCCTCCTAAGAAAGGACACAAATATGGAATATCTGGGATATCATGGTGGCCCTTTGATAATGGAATGTTTATAACCGGATCGTTTGATGAGACTATTAAAGTGTGGGACACAGAGGCATTGGAGGAGGTTTATAAGTTCGAGATGGGCGCCAGAGTGAACGCCCACGACATATCGTCAGTTGCGGAACATTCTCTGGTTGCATGTGCAGCGGATTACACTGCGATTAGACTGATAGATCTGAGGTCCTCGGGTGCGGCCCAAATGCTGTCATCTCACGAAGGAACGACCGTGAACTCCATCAAATGGTCACCGACGGATCCGTTTATGTTGGCCAGTGGTGGATCGGATGGAACCGTGCGATTGTGGGATATTAGACGTTCAGATGCCTGTCTGACAGTTCTCAGTTTGGAGAATACAATAGGAAAAGGTGTTTTTGGCTCCGTCAAGGACTCCAATCTGCGCACGGAATCATTTTCTTCTACGGCTGCGTTTAGTCAGGTTAAGTCTCACCGTGGCGTCGTCAACGGCCTGGTATGGCTTGAAAATGGCAAGAAATTAGTATCAACTGGTACAGATGAAATGATTCGGGTATGGGATTTGGCACCGCCATTTACGCGTGACACGAATACGCTTGTCAACTTCGGACCTCTGGTGCGGAATCGATATTTGCAGTGCATCAATTTAGTGCTCTCACCTGTTCGTGACTGTATTCCACAATTGCTGTTCTTCCCATCCGATACTGGTGATATACTCGTGTTCCAAGTTTTAACCGGAATTTTAGTCCGCCGACTGGCCGTATCGCTTAATACGCGTAAGCGAACATGTGGACTTGTATGTCGAGGATCTGAGTATGTCGAATTGTTTTCTGGAAACAGCGATGGTGATATCATTCTGTGGGAAGCAGAACAGTCGGCGCGAATGCCACTCGAACAAAAATACACTGCGAATCTACCGCCGAAGAACATATTAACAGAAATTTACAAGGGTTTGGAAATGGAGACTAATTGATATCATGTGCATATAGTTCCTGTACGATATATTGTATCATATCAAAATGCATCACAGACTGTAAATGTAGAAATGATATGAAAGCAATTGACTCTAAAGCGCGTACAAATCATGAGATCATAATAATACAAATATGCAAATATCCGTCCGTGTACATGCACTCATAAAGGAGTTCCGCCAGCGGTATTGCCATACTTAATAGCACTCCATGAAGAACCGGTCGTGCCAGCAAAGAGGTTCGCCGAGAAGGGAAGAGCTGTGGTAAATGCGCATGCAGCGCAGTTCCAACGGTATGAAACTCTCGCGGCGATATCGAAGGCGGGACTAGCGCTTGAAGCATTTTGTTCGATGACGGCAGATAAATCTTTATTGGAATATGTCGCAGTGCGTGTGGATCGGATGGCAATAGCTTCTTGGTGATGCCCCAAAATTTGTCAAAATCATCTAAAGTAACATTTTAGGAAATAGCAGATTGATAGTAAGTCTTCAATACGTACGTTCTTCAACACCAAGCCACATTTCATCCGAATCAGTCTTAGACAAGCTCATCACGGCATTCGCATTTCCTCTTCGAATGAAGTCGGCCTCCTTCACTCTATTTACCCAATGCTCCTTTACAGCTCCCGCACTCGCTATACGCAATAGAGTATCGGACGGATATTGAGAGTGATGTAACATCAACGTCCACGGTAAATGCCAGTCATGATCTGGATTGTCTGCCTGAGTTGGATCCAAACCCGTTAGAAGGTCATAAAGCAAGCCGATCGGCCAATTCCTATCTCGCATCGGTTAGTATGTGCATGCTGTACGAGATAGACACCTTTAGTGCGCACCATCTCAGAGGCACTCCCTCAAAATCCAGCCACCATTCTGACGACAGCGACGCCTCAGCATCGCGAAGGGAATTCTTGAAATATGCTGTTATCCTGCCAAAATACTGCGGGAAGTACGATACTCTGGCAGCATTGATCTGCACAGGCGCGGTCAGGCATAACTGAGTACTAAAAAACGCGTGAACAGCCACTTACATAAAAAGGTTCAACAGAGTCTAAAATCCTGCATTCATCGGGCGCGAGAATTATCTGTAGTGGAATTACACCGTCCCACACCTTGCGCCGTAGATCGGAGGGAGCAATAGAAGGCGATGAAGACATTCACAACTTGCGCTATGTCCCACTGTGCATCATTCGATTCTTAGATACCATACGCGAAGACAGAGCTACAATCGTACGCTACTGTTCCGTTGCAGTCAACAAACTTGACCTTGGCTCCGACAATGTGGAGTAGACGGGAACGCAATCCAGTTAACCAGACAACCTGCTAAAAGTCGGGTGCACGAATACAATCGTACTAACCTCGTGAACTAGTTTCGTACTAATCTCTGGTTGATTTTGCTGGTAATATTTATGAGCTCGTGCCTATCATGCCCTCCGAAAGAGTCACTTCGCAAACACCTATAATTGTATAACTAAGCAGATTCTGACAGACAATTACGACTTGCGCCAGACCCCAAGGTAACGCAACCCTGTCACCTCCCGATTCAAGAGTATCATGGATGGACATATGCCATACCGTGACCTGTCATCATACGAAACCCTTACAACAGTGAACATTTGTTAGGGTCGTCTCTTAACTACTGAAATAAGCGCTCTATTAGAGCAAAACCGCGATATTCGCAGAAGTGTCGCTGCAGTGTGAAACGCGACTTGTCCAGAATATTCCTCCAAATATTCTTGCTCTCGCCTACCCTACTCCAGAAATCCGCAGATACTTTTACAAGATCATAGTCGAGGAGACGGCTCTCGGTGAGCTTCGGCTTTGGAAGTATACCTGAATAATCAGCCATTAATAACGTGGAGGTATTACTGAGGGGGTTGATGATTTGTGGCAGATAATGGCACCCGGTGGTAATAGAGCAGAGATTCAAAATGCTAAGGCCAAGGTATGATCGTTTACTGCCGTAAAGGAGAAGCACCCAGTAAAGAATATTGTTAACATTGTTTGGTATTTAGTTGATTGAGTCATATAACCAGATTTTGGAGGAATTTACGACCGGTTCGGATTTAAAGAATGTGGGCAATTATTCCTTATCTCGGATGATTGGCAAAGGCAGTTTTGGCAAAGTTTACCTCGCTACGCACAAGTTGACAGGTATCAAAGTGAGTTCACGAAATCGGACTTTACTGAGGTGTGAACTTACACGTGAGTCAGGTTGTCCTCAAATCAGCCGAGAAGTCAGATCTGAATCTGGCTAGGGAGATTCATCATTATCGGCAGTTAATTCACCCTCATATTGCACGGCTCTACGAAGTCATCGTTACAGAAACTACAGTTTGGCTGGTGCTGGAATATTGTCCAGGTGCGTACTGCCATATCAGCTCAATAGAATCAAATCTAATTTGCGTATTAACCAGGCGACGAGCTCTATGCCTATCTAATACGGAAAAGGCGGCTCTCGATAGATCAAGCCCAACGGATATTTGCGCAACTATGCGGTGCCGTAGCATATATTCATACAAAGAATATAGTTCATCGGGATCTGAAGCTGGAAAATATATTGATGGACAAACACGAAAGTGTGAAGCTCTGCGATTTCGGCTTTACTAGGGAATGTGAGCCTAAGCGATTATTGCAGACATTTTGCGGTACCATATGTTATGCTGCGCCTGAGATGGTCAAGGGAGAGAAATATCATGGCCAATCCGTGGATGTGTGGTCGCTGGGAATCATTCTTTATGCATTGCTCTGTGGTGAGCTGCCCTTCGATGATGACGATGAGGTCCAAACGAGAGTGCGAATATCGAATGACGAACCTTTATATCCGGATTACTTGCCAGAAGAGGCGTTGTCGCTTCTTCGATCGATGCTATCAAAAAAGTCAACTCAAAGACCATCAGCAACTGAAATTTTACAGCACTCGTTTCTGGCACCTTATAGCTCAACACAGATTGCGTTGCTTCTTTTACCAGATCCTGTCCCATTTACGACTAAATCAGAGCGGGATTTGTTGGATAGGCTGCGTCACGCATTTGTTGATATTGAAGCGGTTAAGGAAAGTGTGATCAAGCAGAAATGCGATAATATGGCAGGATGGTGGGCACTTGCCCTAGAGAGAGAACAGCGAAATTCCAAGAAATACAAGAAGAAACGAAAGTCGGATAAATATAAGCGACTGCCTGAAGATTCATTGACGCGACGCCACACTGAGGTCGCAAGTAAGTTCTGCAATTGAGGATGTAATCAATTTGCCACTGCTGACAGTACTATTGAGTTCCTCTACGGAAACCTGCAACATCCGAGAGCAATGCGACGCCTGTATCGAAATCTGTGGAGGCGACGCCAGAATTGGACAGCGGCCCAGTCAATGCGACGAAGGAACAACCGATGCAGCGATTCATGGACCAGAAAGAGAAGAAGCCGTTGTCCCACGGTCTGGCCGGTGCTTTTGCTTCAGTGAAACACTGGGCGTCAGTTTCTCATTTAGGTTTGAAGCGGCCTAGTCTTCTTCGTGCAGGCTCTAGCACTCGACGGTCATCAATACGATCATTCTTTTCGTTGGGTGCGACATCGACCAAGAGTAAAGCTCTAGAACATAACGATACTAGTGCTGGGAATGCCAGAAACTCTCCCAAGGCTACATGGGACAGAGATACAAAAGGTGTTACCGATTCTCGAGGCAGCGGAGTGGCGAAAGTCAAAGCTAATGACTTACAAAAGGACCAGCAGAGTTTAAATATTGATAGCAATGATGTCGAAGTATTGATTTCTGAAGATATTGAGAGCCATGCAGAGGAGAATGGAGGGGTCTTGAAATCACTAAATGGGCGCAAAATTAGGAGAAACTTACCGCCATCGGTGAAGTTGGCGATCCCAAATCGGATGTACAGCTCAGATTCAATGAGATCGGCTTCTAGAGATCGACATCATTCCCCTAGCTCGTCTTACGTCCCTCGAATAGGGCGAACATCAACTTCATCATCCGTTTCGTCTCTAATTTCAGCATCACGCCATAAATCGACATTGTCACGAGCTTCGAGCACGTCCAGTAATTCGATATCTTCTCGCACTGCATCGCGGTCTCCACGGTCGAGTTCGAAATTCCTCCCGTCAACACCCACAGTCGACCATTTTGACCGGGGACGAAAGAGCTGGCGGCAGTTCGATCGGAAAGCTACCAGAATGCAAAGCTACGACGACGACAGTGCGAGCTTTAGTAGCACGGCTCCATCCATAAGCTCAGCCCAGTCGTTGACGCCAAATACCACGGTGTTCAGTAACACTGGCTTTGGTAGCATCGGTCGGGGTAATCGGTTAGGGCGACAGAGGACAGGGTTTAACGAGACGGTGTTTTTTGGATTTGGGCAGGGATTAACAAGAGAGAATTACGAAGGATCTTCCTCCAAGCGAAAGCGAATTCCATTCCGCGGACCCAGAGGCCGGAAAGGTGTTCCTGAGAAAGCTGGAGACCCCGGTCTAGCGGGATCATCGGTGTCTAATGTGCGGAGAAAGTCTGCTGATGGCGATGTTATAGAGGAAGTCGATGAGCCTGAGACCGTGGAAGACGAAGGGGAATTTTCGGACGATGAGGGTGTAAACAGCAGGCGTACTAGTCTCGCGGATTAATGGCTGGCTAAATGGTTGGCATATAGACTTGATTATTGATTGCTGGATGTAAATTATCTTGGGAACTGACTGTTATGGATATTGGACAAACCAAAAATGATAGATTGTTGGTTGTTGGGATAGAAACTGTCATTTAATGTCACCTATATAACACAAATTAAGCGCTGTGTATATAGTATGTATAAACGAATCATGTAATATGTACAAGATTATTGGACTGGTATAAGTACAATGTATGATATCCAGTCCTATGCAAATGTCATTGATGCCTTCTCATAAGTGCTTTCGTCCGTGCCGGATGGATATATATTATCCCATTTGCAGGCTGGTCCAAGCAGACACTACAGGGCGTCCGCAATACCGGTATGGCTATATGCCGTTGCGCTTCCTTCGTAAACTCTCGAGCTAAAGAAGCCTGTTAGTTCCCTTTCGTTCTTTAGATTGTGCTTCGAACACCCGCTTTACCCATTCGGATTTGCACTCCTTATATGCATCAAAATATTCCTTGCACTCCTCCTTTGCTTTCTTTGCGTTAAACCGGGACCTTTCCAAACAGCGTAACGACATTTGAGACGTCAATTTACACGGATCGTAGAACTTCGACTGTCCTTTCCTAAATCACCCAATATGAGACTGTAGCGCTCACGTATTGGTTTTCACACACTTACGTCGCCATTGCAATATGATGTCGCTCATTATTCGGATCGTCCGGAAACATCTGATTCGGCCGCGTCTCAAATCGCCTTAATATCTCTTCCGGGCTATCTTCTTGTTCATATTCTGGTTTTGGTCGTCGTGGGACTTTGATACTTGACCCCGGTGGCATGACCGTACCACTTTCTGACGGCATTATTATTCGCGTGCACGAATTCAATCCTCACAAGCACTGTCGTATGGTTGTGAAATGATTTATTGTGAATCTGTATTTTAAGGTGCTCTTCTCTACGCCATACCCCTACCCTACAGGAATGAACCTTATACACTTTGGACTTATTTGATTTAAGTGGTATTTAATGGCGGTAGCCAGGCAACGCACAGAACTTTTTCAGGGTTTAGGGTTTAGCCTTCCAATTTAAGGTCTGTTACGGTTATGTACCACCGATTTTTACTGAATCACAAAATTGTAAGTTTACAAGCTGAACAGAAAACATACCGTTATCGTCACTCTACTAAACATATTGTTTCAATTTGAGCTTGATTACTATAAACTTGACGATGCTAGATATTGTTATTTTTGTACTCCAATTGATGTCGAAGTTGTCGGGATACTGGGTTGGAGTAAGACCGGGTAACCTCAAACCGAATGTTGGAGTGCGAGTTAACTCGGGAAAATCAAAATCTTCAAGAAAATTGACACTCTTCCCCTCCGCGAAGACAACGCAGGGATCAAGGCACTCACAACAAGGGGAAGTTCGATTTAAATTTCGAATTTGTAAGTGAATCTGCAATTGAATACACTCTGGGGACGGTAGTGGGATGTTGGAAAGTTGGTCGTGGGAGTATCATGTACTCAAGGTCGCTAACGCATGATAGCGTAAATAAGAAAAGTCGGCATTGTGGCAATTTGGATACGAAATAAATAATTGGACGACACATATAACTGCACAATGACGAAACGCCAGTGCGTATATTTAGTTTCGGGCATCGCCAGCAAATCTCAAGCTATCGCACGACCGTCCGCTGGCACATCGAGCCGGTCAATTTCTTCCACGACGGTTTCCAAGTCTGTGCTATCGACTTCATTATCATTTCCGGCGTTACACCGTCCACGAGTCGCGCCAGTAGCTCAACCGGCTTTGAAGAGCAGCTCTCGGAGTGTTTACTCTGCGCCAAAATTGGAGAATCAGGACTACTACTTAGCGAATGGGATTCCACCGTTAATGACCAAGGAGACATTCAAGCTGACGTGGGTTGACTATCAACAGTACTTAGCGAAGGAACTCACAAAGAGAACTCAAGGTATATGCGATGAGGCTTTTGCAGAAGTATAGGTCAATCCGGAAGAAAGAGGCTGACACCCGTTAGACACGAGATTCTCTAGTATGACGCCCTTCAAGATCGTTGTTGCTACCGCATTACACGCTGATCAAGCAGCTTTGTTCAACTTCGCATCTCTCACCCACAATAATCACTTTTTCTTTGACTCGTTGGTGAGTCGCTCCTGATATCCTCTTGTTCCGCAAATACTAACGAAAGTGCAGCGGGGTGTAGATGCTCCGGTAGAGACTACAGAGCCACTGCCCGCTGTTTTCAATGCTATCGAAGACAGTTTCACAAACATCGAAGAATTCAAGGCGCACATGTCAGGTATCGCGGAAGCTATGTGCGGCAATGGCTTCGTTTGGCTTTTGCAGAGCCCCAAAAAGAAGCTGTACGTCTCTGCGACGTACAACGCTGGCACACCCTATGGCGTTGAACACGCTCAGGACTTTGATTTCAATAGCCCGTTTTCCAGATCTAGACTGAGTAATGTCGCCCAGCGTCAGCGAAATTTACTTGACCGAGAGGACGCGATTGAGGGCAAGCCTATGCCGCTTCTATGCATTAACGTTTGGCAGCACATGTACCTTAACGACTATGGATTTGGTGGAAAGGCGGATTACTTTCAGAATTGGTGGAACTCAATTGATTGGCTCAAGGTTGAGGCACGATTGAATGCCGTTTCTGCGAACTCGTTCCGAGCACGAGATCGTCAGCTATTGTAATTTTACAACTCCTCCGCCTGGTGTCGCGAAAATTATTTTTGACAGATGATAGAGTTCTAACTATGACTGAGCGGGAAACCAGTTTAAATGTACATAGATGTAAGCAGTATTGTATGAAGTTTTAACAATGCTTTTCTGTTGTGTACATAATCGTCTCAAATATCATACAAACATTTACTCCTTTAATAATCTATCCCTTAATCGCTACTCAATATTCTTATTGATTTATCACTTCTAGTCCTGTGCCCCGGTTGATTTGTAATCGCTTGTCTTCGCCACCACTCACGATACCTACAGTCTCACTCCAGTGAACGCCAAACACCTTTGCTTTATCTGCTGTTTTAGAGTCTCTTGAAATGACATACATACTCTTTTGCGCGCGGACGTCCCATACCCGCACCGTTCCGTCGTGGCTGGCACTAGACAACATATACTCGCTCTCCGGACTTCTCGACAAACTAACTACAAAGCTCGTGTGTCCCACCAACGTCCTCGACGTTGTAGCATCTGCAGCAGCACGTGGGTCGTGCAAAGTGACATGTCTAGCTGAGCTACCGCTGCACAAGAGCGACAACTCCGGTAGTGCAGTAATTGATAGTAACGGAAACGACGTTGTGCGAGTATCAACCAGCACACCAGTAACTAAATCCCACGTCTTGATTGTGTGATCCAGCGAGACGGAGTATCCTACCGTGCCGTCCTTCGGGTCAAAAATAACTCCAGTGACAGGTCCGGTGTGTGAGTCCATCATAGATATCGGTCCGCGGGATGGCACCACTGTTTTCCTCCGCCGCTTGCCCGACAATTCGCGCGTCGAGACTGCGACAGTGGCTGGTGGGGCTTCTTTATAATTCGTAGTCCATAGTCCGACAGCACCATCCGCGCCCGCGGAAAGCATGCGCGAAGTGGCCGCGTTAACCGCTAAATCCTCGACTGTAGACTTGTGTCCCGTGAACGTGCGCGCCGAAACGACCGTTTGCGGCCCATTATTATCAAGAACGTTGGCCATGTCTTCGTCTCCTTGGTTGTCGACAGGGACTTTCCAGATTCGAATAGATCGGTCCATACTGGCAGACACGACCTTGTTCTCGTCTAACCACCGCACGGATTTGACTGGTCCCGTATGTCCGCCGAATTCTGACACTACTGAACCAGATAAATTCCATGTCCGTACGATGCCGTCATAACAGCCTGATAGAATTGGGGTAGCATTGGCATTACTTGACGGGGCCACGATCACATCGACGGATGACACCCAGTCTGGATGCGAGTAGGATGCAAGGAACGTGGGAGGCAGGATGGACCGTGTGTATTCGAGTGCGAGTGTTTGTTCTGAGGATAGTCCCTTCTGTATGATATATTCTTGTAGTGAAGTCCGGAGTATTTCCGAGTTGATTAAGAAGTCGAACGGAATTGGTCTTTCTGTTGAGATATTAACTTCATCTTTCTTTCGAAACATCTGCCAGTTCCATTTTATAATTTTATATAAAACGCTTATAGAAACAGTGCGCATACCTGTAGCTAGCAAATGATTTACAACCTCAGATAATCCGTACCGCTTCAGAGAAAGCGGAACATATAACGGCACCTCAGGAACAGCGAAAGCCTTATCCAGCGTTGTCAAGGTAATCATGATCTGTCCCGTCTGGTCCGACAACTCGCTGGAAACACCATCTTGTGCATCCTCGGCCAACATTATTCAGAATTTATGAATAATACTTATCTGTCCAATATTAATCAGTGCTGTACGTGAATGTGCAGCAGGTGAATGTGCGCTTATCCATGGAGAATCTGAAAAATATTTTTGGTTGGGACTATAAGGTTGTGACTTAGTTTAAAAGAAGTTGTGATACATCTGTGATCCAAATGATTCCGCCCTAACCCAATGATCCATGGAAGCTTTAGCGTCACGAAATGGTACTGTTTGCTGAGACAACACCAGCACATATGCCATATCCCACTTCCCCGCCATTTGTAGGACAATTTAGATTAAATCCATTTAAGAAGACTAAACAAGGCTCTCACATTATATACAATGTCTAATACGGTACTCTGCAATATTTGGTTCTGCAATAATATGTCGTTCTAGCTTGTGCTCCTCGTCTAGCGAAGGTCTCCTCGCAAGTTCGATGATCTGTGCTTCCTGCGCCAGCTCTACTGAACGCATCCAATGCACTATAACTGGCCGCAAAATAATGGTCCGATCGAGCCGTGTCGAAAATTATCGCGCGGTATCGTTTCGTCTCGTCATGCTTCAAGTGCACAGTGTGCGAGCCGACGTTGGCGCCGGCTGCGGACAGTCAGATCTTCATTTAATAACTGGGTTTGCGCTGCTGCCGTTTTGGCCAGATTGAGGCCTAGACCACAAATTATTATCTCTGGATCTCGTCGGGATGGTAGATGTGACGTCTTTTTGTGATTAGGATGTTCGTGATTAAGGGGCTGCAGGTACAGTCGTGCGCGCCCAGAGATTTGACGACAGGATTTGGCCGTGACGTTCTTCTTGTCCGGAATGCGTGTTTGCGCGTGGACGGTCAGGAATGAGCTGCTAATGAGGCCTCTCCGCGGATGAAGATCAATGTTTTCTTAGTAAGTTCATGTTGAATTGAGGTATCTAGCAACAACAGGACAGCACAGATAGGACAATCACCGGAATTTAATACAGGATTGACCGAGCTCTGACTCTGCGCGCGTTGCTATGATCTACAACAATGTTTTAAAGCTACAGCAAATATGTACTATATTAAGGTAAACGCTACAGAAGAACGCGTCTGATATGTAGTCCATACCAATAAAGAGAGATCTCACGATAGCACGACAAAATACAAATACACAATAACAAAACAAATCCCTTAGAACGCAGCCGACATCCATAACAAGATATCAAAATGATACAAACCAAGATAGCTGAGAGCGAAACTGATGACACTAGCCAGTAGCATTATAAATAAAATCCCATTTTTGTTCAGTACCCAAATACAATCAAACAACGATTTAACCCCACTAGTTTATCATATAATCCAAAGCAAACGCGATGTAAATTTAAACCGGCACGGTCATGCGTTCGACTCAATCTTCTTGAGAACAGCGTTGAGATCTGCCTCGGTGACGACGACGCCAGACTCAGAGCACTTCGCTTTTGTCCGTAACTCTGAACACAAGCCGTCAATGTCAAGGTCACCGAACTTGGGGTGCATTGAAATCCGATCCCACAGCGCCGTACAGCTCATAAGCGGTTTGTTGTCAGCAGGAACAACGATGTCGTCATCTTTAGAAGCTCCGGAACCGGCAACGGTATCATTCAAGTCACCAACGTTATCCAACACCCCGTCAGGAGTGAGCTCAGGAAGATTGAAATCCTCCTCGTTTGCGCTGAAAATAGGTTCACGGTATTCCGAGAACAAGTCATTCTCAAATGAAGGCGGGCTCAAGATACTGTTTGCGTGGGCCTTGGGAATCGGGTTTTCACGTGTTCCACATGCCATGGAAAGCTGTGCGCAAAAATCGTCCTCGTCGTTGCCATACAAGCTACTCTTGGGAATCGGGCACGCTGGCGACTGCTTCGCTGATGTGGTCGCGCCTGTAGCCGTCAGGCCAGGTGAGCTTGAAGACGACGTAATGGTACTGGTCGGTGAATAGGCAGAGAACATGGCCTGCCCAAACGGGATGCTAGCCATTGGCGAGGTAGCTGCTGACCGCGGATGGGGCTGTCCAGGCTTGGCCTGCCCTTGCTGAGAAACCTGACTCTGTTTGGAGAACTTGGGATCTGCACCAAACAGAGGGAACTCGAATGTGAATGGAGTAACGTAGTTGTGGCCAGAGTTAGGTGACGTCTTGGCAGATGAAGACAGCGACTGCCGTTTGCGGTATTCCTTCAACTCAGCTTGTAATCTATCGACCTGTTTCTTCAAAAACTGATTTTCAGTAGTCATCGAGTGAGCATCATTCTCGAGCTCGGCCACCCTGGCTTCCAAGTCTCGTAAATGCTTCTCCTTGCGCTCACGGAATGCTCGCTGAGCAGCTCTGTTTTGCGCCTTTCGCTTCTACAAACATCGTTAGCATTATAGTGTAATCTAGCACAGAGCGAACACATACGCTTGACGGCTCGGCGGTCATCAACTTTCGCCCAGGCTTTTTCTTGGCATCCTCAGGCTCGGCAGTGTTTGTGTCTCGTCTCTTGGACTCGGTCTCAGAAAGGTCATCTTCCGAATCATCGTCCAAAACTTTTCGCTTCTCCTGCTCGGAAATAAATGCGGCTGTAGCAGCCCTCTGAGCGCCGTATTGGAAATTGGGGCTGCTGTCGCGTGATGACGATGATGACGAACGCGGTGCAGCACCGACAGAGGTTTCCGGAGTCCCGGTCAGACGCGAGGTATTGAGAGTCGAAGTCGGTGAGGTGTGGCTGGAAGCAGTGGCAGGTGGGCCGACGCCGAAAAGAGTCGATGGCGAAGGCTTCTGGTCGATGGTCGTCAGCGGCGGGACCGTTGTCAACAATTCCGGCATTTGTGTCAAATCCTCGTCACCAAAATCAACGGAGGAGAAAGGGGACAATGCGGCGGAGGGGTCCTCCGAATGGAGGACCGACTCACCCGCAGCGTTCTGGAGGGACGAGTAATCACCAAGAAAGTCAGACGACGACAGAGCAGCAAGAAAGCGCTGTGTGTCGTCTGAGAAATATTCGTTGCCGAAAGTGTTTGTCATTGTGACTAGTAAGTAATCGGCTATTCGAAGCTGGTGGAAATTGAATCGAGAGATTTGTAATATCCGGCTGACGCAACTCGGAAGAAACGCGTAAACAGGCTGACGCGGTTACCTCAAGCTGGAGAGACCAATAGCAAAACAACTAACAACACCGGATGACGGTGAATCAACAGGTATTCACTGATCGCAGAGAGGCAGTGGCGACGGATGTGATAGAGGGAGAGACTAAGAGAGACGCAGAGAATAATGGTTAGCGGCGAGGCACTCCCGCAGTGGGCGAACGGTACCGCGCCTAAACCGTGGACTGCAGAGCGGCCTGGCCCAGTCTGCAAGCAACGCGGGCGTGCGGCAGAGCTCAGCATAATCAGTGTCCGCTCTGGGCTAAACAACAGAGCAGTACACCCTGTCCCGGCCGCAATCGCTGTCCCGTGCGCGTCATCTCATCCCGTTTATGCCACTCCCGCACAGCACTGATGCAATGATGTCCACCTTGGAGACCTAATCAATCACCATCCCAATTAATTAAGACTATGGCTATGATGCGTGTCGCTTTTAGATAGCAGATGAGCGCGACTCCTCCATGATCGCTTGGCCCATCAAATCCGGTATTTGTGGACTCTGCCAAAGTCGTAGAACGAAAGGCCTTGTTGCTAGCACGTTCCCAAGTACATCGGTTTTAGTCGCCCCTGAGAACATCTCCCAGCCAATCTTGTTGTGGACTGCGAAGATATAGAGTTTAGGCCAATCCTACAGCGACTCAGAGCTCCGACAATGGCGAATACGAAAAGCGAATTGAATTCCCGAGAAGCCGGGAGCCACCTCAAGAGCGCTGTAATGACGTCAACAGTGGAAGGCGAGTAACGACAACTCGCCTTGGCCGCCCGGCGGACAATGACAGGAACACAATGCGAGGCTACTTTAGCTCCATTGAATGGTATCATGTTATTGCGAGTTTTTATCTGATCCCCAGCCCGGCCGCCCACATCGGCGTTGATTATTAGTGCGCGCGTCATTGACTTCCGAAATACGTAGATTGTCGTATCCGCCTCAGATGCCCTTTATACTGTAGCAGAGTGGGCAGAATATATGTGATATTCGTGAGTTACTGTCACGACTGTGTCTATTACATTCGTCCTAACTTGCACGAAGCTCCGTTCCAATAGCATAGATGGTAGTGCAACATAGTTTGACGTCATGTTGTTGTACAAGTGTAACACAATGTGCGGCTTAAAGACGCTATCGTATAGGGGTAATAATAGCTGTGGATGCAGGGCAGCTCAGAACTGACCTGTCCATGTTCCAATCCCATTTGTACGAGCACGACAGCGAATCATGCTGAACGAGTTTAATACAGCCGTTCGGACAAATGGGCAGCTACTTAGTGACCCACATTCAACATATCAGGGCTCATAATATACACCTAATGTACACTAAATCCAATGATCGCATTGCCCTAGACTACAAGACCATATCCATATCCAAAACTCTTATCACTAAGCTTACATCTACTTGCTCTTAGCTTCAATCTCATCGTCATACTCCTTCGCCAACTTTAAGATTGCTTCGTTTCCATAAATCTCAACTCCGGATCCACCCTTCTGAATAGCCTTCAACGCAGCCTTCGCAATGTCTCCAGCATCAGCACCGATCCACTTAGCCGCGTTCCCAACAAACGGAACCTTCTTCCAAAAATTCACCGCGCCCTGCGCACTACCCTCCAAAAAGGCATGGCGATTCTCCCTCTTCCCGAGAATCAGCGCTGGACGCAAAATAATCGTCCGCTCAAATTCAAGCTCCTCAACATCCCGATCCAGCTCGCCCTTCATTCTATTATACGCAAAGTGCGAGTCCACAGACGCGCCCGTGGCCGAAACCAGGACGTAGGTAGACGCACCGACTGCCTTTGCAGTTTTTGCGATCGCGAGGTTCAGGTCGTGGTCGATTTTATACTGGTTGTCGAAGCCACCTGCCGCTGCTCTCGTAGTGCCGAGGCCAGAGAACAAGATTGTAGTGGTAGGGGGGATGGAGGCTGGGATGTCCGTCGTGACGACATTCGAGACCTTGTGGGTGCCACCTGTTGTTAATGACTCCTTGACTGGGCGGCGGGTGATGGCTACGACGGCGGAGATGCCGGGGAGTTCGGCGGTTCGGGACAGAGCCAGGAAGTTGCTGCCAACTAGACCTGTTGCGCCAACGATTGCTAGTGCTGCCATCTGTTTCAATCAATTGTTTTCTGAGCGGTTGGATTTCGGTTGTCAACGTCGGCACCCGGTGGCGGCTATGACGATAGGATGACAGGATGACAGTCGAGCCCTGCATAACGATTAACTGCTAAACCCGGACCCTGCGTCTCATCCTATCAGTGCCCGGTGGCCATAAATACATTGCCGTTCAGCACGCATACAACATGCTCTCGATACTACAGTACAACATCTGAAACTCAAATAAAGTCATGGCTTCTATTATCATCACGGGATTTTCTACAAACTGATTACAAGGACGCACTACGCTTGTCCAAAATACAATAAACACGCAGACCAGATACTGCCTACCAGACAAAAACTCCCCCGACCAAAAATTATTTCCGCAAGACAATTAAATTATTCTGTCGTAACAGCCTTCGCAAGGTTTCGTGGGTGATCAGGATTATACCCCTTCTTCACCGCCATCCAATAGCCGAAGATTTGCAAAATCACAATATTAAGCAATCCTTGCAGACAGTCTACTGTCTCCGGAACTTCAAACTTGACATACGACTTCTCCGCACTCTTGGGATCGCCCTCGCTCTCGGTCACGCCGTTCCCCTTCTTATTACCCTCAACCAATGCAGGACCATTTTGCGAGGCGATAAAAATAGGCTTTCCGCTTCGTGCGGTTACTTGGCCGATACCATTGATAATCTTGTCGAATAGTTTATCTTTAGTCGCAATCATGATAATAGGAATATCCTCGTCGACTAAGGCAAGTGGACCGTGCTTAAGCTCACCCGTCAAAATGCCTTCGGCGAGAATATAAGAAATCTCCTTAATCTTCAAAGCACCTTCCAGAGCTGTAGCGTATTGGTATCCACGGCCGAGGATGAGCATTTTAGGCTTCTCCACCAGAGTCTCTGAAACAGCCTGGATCTTGTCATTCAAAGTCAGAACTTCTTCTAACTGCGCCGAGATCTTGCCCAAGCCATCAATAATCTCGTTCCGGCGCGCTTGCTTCGACAGGCGGTCCTCAGATAGCGAGAGCGCGATCATGACAAGAGTGATATACTGCGATGTGTACGCCTTTGTCGATGCGACGCCAATCTCGGGACCGGCGTTGATGTGCACACCACATAGCGTCTGTCGGGAAATAGCAGATCCGACCCCGTTGACGACACCGACACACATGGCACCGCGCTCGATACAGTATTTGAGAGCGAGGATGGTATCCGCCGTCTCGCCCGACTGAGACACGAAAATGCAGGT
This sequence comes from Lipomyces doorenjongii, assembly GCF_038497915.1. Lineage (NCBI taxonomy): Eukaryota > Fungi > Ascomycota > Lipomycetes > Lipomycetales > Lipomycetaceae > Lipomyces > Lipomyces doorenjongii. The sequence goes on from NW_027118074.1 coordinate 61,940, forward strand.
GTCGTCGCGGAAAAGCGGTGGTCGACGGTCGAGAAAGTACGAGGCAATTTCGACAGAAATAGGTATGTCGGTCAACTCCTCAAACAAATCGCGAGTCTAACCAAATTAGCATAATACCCAGATGGCAGCAAATTGGAGACCACGTACAGCCAAGCAAGAATGATATGACGTGCCGCACGCAATCATGACAATTCGTCGTGATCGCCGAATGGCGCTAATGTAATTAGACAGACCACCCAGTTTTACAGTCTTGTTCTCAAAATTGACACGACCGCGCATAGTATTGACGATAGACTCAGGTTGCTCGAAAATTTCCTTCAACATGAAATGGTCAAAGTTGCCCTTTCGGATCTGCTGTAGCTCCATCTCGATGGTCTGGATCGAGCGGATTGACGACATGCCCTCCTCTCGGCGAACACGATGGATATGGAGACCGCCGTCATAGATATGTGCGATATCGTCGTCTTCGAGGAAGATCACCTTCTTAGTCTGCTCGACGACAGCAGCCAGATCTGACGCGAGAAAGAACTCAGTTGGAATCGGCATGCCGTCGTCTGAGATGAAAGCACGGGACTGCGAGTGACGAAGATCATTATGAAGACCAGGAACCATAAGCGAATTTCCGGCATCCAGCAAACCATTCGATCTAGGGAGACTTAAACGGGGGTTAAATCCAGCTGTCACATCATCTGGCACTGCCTCGATATTAATATCAGGGAACTCGACGTCAACGAAGTCGACCTTCAACTTGCGCTCAGACTTGATACCAACCAGCAGCGGCGAGCCATTACGGGCGGCGATGACTTCACCGGGATAGTGAATTGACTTGACAAGAATACCATACGAGCCCTCGATCTCGACCAACACCAGCTTGAGCAATTCAGTAAAATCGAGACGACCTTTGTGGGTGTCGTACACGTACTTCGCCAGTTTCGCGACGCACTCAGTATCGGTCTCAGTTTCGAAGAAGTATCCCTTCGATTCCAGCAGCGACTTCAATTCGCGATAATTGGTGATATTACCATTGTGCACGACCAAGAACTCTGCAGCCGGATCAGATCGATGAGGGTGCGCGTTTTTTTGAGACGGCTGACCGTGAGTAGCCCATCGATTATGCGCAATGCCAACGTGCGTGGAGAACCGCTTACTCATGTCCATATTCGCCTCTTTCACGAGCTTTCTGAGCTCAGAGACTTTACCGACTTGCTTGATCACATAGTTCACATTGCACTTGTCGGCGTCAACAGCGAAACCAGACGAGTCATAGCCTCTGTATTCTAGCCGATCGAGACCTGAAAGTTCATTAGTGAGATAAAACTTGATGTTTCAACATTTTATGAAAGTACACACCAGTTAAGAGAGTGTCGACGATCTGGCCCCTTGTTTTCTCGACGAGATAATTGACGTAGCCAAAAATACCACTAGGGACAAGTAAACACAAAGAAAGCCTCGCAGTATAAGGCACGTACGTACCACATCCTGATTAATGACGAGTGACAAGGAAGTAGTCGACTAGAGGAGCAAAGGTGTCACGCAGAGTGTTTGAAATTGAGAAGCGGCATCTGGTGAAACCGAACGACGCTTATGAGCAATATTGCCCGACGCCCCACAATGGCAGCGCCCACTCTATTTGTGCCTCGCACTAAGCCCAACACAGGAATTTGTAAATAATCAGATCAACCTTAACCGCCGTCGGCGATTGTCTGTGCGTTTGTCTGTGGCTGGCCGCTCTATATATAATATCGTCTCCTCAGTACGCCAGTCGCTATATAAATTCGCAATTACAGTTTCCGGTGGACTGCGAATGGTCCTTCGGCACATTGATCTTCGGCAGCTTCGACGCGTTAAGAGTCACAATTATTATAGGTTCCAAGGATTGGCTTATTATCATTATGGAGCGAGTTATATAGTAAATCATACCCTGCGAGCTACACGAAGTATGTTTGCCGAAGCCACATACATTGTCGTGAGCTGTCACCGATTACGCGCCATTTCAACAATATTCACGATCAGTTCAGGCTCTAGGCCAATTTTATGGATATGGCTATTGGTTCCTATTGAGTCCCATCTACAGGGTCCAATGTGGTAGAGAGTTTTAAGAGCCTCATAACCATAATTGCAAGTGTATTTTCGGATAACAAGTCGCTCAGATGCTCTGTAAGGCGCCTGCTTTTGAGATGTGTTGGCTGGTGATCACGGCGGAGCATGAAGGTGCAACAATGTGTCACAGAATTCGACCTTGAATTTCCTGTCCGTATATCTATAATATGTTGCAGTAGAATCATCGGAAGCCATTGTTCGATCAACAACAGTATTGCCCAAGATAGTAAGAATACCTCACAGGACTGGGATATCACGATGTTCCACTACTTCCGGTAGCACATCGGTGGCTATAGGCTAAAGTTAAAGGACAACTACCAGCAATGCGTAACGCTATGGTCTAGTATACATGCCGATAATCGCTGCTGCAAATCAGTTAGAAGTCAGTCACACAGTCTGCCAATGGCACAGATTTTACATAATCGAGAGCCAGAGTATGAGTGTCACAAGATTTTATTTATTCTATTTTAACGTGTTTATGAAAGAAAATTAAAAGGCTAAAAGCCAATCAACCTGGCTCGAAATGTTCCATTTGTAACTATACTCAGTATCAGCTCGATACGAAATTATGGAGATGCATGGGATACTTTGTTCCTCAGGTACCCTAACCCGAACAAAATTTTGGAGTTTATCAAATTGAAAAACTGTCGTGTTTGCAAAATATCAAAGAAAAAAGTTTGGAGATTCCCAGCTGATGGCGAACAAGCATTCACATTTTTCTGCTTTCGGTTATTAGTTTGTGCCTATAACGGTGCTGGTTCCTTTTAAAGGGCACTAGGAAATATATTGTCTTGGCTGAGTTGCGATTTTTGCGGTTTATGCGTTGATAGCAAGGCTCGACAGCCAAGTGTAAGGCGAACAACCAGTATTGCAAGCAGACCCACCGCACTGACCCCACAGCATGTCGCCAGTAACTGCAGACCCTCCTCTCGAAGCAATAGTCGACTCTAGCGAAGTTTCCGTCAAGGTAACGGTCACAACCACAGAGCCGGTGTCGCAGTCGGGAGGGCATAAATCGAAATGGGACATTCCGCGAACCGAACGGGACGACCCGTTTCAGTTTGGGCAGCGGTATTTAGAAGATGAGGCTGCCGTATGGGATTTTAACGCATGGTGAGTACTGAGTAGTAATTTGCGGAGAATGGAGGCGGTGTGCTGAAGGATTTATGCTGAAAATTATATAGGGACCACGTTGAGTGGGATGAAGAGCAGGAGATTTTGGCGCAGGAGAAACTTGAGAAGCAGAAAGAGAATCCTGTGAATGATTTTGACAAAAGTGCGTTGTCATTAATAGATCTTGGATGTGCACTGACTGTGTGTAGAATTATATATGTCAAATCCGTCGAGATATTGGGATCTATTCTACCGCAGCAACAAATCCAACTTTTTTAAAGACAGGAAATGGCTACAGCTCGAGTTTCCTTCAATCTACGCAAATGCGACAGCGAAAGACTCTGGTCCAAAAACGATCCTCGAAGTTGGCTGCGGTGCAGGTAACACACTATTCCCAATATTGGCTGCAAACAGGAATGCGGAATTAAAGATTGTCGGTGTAGATTTCTCCCACAGGGCAGTCGAACTCGTGCGCGAGTCGCCTCAGTTTGACGCGGCGCACATCGCAGCAGACGTGTGGGATTTGGCGGACGAGAGCGGGAGATTACCGGCTGGGTTGGAGGAACATTCTGTGGACTTTGTTATCTTGATTTTCGTGTTCAGCGCACTAGCACCCGAGCAGTGGGAAGCCGCGATCAGAAATATTGATCGACTGCTAAAACCTGGTGGTGAGGTTCTATTCAGGGATTATGGCCGGTACGATATGGCGCAATTGCGTTTTAAAGGTGGTCGATTACTGCAGGATAGTTTCTATGTTCGGGGCGACGGCACGCGCGTTTATTTCTTCACCGAGGACGAGCTGCGAAAGATCTTTGATATCTATTTCGTTGTTGACAAGATGGGTACGGATAGACGCTTGTTGGTTAATCGGAAGCGGAAGTTGAAGATGTATAGAATTTGGCTGCAGGCGAGATTTATTAAGCGTGCGTCCTTGGATAATGCCACAGGGACTTCCATTGGGAAGATTGAGTAGTTGCACGCTGGTAGGTATTAGAATTAAAGTTGGATGTATATATTGGCGTTACCTTGGGTACTATCGATGGCATTATCGAGTAGAAAGTATGCAGTAGCAAAACTGGCTATTGAATCAAAATATATCCTATAGTCACTCGTCTTAGACGTGAAGAGACTGCTTAAGCTCGAACATATAAATCACTAACTCATAACGGTCTCGTGAATCAAGACTAGTACCCAAGGTCATTCATTATTCGCGAGCAGGAAGCGGTGGCTGTGGAGTTAGAAACCGAGGGCACGCGGGGACTCAGCCGCATGGCGCAGGATGGCGGGTGGCTCGGCATAGCAAATGGCAGAGCACAGCCACCACACAAACAGCCACATTTCTTGAGATATCTAGCGGCGTTTACGGGATGCCTTCGAAGGCTTTGCCGGAGTGCAGCATAGCCCCCTTGTTATTTGTCAGTTATTCGCAACAAACAATCTACGCGGTTAGGCGAAGAAGCAAGACTGTGTGCAGAGAATACCAAAGATAAATATAGACATTGATTACAAGGACTGAGCTCTTGCCGGGAAAGCCAGGAGCACTGAATTGGGAAACTGCAGCCTGCAGGGGCGCCACAGACGCCATGCACTGGTTTTTTTTATGCATACGGAATCTTCTCTATGGCCATGACTTACTCGCTTGCTTCCTAGGTCAATGTATAGCACTGATGGGAACAGACACATTGACGTTGGTAACAAGCTAATTTGAATCATTATTAAATACTATATTGCACCATATGTAAATAAAAGCCAACTACATATGGGAACTTTATAAACAGAGAAACTGGAAGCTGGGGCACACCCCTGACTAGTGACTAGCTAATTTTGAATTTCGACCGTCTATTTGTTTACTACCCTTGACAGACAACAGTTAGCGGGTCAACTACCCGGACAGTGGAATGCAAGTAGTATAAATAGAAGCCTAAGGGCCAGAAATACTGCATCATTGGACACTAATTATTTCCATGCAGAGCTCGGATGGCAGCCATCGCAGACGGCCACAGGGGCAGTCACAGAGTTTCATATTGGGGACCAGGTTTGGTGTATTAATACCAGTATCATTGTGCCTTTGGTATAGCCAACAAGAGTGGTTATGGGCTAATGACAGATAGATAGATACTTTGTAGCTATAAATAGCCCCTTTAGAACTGCAGGAGAATGTAATAATGTTTACGCCTTACCAGTTCGGGCGGCCCGGGTCAGCCACCAAAATGCCTTTAGAAACTAACGACGCTCAGCCGACCCGCCGACCTGCCGACCCGCCGAGAGTTCAAGCGGCTCTTCTGGGTGAGGTGAGGACTCGAAAACCTGTTCTTGACAACCTTGTTCAGCCCTCTTGCCAAAATTTAAGTCGTATATAGTCTGCCCCTATTCCCTGTTATATGGCTTCCGGCCCCTCCCTCGAATTTCTCCAGACTCTATTCCATCCATTCAGTCGGTTTTGATTCCTGTTTATTATTGTTGATTTTAATATACTTCTGTGTGCATCTCTGGAATCACCAATAACTTTTGTCACGGAGATATGTGGTACGAGTTTTCCTTTGCTGGCATTATTGGTCAAATCGCGTTCTCCGTCCTCGGACCATCCACGCAGACCCACCGCACAGTTTTCGAGTAATTTCCAACTAACCCCATTAATAGTGGAATCTTTGGCTACGTTAACTATCTGGTTGAGAGGAACCGAGGTGAAATCGTGAATACTATACTTGATGGTATGCTTGTTAGCTGAGAATTCTCAGACAACTTGCTAACGAGAATAGGCTTGCAACGACTCGAGTACCGAGGTTATGACTCCGCTGGTCTCGCTGTCGACGGCGACAAGCCAAATGAGGTTCTTCTATTCAAGGAGGTCGGCAAGGTCTCCTCTCTTCGCAAGCTTTACGAGTCTTCCCAGACGGACAACCGTAGGACTTTCGTTTCACACGTCGGTATAGCTCACACTCGATGGGCTACTCACGGCCAACCCTCTCCATTGAATGCTCACCCACATCGCTCTGACCGTAACAACGAGTTCGTGGTCGTCCATAACGGTATCATCACCAACTACAGAGAGCTTAAGGCTCTCCTTGAGGCCAAGGGATTCGTGTTCGAGACCGAGACTGACACCGAGTGCATCGCAAAATTGGCAAAATATGTTTACGACCTCAACAAGCACCGTGAACTCGATTTCACCGAACTAGCCAAGCTCGTGTTGATGGAACTGCAAGGTGCCTACGGTCTTCTCATGAAGTCCGTCCACTACCCTAACGAGATTATCGCTACTCGCAAAGGTTCGCCTTTGTTGATCGGTGTCAAGACTGAAAAGAAGCTCAAGGTCGACTTCGTCGATGTTGAATTCCCTGATTTTCCCGAAATCATTATTGATGGTCCTGCTGATTCAGCTCCCTCTCTTGCTGTTCCTCAAGCCAATGGGCTGTCTGGCAGTTCTCTTCTGGTCCCATTGGCGGGTTCCGACCTCCGCCGATCCCAATCACGAGCGTTCATCTCTGACGATGGCGTCCCCATGCAGGCCGAGTTCTTCCTTGCATCTGATCCTTCGTCTGTCGTCGAGCACACAAAGAAGGTTTTGTATCTTGAGGATGACGATATTGCGCATATATACGATGGTGAGCTCCACATCCACCGCGTCCGCCGTGAGGAGGGTCAGCCTACCATCCGATCTATCCAGACACTTGAGATGGAGTTGAATGAGATCATGAAAGGCAACTTCGACCATTTCATGCAGAAAGAGATTTTCGAACAGCCAGAGTCAATCGTCAACACTATGCGTGGTCGTATCGATTTCGAGAAGAAAACTGTTACCCTGGGTGGCTTGTCCGCATATTTGAACACAATAAGACGGTGTCGACGAATTATTATGGTTGCCTGTGGTACTTCATATCATTCCTGCATGGCGACCCGGGCAATTTTCGAAGAACTAACCGAGATCCCGATTGCTGTTGAGCTGGCGTCCGACTTTTTGGATCGCCGATCACCTGTTTTCCGTGATGATACTTGCGTTTTCGTCTCTCAGTCCGGTGAAACCGCCGACACGATGCTCGCCTTGCAGTACTGTATCGAACGTGGTGCATTGACTGTCGGTATCGTCAACAGTGTCGGTTCTAGCATCTCCCGCCAGACCAACTGCGGAGTCCATATCAACGCTGGTCCCGAAATCGGCGTCGCATCCACCAAGGCTTACACATCACAGTACGTTGCTTTGGTCATGATGGCCCTCTCGCTGTCAGATGATCGCATTTCTAAGCGCACTCGCCGTCATGCCATCATTGACGGTTTAGCCAAGATCTCTCAGCAGATTAAAGAGGTTCTTGCTTTGAACGACCGGATCAAGGAGATGGCTGAGACCGACCTTGTCAACCAGAAATCGCTTTTGCTGCTCGGTCGAGGTTACCAACACGCAACTGCATTGGAGGGTGCTTTGAAAATCAAAGAGATTTCTTATATGCACTCCGAGGGTGTATTGGCCGGTGAACTCAAGCACGGCGTCCTCGCGCTCGTGGACGAGGATCTTCCTATCATCGTCCTCGCTACCCATGACTCGCTCTTCCCGAAGGTCATGAGTGCTGTCGAACAAGTCATTGCGCGGTCCGGCAACCCGATATTGCTCTGCAACAAGGGTGAGAGTGCTCTCTCAAAGCTCCGGAAAACATACCGCACACTGGAAATTCCCGCCACAGTCGACTGTCTCCAGGGCTTGTTGAATGTTATTCCCCTTCAGCTTATGAGCTATTGGCTCGCAGTCAAGAAGGGCTTCGATGTTGACTTTCCAAGAAACTTGGCCAAGGCTGTGACTGTCGAGTAATGGGAATTTTGGTCGTTTCGCATTCGTTCAGTTTATAAAAGGTTGGGTACTATAAAAGAGGTGGATATACGGGGCATAAGGGTCGTTATATTTTGGTATATATTATTTCATTGACTTTTGCGTCCTATATGTATTTGTTGCTGGATTGTTTTTGCCGCATTCTTGTTTTTTCGTAATGATTTTGCTTTGATGTAGGGCATTTTAGTGGTGGCAGCGATCCTGAATTTCCCTCGTAATATATTTTTGTATGGTATTATTCAAACGTACTAATTATTAACAAGAAATTAATTATACAAAATTTGGTCTCAACTTTCTAAATGCACGGGTCCACCTTGCTATAGGAGCAGACGAACATGGATCGGCTATGCCGTAACTCTACATGGGGCATTTTATCACATAGAAGAGGGAAACAGGCGCCTGCTTCATCGGCGGACTAGTGAAAACGCCAAATTTCCCTATTGCATTTCGTCGAAACTGATGCACTGTCCCAGTTGGACCTAAATTGATGATGGTGTCAAGTCGGTCATTTTAGACGAAACGCAACACGCAACAAGCAGTGCAAGGAAAAATGCAATCTCGTTGGTGACCCCGTAAGTCGAAATTGACTTGGACATGTAATTTCATGTTAAAGTCTAATATAATAGTTTCTTTCTCTAAAGTTAGTCAAATGTGAATATAGATGCGTTGCGAGCAGTTGGATATATGCAGGTGTCATAGAGTATATGTAGGTTGTGTGACGTCACGGGATGGCGCTGTTGGATCCATACGTTTAGGCACACAGCGGCTCAGCCGTGCATCCGAACTCTCATGGATCCCACTATTCTTACTTTGAACATACCAATGATCATTAAATTGATCTAGCAAGCAGCTCGCTGTGCAGGTTAGTTGATTAGATTGGACAGGCTAGTATGTCTTTTGAGCGGCAGCTCTTGGACCGTGAGCTTGATCGCGGCACCGCGATCAAGCGAATATACTCGTCCCGGAAGTGGGTAGCCGATCTTGAGCTCACGCATCAGCTGTATGGGTATGTATAATTCCAAATAATTTATGCCACTGTTCGAGTTAGTGCTGACGGTATTAAGTCACACGGGTTGTGTCAACTCCCTCTGCTGGTCGTCCGATGGACAATTCCTCGCTTCTGGCAGCGACGACACGCATATCAATATTTACAATACTGACGCCCCTTCTTATCCGCTTAAGTTACGGTTTCCGACTGGTCATTCGAATAACATCTTTTCTATCAAGTTTATGCCGCAGACGAATAATAGCGTTATAGTTTCTGCGGCTGGAGATAGTGAGGTCCGAGTATTTGATATCAATGAAGGGGCCGCCAAACGGCGAGATGTTTTTCGGTGCTATGCGGACCGTGTTAAGAGAATTGTTCCTGATGGCAATAATCCTCATACATTTTTGACTTGTAGTGAAGATGGTACGTTTTCGGTAGGATTCGTCTGACGGTCGTACACTAACAAATGGCAGGAGATGTCCGGCACATTGATCTACGACAACCTAGCCGATATTACACGGCAGACTCTGCGCCGCCGCCCTTGATTTCATACCGTGATTATCGGATCTCACTAAACGCATTAACCATGGCACCGTCGCAGCCTCAATATTTAGTAATTGGCGGATCACATTGGGCCCTATTCCTTCACGACCGAAGATTCTTGGCGCGGGATATCAAAGCGACTTGGGGCATGCCGACGGATCCAGACAAGAGCACACAGTGTGTCAGACGGTTCGGACCTAGGAGTAAACGTGGTCATCATGTCACGAGCGCGAGGTTCTCGACCGCACACCCGAGTGAGCTGTTGGGAAGCTGGTCCGCAGAAGGGATCTACTTGTTTAATATTCATTCTGGTGGTCCGTTACTTGAAGACGTGAGCGGTATAATGGCCTCAACTAACTCTAAGCCAAAATATAATCCCCGAGCTAGCAGTGCGGGTAGTGGACGAAGTAGTGTAAGCTCTGAACATGGGGAGGCAATGTCTACTAGTCCAGGTTCTCCAACAGGAAGGAAGCGGCGTCGTAATTCATATAGTGCGGTTTCTGAGGATCGATTGGTGGACGGCACACCGCCAAGTAGCCCCAATTTGCAGCATCTAAAAAGGACGTTTAGGCAGCTCCGAGTCAATTTCTTCAAGCACCAGGATTTCCCATCATCAACGCGAGAAGCGGACGCATTATTGCAACAATTCGCCAACTACCACCTTCCGTTAAACTTGGCTCAATTTGAAGTTTACAAACTTGTAGTCGCAATAGCGACGTTTCTTCGTCGGCGCGAGGCCAGTATTACCAATCGCTATCAAACGCGAGAGCGCCGTCGAATACATGGCCGCCGTAGTGTGGGTGCCGTGAACCCAGATGAGGAAGTTGACGCGTCTGACTCTGAGGAAGAATGGCCGGAGCCAAAAGTGGCAGCTGGATGGTCTCCACGATATGACGTGATGAGATGTCTTTTTCAACATGGCTTTAATCTGCCGTCTCGGAAACGTACCATCCCGCCTCCACATCGCGATATCTTCAATAGAGAGCAGTATGACAATCAGGATCCATTAGTACACCCGGATAGATGTGCGAATACGGTTCTATATCAGTCTGAATATCTCATGATTCAGGTGTTGCATGCTGATGTCGAGTGTCCCACTATTCCGATACGAGAGTGGTGGAGTGTGATTGTCGCACTACTCAAGATCGAAGCTACGAAAATCACGGATGACCTGCTGAATGAAGCGTTTGGACCGCACTGGTTCGATAGAATGGAGGAAATTGATGTTAACATGTCGCGTTACGATCCTTTGGCTGCGGCACAAGGTCCTCGTTATCACGAGGCGGAGGAGGATACATCTGCTGCTGCTATTTCTGACTCCGCAGGAGGTCTGTCCGAAGTTGCAGTTAGCGTGGATGACGAATTCGAAGAGGACTATGAACTCCCTGAAGAATCGGACGACGCAGAGTTCACGAACAGATACGACAATGATGGCGACGAGTCCAATAGTCAACCTGGAGCTTCATCTGGCGATATAGATGTAGATGAGGAAGACGGGTATCAAATGGACAGAGTAGATTTGGAAGACAATCATTACGAATACCAAGGCTATGATGACGACGGCGAGGATGAATTGGGCGAGCTCGATATTGACGATGAAGACGGTACTCCCTGGCTGCGCTATACTATCAACGGCCAAGGGCCATCAAGCGCCGAAGGTGACGTTCCATTTGTCGCTCCTTTAAATGTATTCCGAGGACATTGCAATGTTCAAACTGTACGTAAATGTTTATCGTAGATGTAGGTGGTTCAGCTAACTTGTGGACCAGGTTAAGGATGTGAACTTCTTCGGCGCGGATGACGAGTATGTCATGTCTGGCTCCGATAGTGGTCATCTGTTTCTGTGGGATAAGTCAAATGGACGGATTGTGCAAATACTGGACGCCGATACAGAAATTGTTAACGTTATGCAACCACATCCGCACATCCCTCAGGTTGCCGTGTCAGGAATCGACCGAACCATCAAGATATTCAGTCCTTACAGTCTAGATTATAATCCCAAGCCACATATCCGACGGGGGCATACGGGGCAACGAGCTTCAGTTAGGCTCTTGGATCGAGTGGAGGCGTTTGAGACGTATGTCGAGACATATCCCAAGCCTGCGGACTCTCGCAAAGCTTACTCAACACATTCATCCAATGAAGAGGAGAGTGACGAAGATCTAGAGCGCGCTCAGAAGTTGGAAGAGGAACTTGTCGCCCCACGAAAATTTCTTGGTCCGTCGCGGACTAAATTGAGTGATGAGTACAGTATTGTGGCCACCAATGAGCAGAATTCGCGGCAGGGAATGGTGGATACAGGATTTACTAGGCACATTCTGGCTGACCTTGCTGTACGGATTAGGCAGGGCGGTGGTGGTGACGGTGACGTGGTAACCTTGTGGAATGACAATGAAGAAGGGGAATGCGTCATTACATAGGTATAGATACGAGGCATGAATTAATGCGGGAAATAATTGTTTGGAAGTGTTTGGAGGGGTAATTAATGAATCCTGCGATGGTTTCGGAGTTAGCTGTTTATTCGTACTATATGTTCTTAGGAATTTGATGTTGGTAGTACAGGAGTTAGCTAGTGTACGTCAAAATAATCTACTTATTAATTCCGTCCGGAACATCTGAGCAATGCTAAGCCTTGATGATCACTGAAGCGGTAAAGATTGTTTTAAATTTCTTACTGGTCGTGTTCAGTATCTATGTCACCACTGAGCCCGAACCCAATGCCTCGTCTATGTGTACTTTTGGTGTGATGAGCACTGCTGATAGCGATCTTCATGGGAAAACACCTAGCCGAAAGGCTGACTCCAGAAGAAGAGTGACAGAACCAACTGCGTAAAATCAATTTCATCGTGCTTCAGCACCTCGACTAGAGCTAGCCCAATTAGGAAATTCACGTGAAACTAACTGTTTATGGTCAACAACGACGTAATATATTAGAGCATAGCATGTTGTGCGATTGTGCCTCCCGCTTCGAGATTGAAAGGGCATAAATATCATGTCGCTGGTGCGTTTTCTACTGCCGGCACCGATCGGTGCATGGACAAAATGCTTCCTGATTGAGCATGCATGCAAACAGCCTATAGTACATTGCTTCACTCCGACCTTCGACTTTTAGTCCTACGCCTTAGTCCTGCTCTGTCCTACTATCCCTCAGCTATTTGTCCATTTCTTCCTACTTCTCCGCCATGCCGACTCTACCGTCCATCTACGTCTTTAACGACGCCGACGCCATGGCGCCTGCATTGGCCGAGTATATCTTGCAAGCGCAGGCCGCTGCTCTCCAGCGTCACGATGCATTCAAGATCGGCGTCTCCGGCGGCTCGCTCGTCGCCAACTTGCGCAAGGCTCTCTTGCATATCGAGGGAGTCGAATGGGGCAAATGGTATGTGCTCTGAACATGCATTGGGAGTTCATCTTCGGTAATCGCGGTTCGATCAGGCCTGAATGGGTACGGGCATGTCTGCGCCGTGATATCTGCTATGACGATCGTCCCGTAATCCACGAACCAACGTCAATTGCGCGCAATGCCTCGCGACATCAGCCAGTTGATCGGTTACGAGATATTTTGTGATCGGGTGTGATATTAATTTGTGTTTTAGGCAAATATTTTTTGCAGACGAGCGACTTGTGCCTCTCGACGACCCAGAAAGCAATTACGGACTATTGAAGAAAGATCTACTTGAATACCTTCCCGAAGGAACACCCCAGCCAACCGTTTTTCACGTTGATACAGCCCTGCTTGATGATGCCCTCGAGGCGGCCGATGCGTACGAGAAGGTGTTAATTAAGAGTTTTGCTGCAAAGGGTGCGTATTTCACCGCAATTTCCTTCACATTCCATTGGACGCTATTTGTCGAGATTTGCATACTGACATCAAGCATTTCTCTAGACTCCGTCAGACTGCCGTCATTTGATCTCCTACTTCTGGGATGCGGTCCGGATGGTCATACTTGCTCCCTATTCCCCGGACATGAATTATTACGAGAGAATGTGGCCTGGGTTGCGGCGATTGAGGATTCACCAAAGCCTCCTCCAAGACGAATTACGCTCACTCTTCCCGTTGTTACGCACTCTCTAAGGTGGGCTAGAACTATAAGAACATTGTGAATTTGCGGCGTAGCATCTAACGAGTCGATGTAGAATTGCTTTTGTCGCGACCGGTGGATCGAAGGCGGAGGTATTGAAAACGATTTTTGAAGATCCTGATGCTGGTTTACCATGCAGCCTTGTCAACGAAGGCGCCCGCGGCAAAGTTACCTGGTTCGTGGATGCCCCTGCAGTGCAGGGTGTCGCTATCCAGAAGAAAGAATGGAAGAGCCCGTCATTATAAGCGAAGTTTTCTAGCCAGATGAAAGAAGAGATTATTGAAAATGCGAAGATGCGTATGGAATTCTTCGTTTGATTTATAACATATTTTCGCGCGATACGAAATTTCGAAGCAGAGTGAATTTTATATTATGGGCTGTCAACAAGAGGTTACGACCAATATTATTTCTATTAATACTATTATTATTATTATATATATGGTGTGATGTAAGTATTTGGCAGGGTATATTTGTGTTTGATTATTTAGGAGAGCGCTCAACTGGGTAATATAGTGGCGGAATTAGTATATGATATACATTGAAAGTGGAGCAGTTTGATTTGGATATGGCATGGAAATGGACTTTTATCATCAAGGGCGGGGACATCGCCATTCGGTTGGACATTTCGTTGCAATCCTAAATGACTATGTTACAAATTTGTCTTCTTTATTTTCGCCTATACATATTATGACATTCAATTTTGTTCTTGTCCGTTGTCTGGTTTGATATTCTTTAATAGCCACTTGTCTGTCGATCATTGACGAATGTATCAATCACACAATTTCACGAGGACCTTGGTGTCGTGTATGACAAATTTTCGAGTGTTCTATGTCAGAAATGACATACAGTACGAATGTAGATTTGAGTGTTATCAAATGGTTTATGCTCGGCGTGTTCCGGTGTGTTAAACATTTCCTCCCAGCGTGCTCGCGGCTTCGCACCCAGGGAAACGTTCAACACGGCAATCAATTTTGAACGACACAGCAATCGCAACAACTAGCACTATCTTAATTGCTGCGGGGGAAGTTCTCTCAAGACAACTAGTCTCTCCGCCACTACTTTGACCACTTCACTATAGCGAGGACCGACACCGGCATTACCCGTGTCGACTGTGTTTCCAGACTGGCATCCGAACCACCATACCGTCCATCCTTACCCTCCTCGTCATCCGCCACTGGCCCCACTTCACAGCAGCTACAGCAGCGTCAAGTAGAATACCTTAGTGCTACTTCCCCTACTGCTCCGCAGCCACAGAGGCAACTTCCGTCGCAGGTCTCTACCTTCCTACACAGTGATTCCGAGGTACGTTTTCTCCGACCGGGATTAGATCGTAGGAGTTCTGGGAGAATAAGATATTAACGGCACCGCTATAGGGCGCGGGCTACCCGTCATCTTCGACTCCATTTCCGAGCTCTAGTAGCGCTGGCCGAATGTCTGGCAGTTCGTCACAGTATGCAAATAAGCATTCATTTTTGGTGTTGTGCATGTATGCATGCTAATAATAATTTAGGTACCAACAGTGTGTAGCCCACCTATATCGTCCAACAAGCGACGTGAACGCTAACATAGCTACAGGCTTGAGAAGCTGGGAGAAGGGACTTATGCGACAGTTTACAAGGGCCGTAATCGTACCACTGGCGAGCTTGTCGCGCTGAAAGAGATCAACCTCGACAGCGAAGAAGGCACTCCTTCTACCGCTATACGCGAGATCTCGCTTATGAAAGAACTCAAGCATGAGAATGTTGTGCCACTTTACGACGTCATTCACACAGAGAGCAAGTTAAATCTGGTGTTTGAGTATATGGATAAAGATCTCAAAAGGTACATGGACAGCCGAGGAGACCATGGTGCGCTGGACTACTCCACTATTAAGTCGTTCATGCATCAGCTGCTGCAGGGCATTGCCTTCTGTCACGATAACCGGGTATTACATCGTGATCTGAAACCGCAGAATTTGCTGATCAACAATAAAGGTCAGCTGAAACTGGGTGACTTTGGTCTAGCTAGAGCGTTCGGTATTCCGGTAAACACTTTCTCCAACGAAGTTGTCACACTGTGGTACCGTGCGCCAGATGTCCTACTCGGATCGCGAACGTATTCGACGTCGATTGATATGTGGTCTGCTGGATGCATTATGGCCGAGATGTACACTGGGCGCCCTCTTTTCCCGGGAACGACGAACGAGGACCAGCTACAAAAAATTTTCAGACTAATGGGTACACCAAACGAGCGAAGCTGGCCTAATATTTCACAGCTTCCAAATTACAGATCGAATTTCCCTGTGTATGCTACCCAAGACCTGCACACCATTCTCCCTCAGATCGATCCGTTAGGTCTCGACTTGCTGTGCTCCATGCTACAGTTACGGCCAGAGAACAGATTATCAGCTCGGGACGCATTGAAGCATCCGTGGTTTACCGAATATAACACCCCTCGACGACCACCGCAGGGATTAGACATGCCAATGCTTCCATCAACAGGACTTATGGGTCCCCCACAATTGCCATCAACTTATGGCATGTAATTATTTGATATGTGAAAGCCATAAAATGATTTGGAAATGGTGATTGTAGGTTCGTTCTTCTTATTTTCAATTGCGTTTATATTTTGCTAGTACGTTCGTATATTAAGTGGAATTTTGTATGGGGTGACTAAAGTCTCGTGTAAATCGGCGGTATCCGTATATCATCGTGAATGCAATTTGTCGAATTTAGCCTAGGTTTAGCGGTATTACATCAAATATACGTAATCCACATTTTAATTCGCAGACCATAAATTTCATTTAACGAGCGCTGCCTCAACTCCGTAGTGCTATTACTACATCGTTCCTGAACGCTACAGGACGAACCTTCCCGAACACACTGCGGAGCCTAACAGAATAACCGGGATACTGTAGTTACCAGATAACCCTAACCGTAATTTCGAAAGGCACATGTTTCAGTACAAGCCCCCCGCCTCTACGCCGCAGAGTTCGCGGTCATATATGAAGACGGCCCGGCTCCAAATTCATTGCTGTAATCGCCGCAGGCCACCCCTATTATTTCAATTATATATGTGAATAGTAGGTAGAGCCTCATCTGAATAGGGATCATGAACTCAGACGCCTACTCACTGATTCGAACACATCGCACTGCACAATTCGTGGTTCGCGACGACTGTAGCGAGAACGAGCACTTTTCATACCACAGTCCGCAGAATGACGTCGCTAACCAAGTCAACTTGCTAGATCGGTACCCTAATGAGTCGCTGATTGAACGAAGGATGAGCAGACCGGATGGACGATTTTTAATGCCCGCGCAGCCTGCGAGATTGAATGTTATGTTTCCGCTGGGGCATTCTGACGGAGATTTGGATGAGGGACAGGGCACATTGGAGTATCAATTTTTTAGAAGGGAGCAGAGGGATAGATCCGGTGCATCACCGGAGACGTTGGCCGCTATTTCTGAGGTATGTACTGGGTCGATATCCTGGTGTACTGTAGGTAACAATAGTTTCAGTACTTGAATTCCCCGGACACGAGTTCCTGTAAGGACGTGAAAGTCAAAGTCTTCAGTACTTATAAATCCTCTGATTCGAACAAAGAGAATGTTGACCCAGACCTCGACTTTGGCATGCCAGTACGCGATCCAGGTCTAGTATATGACTTACCGGCATCAGATTACGTGGCAAGTAATTTGATCGATGAGGATTTCGAGCCTTTACCGCCGCCGTTTGATATGAGCGAGTCTATATCAGAGATTAATTACGATCCACCATCATTTCGAAAAATGCTGAGTACATCGACTGTCAAAGATCTTCAAGACATTAGACTCCGCCCTACTCGACATGCCAATACAGGCGGCAATATGTACGACTATAGTCAAGCTGGATCACAGATTTCTAGTGTAGAGTTTGCTACACAACCTCACATGTATGCGAATTACAATTCGGAGAGGCATCGACAACTCATTGCGGACTTGGGGTATCAACGAGCAGCCAGTTTTTCAACCCATGTGTCCGGAACAGTTACTGGTAAATATGACACATTCTTGGCTGGCGAGTACGTGAAAAGGCCAGTTTTAAGGAGTCGCAAATTCAGCCTGAAGTTGAATATTGATTCTAACAAAGGGTATTTGGGTGGAACGTCCTTGGACGGTGAGATCTGTATCAAGCTCAAGCGATTGAAGGAAAATGAAACAGTTCACATCTCGAGAGTCGAGGTCGCGACCGTGTGCGTTGAAGGTGTGTATACTCCCCTTTCGGTACGTTATTACCTCTCTTTTGACACTATATTATAGAAGTGGGATCGTCGAAACGTATTATCGATTCCCGCAAGCTATTCATGAGCTCCGATGTCGACATTTGTAACGGTGGTCTGAACGTGATTTCATTCAGCGCGAAACTGCCAAAGAATTTCGGACCGGGTTATTTCGCCGGCCCACGTGCAAAGATTAGGTACTTAGTGTTCCTGTGCGCGAGTGCCGATCAACATGACATCTATCGGCTCCTCCGCACATCAGAAGAAATCAAGTTTTATAATGCAACGAATGTAGAGCATCCGACTTCGCTTCGTGTCTCTCGCGTGGCTACTAAGACTGACAATGTGCGGTTTGTGGGGTGCGGATCAGTCAGTATAAAGGTTGAATCTGCGCAAGATTATTTTGAGGCTGGGAAATACTGTTATTTGCGAACTAATGTCTTTAATCATTCGTCGAGTGTAGTGAGCAAGTTAAAGATGAGTGTTGTTAGGTGTATCGAATATTTAGATTCAGCACGTCGGACGCGAAAAACACAGGAGAGAGTTATTGCAAGTTCTACTTTCAAGGCAAGTAGAGACGGATGGCCAAAAGTCGAGCCCATGATGCAGGCGGCGTATACCTCGGCGGTAAGAATACCTGAGCTTGCTGTGTCTATCATTAGCAGCGGCTTTCGTGTTGATTATCACGTTGACGTGTCTGTTGGTGGATCATTACGGTAAGTCGGGCGTCGACTCTTTACGGAGGTTTGTCTATTTACGACTATGTAGGCAATACGTGATTGCAAGATTCCCGTTAACTGTTGTTTATAAGCCCGATAGATCTGCCCCGTTGACAGGGAGTACCGAACGTTTGCTGTGTCAAGCGCCAGGGCTTTTTAACAGTCCCGAGTTGCCGAACACTTTGAGGGAGCTCGGCCCCAACCTGCCATGTCAACGGGACAGAGACACGTTAAGTCACAATGCGGATAGATTCTACTGCCGCAAGTCCATTGAAGACGTGCCGATGCAGAAGAATAATTTTGGGTCAACGGAGCCGGTTATTGAATCTAGGGAGCGACTCCAGACGCACAATGTTGTTTTGCGACGGGATGTCAAGGGGAATAACGGAGTGGACGGCTTTTACAGTATGCGGTCGATGCAGGATAGGGCACAGCTTGCGCGTGCGGCTAATGATCGCTTGAGGCAGTTGTTAAAGCCAATGGTTGATCATGCGAGAACAGAACGGCAGCGAGCTAGTGACGATACTGAGAAATTGCATGACTGGGACTGTGTGGAATGCAATATGCCCGCAGTAAATGACAATTCAATACTTGCTGTTCCAACTGTTGCTGTGACTAAGTCGACGGATGATGTTCCTATTCGTGTTCCTGTTGATAATTCCATATGTTTTGTTTGACGCTGAGTTCTGTTTGGTACTGATTATTGACCATGCTCACTTATACGACGCATGGGAACGTCAGCTTAAGTTGATTACTGTCATGATGTTGCGAGTATCCATATTGGTCATATACATTAATAAACATTTCCGTAGGCATGAGCCAAAGTAAATCTCAAGAGTCCACATTTACACCGCCAACCTGCGCGCAGCAAGTGTCATCAATCCCCCTCCAAGTTCCCAGTCCAACAATTTCTCTTTCCGCCACCGCTCCCATCTATACCCGCTGGTGTCATTCTTGTGTGTCGTCGGTCCTCGACGAACAACTCGGTGGCAGGGAACAAGTAACGCGATGCGATTATATGCGCAAGCATTTCCTATTGCACGACTATGTCCAATGTCGCCGAACAACTTCATAGAGAGATCTTGATATGAACGGCATTCCGTGCGCGGACATTCCGAAATTAGATATTGCCATACTTTCCGTTGAAATTCTGTACCGTGGGATAAATCCACGCCTCCAACACTCTCCACAAATTCGGCGTCCGACATAGGCTCTACTGCATTCCGTGGAAATGTATCCTCGTCCTCACCAGTTTCAATCAAGGGACCGCTGCGGGGGTTGACGTATCGCTGAATTACCCGAGCGAGAATGTCATGTAAATCAGACGCCTTCGGGGCCGGAGTGAATGTCCACGGTCGTCGAGTTCGGTGATCAAAAGTATTCCGCATCTCAAGCTTCAGCTTAGGGATGCTTGAGCCTATAGCGAGGTACTTTATCGGCTTCTTAGACGAAGACCGTGACAACTCGCGCGCAATGAGGAGGTAATCAAGCGGAGTGCACTCGGAAACTGCGTATTCGACAGTGGAAACGATATTATTTTTGGGCATCTGGGACCTTGTCAGCAAAGTGAGTTAATAAATTACGAACGACTCGACGTGTCCATCGATCTGTTAAATATTCACGAAAAGATGTGACTAATGGAAATTTCCTTGAATTCTGGAAATGAATACGCATGACGCGATGATTGTCACGTGATTGCGTGTGAATTTTGTACTGGTTTCCCGAAATGGATGACAACAAACGTCACAACGCAGACCTCGCGACAGCAGCGGAAGTAGAGCAAAATTTGCACTCATTGTTGATGTGGCGTTTTGATGAAGGATGGGGTTTAATGGAATACGAATTCCATCTAGATTTTCTGGGATAAAGCGGAGCCCGGGTGACGACTTTGCAGGTGGCAATAGTTTGCGTAACGATCTCGAAGATTACAATGATGAAGGTTTTATCGACGCGTTTAAGATACACTCCGATAAGGTATATCAATTTACAGATGATATGGTTGATGACAAAGGGCGGATAGAAGACAAGATGAGGAGACCGGGAAGGACATATCGTCGGAATCAAAGTGATCAGATTAGCGTAAGCGATGGTTGTTGATCATACACTGGAAAATATTGATTATCATTAGAATTACAAGGTGCAAAATTTCAGACAAAGGTCAGATTTCTGCGATACACTTGACGTCATGCGGATGCGCGATAATAGGGTGTATGTCATTAAGACGGTACGTGTTCACACAGTATGTAATTGTAAGTAAAAGCTAACATTTTATAGATTAGTAAGAAACGTCTAGCAGTGACACAAGCCAACTCGCGCATGAAATTGTCAGTTGAATTTTTTGCGGCCGCTCTACACTCTTTGTCGAACATTCCAAGAAACGAGATGCCTCGGGTTGTTCTTCCTCGCAGGATATTTGAAGATCTTGAAGCCGTTTATTTTGTATTCGATTATTATGCTGCTGTACAGAGTGATGCTATATCCAGGGCCGAGATGACGCAGCTTTATTTGGAAGTGGAGAGGTTTATTCGCGGCCTAGGATATCGGGTGCGGAATGCGAAGACGATGGAATTGGCGAAGCAGGCTGGACGAATCTGTCTTGTTGTGGAGCTTGGAGCCGTCATGAGGGTCGAAGATAAGGCACCGATAGATGCGAATGTGAATAGTCTAAGGCTCGACTCACCAATGGTAACTAATAGTCAAAAACCCCACGGTATGGTGTACGTGTCTGGGCTACTCGTGGTAGTTACTAATTACAAATAGGATTGGCTCGACCCACCACTCGTTTTGACGATCCTGTTCTTCAGAGGTACTGGATGGACATGAGCAATATACCGTACACGTCGACTAGCACGTCGCAATGCAAGATGGAGGCATGTGATGGCAGAATCGGCCTGTATTTCTACAGCGACAGCCAGCACTTTGAGGTAGTTTCAACTGTAGACAACGGCATCCGCGTGGAAATCAGGAGCGACAACAAGATAGCCGAGACCTACGCCCTTGCTGACCTTCCGCTGCAGCATTTGGCACGCTACCGGTACGCGCGACGCTTGGTGGCCTGCATCCGGCGGCATAGGGTGTGCGTCGAGGTCAACTCCGGCACGCGACGGTCACGTCTTTACGCAGACGGCCGTTTCGAGGACATCGACGCCGTTGACGGCATAACCCGGCCCGGAACCACCCGTGCTAACAATGACACTCGGATCAGGGCCCAATGCGAGCGGCTGCTGCGTGATGCGCGATGACGTCGGCGGCGGAGCAGTCTGAAACTGTTGCACGTGCGCACAACCGGCTAATAGCGGTACACTTGAGAATCTTATGCAGTACGAATTCGCAGATATGCCACAAGTTTCGCACCGACTTCATGTTAAATCAGGTACTTCCGCAGATTGGATTCCCCCCTTCTTTCCTGTTGCCTGATAGGCAATACTCCGTCGACGCTGCCATTGATGGCAAGATTGCCGAATTACTAGAATGGAGCTTTGACTATAACAGCTCACGCAGATTCAAATTCAAAGAACAGCTCGTAGAGGAAGTGCACCAGCAGGGAACCAGACGGTGCCATGCAGGAACGCGAATTAGTGGGGGCTAGCGCGGGGGAGGCGGAGCGGAAAGACAAAAAAGCTCCGCTCCGAAGTACCGTTAGATATTCATAAATGTAAAATATATAGAGGGCGCACCCCAAATAGTCATATCTGGAACAGCATATTTAGGGACGGTTGATGATGCAGAGGACAGACGACAGATTCATATAGAGGGCTTGCTTCGCTGTTGCTGATAATAATATGAATGTGATAGTTATATTTGTAGAAGCAGTTCCAGTCGTTTGTGTAATCTGTGATATCCATTCTATCCGTAAATACCGGAATGATAGTGCTATATTAGGATAGTTTGCAGCGATAATACTACTTTTGTCGACCCAGCTGATCGCAGAAAATAGCACCGTGGCTACCTTGAGCTGGCGGCGGGTGGAACAGTCGTCACGAGTCGCGTAGGGACCGCATCAGTGGCTGGCAGCCGCACCCCCTTGAATTGGCTGATGCCGCCATGCCTGAATCTGACCAAAGTGTACTTATAATAAAATACCTCGGCACGTAATTACTTAAAATATTCTGTACGTGGTGATTCGTGCAGATCAGGATTTGCAGACCGACGGCCACGCGATATTGACGCACTGCTTGGGGGAGGCGAGGGAAGAGGCGGGGCCAATATTACGGCGAAGTGCGTGTTGCTGCAACAGCGTAAACTGTGTGTACGAGTCCGCAACGCCCACATTAACTCTCCTTCCTTGTCCACTCTCCACGATAACTATTCCTCACAATCCAAAAACAATCATATTCGATCCACTCGCATTCCACCTATTACTGTTCTGTTATCTTCGTTACATCTACTCACCATCATAATCAACAAACGCATACACGGGACTCGGTCTGTCTGCGGTCGACCAAAATGGACACCATGTCTAGATCCAACCCAGCGACCCCCTCTCCTTCTAAGTCGGGCCCCCGCCCCTCATCGCCAGAGCTGCGGCAAAAGAACAACACTCCCACGCCAACATTGACAATCGTCTCCTCAAATTCACTCAATCTCCCATTTCCATCACCCTCAGTTTCGGGGGACAGGTCAGACGCGAATGCTGCGACTGCTAACTCGCCATTCGTAGTCGCATCATCGTCATCCCCGCCGGCTCTAATATCATCCTCCGAATCGCAAACCACATCGATCTCATCTAGTCAGACCTCGTCCACGACCTCAAATCAGCAGCCCGCATTTATTGATCCCGACTTGCAGTCAACTTCAAATTCGTCGCAGAACGGTCTATCGGGCGGACAACGAACTCACGATTCTTACACAAAGCGTCAACAGCACCAACAGCAGTTCGCAGTGACCCAGCAACTGTACCAGCGACCGCAGCTCGCAAGTCTGGCTACAATGCAGGGTCTTCCTGTGCCACTGTCGCAGCATGTCGTGCCGCAGAACGAGTCAGGTCACTATGTGATCTCGGTTTCTAACGTAGGTTTCGATTCGATAACTTATCTATGCCATAACTGGAGTTCTGGTGTTCTGACGTGTCCTGTTAGCTTCCTTATATTGTCCGCTGGCAGGAACTCAAGGATCTCGTCAAGGAGATCATTCCAAACCACCTCATCGTTCGATCAGAGGTCTTTACCGTCGACAACAACAACAGGAGATCACACGGTGTTGGTAGCATAACAGTAAGAGGTCGTGAGACTGCACTTAAGACTGTCCGTAAGTAGCGATGTGACTGAAACTTCCATATCCCGACCTACGCTAAACAACACAGAATTTTTGGACGGCTACGAATGGCACACACGGACGCTCTCTGCGGCTTTGATGTCGCCCTCTATAGTCGTCCCATATCCGTCTGCCACCCAACCACTGGCACCGGCCTTTGCCCCAATGGTGTTCCAGCCACCAGTCATACCTCCCTTAGCACAGGGTCAATCGCCAAATATGCAGCATGCACAGCCACCGCAGCAATCCCGATCTCGAATGCATTCCACTCCTCCTATGGCTAGCACGGCTACCGGGCAGATTCCGTCCCAGATGCCCTATGCTATTCCGCCATCCCCTGTCATGCCTGTTCCGGTTTTGGGCCAGTATCCTGCTGAATTCTATAACTCACATACACCACCATCATCATCTCCTTCTCTTGCTTCATTCTCCGAATTCTCACAGAATTATTATCATCATCGCGGCCACCAAACAGTCGACAAGCGGAAAGTCTTTATCGGTAATATTCCGTTCAACTCTGAATGGCGTGATCTGAAAGAATTCGTGCAAACAGCCGGTAAAGTTGTCCGGGTCGACATTATTAACAACACCGAAGGACAATCTCGTGGTTTCGCGATCGCCATCTTTGAAACTGAGGATGATGCGCAGCATGCAATTGACGTGTTCAACGGAGTTGAGTTTGAGGGTCGCATATTGACTGTGCGACTTGATCGGTACCCTGAAACGCGGGCCTCTAACTCTGCCGCTCATCCGTCTTCTGCGTCGTCTGCACAAGCGTCCGCTTCGTCCTCGAGATTTTCTTCGCCGGGCATGAAGAATAATAGCTACGGCGGCAGCGTGAAACACAACAAGAAAGACTACGGCAATCAACATGCAAATTACAATTACAACGCGTATGACAACGGTATCCCAGTGACCACATACTGGGGCGCACCGGCATTGAGCATGTCGCCTGCGTTCCAGAATATGCAGGCGGCGCAATTCCAAGGTGTTCCTATCATGACTCCTGCTGGTGTAAGCCAGCTGCCATATAGATATGGCTCTGCACCGCAACTGCAGGCCCAGATGGCCCAGTTGCAGTTGCAGGGGCAATATCAGATGATGCAATCGCCCATGATGCCGTCACCATTGATACAGCCAGTTCCGCCGCCTGCGCCTCCACAGCAGTCTATTTCTCATCCAGCGCAAGCGTCTCAGCATCAGCAGTAGGCAATTAATCGAATTTGTCATATTTGGCTCACCATACTGGCTATGACGGGCTTTGTGTGCACAGGACACAGGACAGAGGACACATTCGCAGCAGACTTTGTTAGATAGATTTGGTTAGGGCAAAATGGTTATAGAATCGGAGTTATCGTTTACCTCATTTCGTCTATTTCATTCGCACAGTGCTTCGCTGCTTCGCAGTTGACTGGACTCCTAGCGAAGCTACGAGGGCATATCCGTCATGTGTTATTTGTTTGCATGGAGCGAGTTACCATGTTGTATTATTCGGAGACAAAAAGATCGGTGGGTAAAAAGTTATGTCTTATTAATCCGTTTCCTGTTTTTCTTTGTTTCGCAGGCGTCATTAATCATTCGGTCACATACACAGAGGGCGATGCAAAAATTTAGGTGGAGTGTATGCGCATCAGTTTGTATCTTTGATTCTACTAATTATGTTTGCTACGGATTTTACGTTAAGTTATATATTCTTGTATTGTTGCAATATCTACTCTTCCTACTTATTTTCTTGATTAGAACCTATGATGGTATTTATGCCGAGTAGACCCAAGAGATTGCGCTTCTCACGCTCGGTGTTATCGGCCGTCGGTGTAGGAATGCCTCGAAGGAACTGGTCATTTCGCAAATCGACATTAGTAGCATATGCTTGCTGAAGTGTGCAAAGTTACGGGCCCAAATGATGTCTGAAAGCACATTGTGATTATTTGTATTCTGTGATAAGCAGACAAAGCCGGAGGTAAGAATTAGCTACATTAGTCAGTGTGGCCCGCCCGGCCCGCCCGGCACAACGTCGGCGTTGGAGAACCGGATTTACGAAGGGTCCTCAGCCGCGTCCCAAGATCACAGTCGGCACGGTATCAAGTCAAACAAAACAATTTTAAATTCTAATTCCTGAAT
The DNA here is from genome assembly GCF_038497915.1 of Lipomyces doorenjongii. NCBI lineage: Eukaryota > Fungi > Ascomycota > Lipomycetes > Lipomycetales > Lipomycetaceae > Lipomyces > Lipomyces doorenjongii. The sequence goes on from NW_027118074.1 coordinate 87,915, forward strand.
CCTCATAAATCCGCGTACGAATAAATAGCCTGTCGAGCTAAGCGGGTCGCAGAAAAAAATGACCGCGGAGATTAGTAAGCGCGTCCGATTGTGGAAGCTTGTCAACTTCACTATTGCCACCCACTTTAGCTTGACTCTTATTATTCCAGTACCTATTTATTGCTGTTGCTCCGGTACAACCGCTTACCCAGTTGTATCCACGGCATTGCGATCTATCATATTGTGAATTCTCAATTGCGACCACTGACAGCATGACCGATTTCGGAATCAACAACCTCTTCAGTGTCGATGGTCTGGTCTGCGTCGTAACCGGCGGCGGTACCGGTACGTCTATCCACTCACTTTTACTCAATTCAAGCTGACAAAAGTACCAGGTATTGGCCTCATGATGGCCACCGCCCTCGAAAACAACGGCGCGATAGTATACATCATTGGCCGCCGCCTGAGCGTGCTCGAGAACGCTGTCAAGATGTATTCCAAACATGGCAACATGTTCGCTATCCAAGGCGACGTTACATCCAAGGAGGATCTTCTACGCGCTACAGGCATCATCAAGGAAAAGTCCGGACACGTAGATTTACTGGTGGTGAACTCGGGCGTGATGTCGGAGCCATTGAATGATTTCACGCCAGAGATAAAGAATGACGTGAAGGCGTTGTCAGAGTTTTGGATGAACAAGTCGCAGGAGGATTGGGGACGTACGTTCAACGTCAATGTCACATCCGTGTTCTTCACGACGGTCGCGTTTTTAGAGTTGTTGGATTTAGGGAATAAAAAGCGGGAGCAGGGCAAGCCGACCTCACAGGTTGTCGTCACGGGCTCGATAGCTGGGTTCATGCGCATCACACCGTTCGCGTTTACGTATAATGTTTCCAAGGCGGCGACTATGCACCTCGGCAAGATGCTCGCGACGTTTTTTGTCGACTATGACATTCGCGTAAATATCCTTGCGCCGGGAATGTACCCTTCCCAGATGACAGGCGGCCCGAGCGGCACGATCGATGCCAATAACAAGATCCATCTGGATGCATACCCGCCAGAGGTCATCCCGTTACGGAGAGCAGGGAACGAGGAGGAGATGGGCGGCGCGATCTTGTATCTTGCATCCGCCGCAGGTGGGTATTCAACCGGATCCGTCCTCGTTACTGATGGTGGCCGATTGTCGAAGTTCCCAGCGGTATATTAACTTTTACTGAGATGGGCTATTATTGAATGCTGTTTGCTTTGTAATGGTTAGATTTTATTTGGATATGAGGATCAATAGAAACAAGTAATCCCATCGCTCTGATTAAGTCATTATCTCACAGCTCTTTCCTTAGGCAACATCCCAGAGATTCCGCTGTGCACGTTTCAGGTATTCCAGAAATACTTGCAATTGATTCTAACTGACTAAAGCATAGACTAGAGTCTAGAGAGAATATAATCCAGGTTACTGCAATAGCCAAATAAGGTCCTCCAACACCACCAGCTATACCCATTTACTTATGTCATTCACAAATATAAGAAACCGTACTATCATTGGGTTTCGCCACGGTCAACGACCAATAAAATGATCAAAGTAACAAATAGACGACTCATTATGATTGCACACATCACAAAAACCGATATCTAAACCCACAAAAAGTAAATGTATACGATACAAATGTCCAAACTGACGCATGAATATCAAGGATAAAAATTACCCACGAGCCTGGTTGGCCCTACTTATATCAACTCACATCAACCCTATTGCTCAAAAATGCTAATATATACGATTAAATACGCACTACAAATACTTGTAAGAACACCATGCAATATAATATGACAGAACTAGCCATGTTTAGACTCTACCTTCCACCCGCCGCCGGCGACTCGAGCTAGCCGAACTAGATCCTCCGGCATCGCTGCCCTCGGTATTAAGATCCATATCCCGAATCTTAACTTCAACTTGTTCGAGCCCGGAAAGACTTGGATATCGTTTGTTAAAAGTAGCCTGCCAATCGCCGTCGCCGACTGTATTCGGAGGCTGTGCCGACTGCGTATTGATCAATGGTGATATTAGCGGCTTTTCCACACGCTTCGGTGATGCAGACTGTAGCTGAGCTGGCTTGGGTGGTGGCGATGGTTTGTTGTCTATCGGGACGGTGCCCATGTCGGATTTGTGAGATGCATGGACAGGACGAAGTTGCTTTGGTAGTTGAGACTTCGACGATTCACTAGCTTTGAGTTCAAGCTGTGGGACTTGCGAGGTCTGCCGGTCGTGCGGGAAGTGACTGTATGACGTGTGATGCGTGTTTTGTCGCCCGTGCGCCAAGAATTTCGCTTCGTCAAACTCCTTGCCGGCAATTTCGCGATCGCCGAGCCCCATATCGGATCCCATACGCTCTGCATCAACGTGACTAATTGGCTCAATAATGACGTACATCTCGCCAACTTTGTGATCCGCGACGCCACCTATAGTTATTGCGCGATTAGATCCGTTACCGGCAGAATCATCTTCATTATTTGACTCGACATCGGTATAATGACCGTATCCGGATGCAGTGCGTGTAACCGGTGAACTTTGGCTCTGAGCTAGGAGTTGCTGGACTCGATTCTGAATACTGGTCGCACGTGGTCTGCCTGCGGATGCTACTGCTGGTCCTGGCGCGGAGTTTATGGTTGCAATCCGTGGCTCAGCCTTTGCCGCGATTGTTGGAGACTTGGCTGGCACAAGAGGCTTTTCTGGCGAAACCGAGCGCGCGCTGTCCATCGATGGACGAGCAGACTTTGGTGGTGGTTCTTTAATCCCTGAGGGCGCGGGCGCACCATCTATCGACGAACGGCTGTGTTTCGCTGGTGGTACACGAGATGCAAGATCAGTAGGTAATCGACGTCCACGTTCTGCAGCTGGCTCCTTTTCTCGTCTCTGCTCCTGGGAAATAATCCTTCGCTCAATCGCATCGCGAACAGGCGAGGGAATCTCGTCTGACTTGACTTCCCAGGATTCATTCGTACCCGTGGTACCTGTGTTCGTAACACTAACACTCTCCTTCTTCTCGATGTCTGGAGGAGTCTGTGCTCGCTTACCGCCAGACATACTCCGCCGAAAAAGCTTACCCGAAGAAGGACGAGTTGTACGACCAAACTTAAAGCTATCCTTCTTCTTTTCAGGACTCGGCATCCGGCGATCCGACCCAGTATTTTGCTGCTGCTCGAACTTTCGAAATGCATCACCAAACTTGCCGGCCAATTTCACAGACATACTACCCTTCTTGCCATGTTTATGCACAGTCGAACCAACGCTGATACTCCGCGGCTCAAGTCCAGCCTGTGGAGCCGCGGATGGAGGAATAGTCTTCGATCCGTAATCCACGACCCTGGAACCACCCATGTCTAATGACTTTAGGAATTCCACGTTGGACTCGACATGGTCGTTAATCTGACGCTCTCCAGTGGCAGACGGACGCAGGCTAGATTCATATGCCGAATGTGCTGATCCAGTAGGGCTTGCGGGTCCGCTGCGACTGCCGATGCTTCGCAGAAAGTCCATGCTTGAATCCAAAAACATGCTGACAGGCCGAGCTTTTCCTGAGTTGGATGAGGTAGAAGATGGCCGGCGTGGGAACAAAAAGCTGCTGGATCTGGACCCGGCGTTGATCTCTGCAGACGGTCGTCGCGACCATGATGGCGTGATGCCCCGAGAAGGAGCTCGAATCGGCACACATTCGGTCCTAGAACTTGGTCGTGAATTTGAGGCTGAGCGAGGCATTTCCTCGGACGATATTATTGGATATGACGAATGCGACCGAGAATGACGACCACCTGAAAATTCTCGGCGCTGGAGAATTTCAGGCGAAGTCACTGCGCCAGTCGAGACCGTTACTGGTCTCTGAGGCTGTGGTTGTTGAAGAGATGAAATGCTAACTCCCGACATCGAACGGTCGCTTTCGAAGCTCGGACGCGTCGGGAAAGTTGCCTGTGACTGATCAAACGACATTGATGGGCGCTCCGGACTGCTGTCCAGACTATACTGTGAAGGTCGCCGTAGAGGTGTCGGTCTCAGATTAATGACTTCAATCGATGGGAACCGATTAGAGATGGCAGCGTCAGCATCGTCAATGTCAGCAGTATTTGGTGGTGAAGGTGAGGGCGATGGCGGTGGTAAATAGGATGGACGCTGGTTTGAGTCTGACTCGGAGTGTACAGGTTGAGGTCGCTTAGGCTGTGGAGGTGGCTGCTGGGTGGATTTCGACGCCTGCTTCGATGGTGGCGGAAGGCGCCCGCGCCGCATCGGCGTGATATCGGGAATTACCTGCTGCTGGACAGTTGGCTTCTCGTATTTAATCACATTGACGGACCCCGAGGCTTGCTTATTTGCGGTTACGGCGATTGGTGGTGGCATCCGTCGTCGATCCTCATCCGCGCGGTATGCATATTTCTGAGATAAATTTTAGTATAACGCCACGACAGAGACAACGACAAGAACCCATACGTCTTTGATGGGGACCTCGACCCCACGCATGGAGCAGACCTCTTTCAAAACCAGATAAATATTTGGCCGATCGCGAGGATTCTCGCGTAGCATTACAGTTATCAGCCCTTTGATCCGTTCTGAATAAGGGGGATGTGGCGGAAATTTGAACGTCGCGTTCAAAATTGCTAATTGGCCCTGTTCCTCAAACGGTGTTGTGTAATAGCACAGCTTGTACAGTAAAACACCCAATGCCCATATATCTGATTTCTCGTCAATTGGTAGCCGCCTGTATACATCGACCATCTCGGGCGACCGATACTGCATCGTCGTGTGCCGCTGAATATCATCTTCAATCATTCTGCATTCCGTTCCAGTCATACCCGGCCCAATAACCCTAGAGGACGACCCGAAATCGCAAACTTTGCAGTGACCATCTCCTGATATTAACACATTTTCAACCTTAAGATCACGGTGTATCAGTGGTGGTTCTAGATAATGCATGCAGGCTACACCCTCCACCACGTCACTAAAAATATTTAAAATTTCACTTTCTGTGAACCGATCCTGGAGTCTAGTATTCATGAAATCTATCAATCCGCCACCTATAGAGTAGAGAACAAGATGTCAGTACAAGCTTTCGCTTACACGAGCAACTGCTTCGAGGGTGACGCACCAGAGCAGTATTCCATTAACAAGAAGACTTCGTATCCACCGGCTTTGAGATGCGATGCGTGGGAGTCAATGTAGCTGACAACATTTCTGTGTCCTCTCAGACGTCTCTGTACCGCTAAATATTAGCAAATCAATCGTATGCAAACAAAAAGAATTGACTACCATAGTGTCGACTTCTGTTCGTAAAGTGCCTAGACTCTCCTTATCAGGAACAGCCACTCGCTTCAGAACAGCCGTGTCAGTTCCATTGACATTGCGATCCAGTTGTACAACGTAAACATGAGCGAATCCGCCTGAAATTATGGTTGCGATGTTAGCATGTTGGTACACTGGCGTCTTACGCCATGCGGATCTCAGCACGTACCCTCGGACAAATACCGCTCAATTGTAACGTTGTGTGAGCCCACTACTAATGGAGTCCCCGGCGGATATGTACCAGGCGGGATAGTGAGACCACCGCCGTTTGCATATGGCATCTGGTAGGCCGGCTGGTGATGGACTACATGCTGGGGATGAACAGCCTGCGGCTGCGTAGCATATTGTTGTTGCCCAGGACCAGCAGCATATACCTGTGCCATAGCGAATCCTGTGGAAAATACCAAGATGTATTGAGTAGAAATACACCAAAAGACTGTGTAGGGATTGTCAGTCTGAGTGGTGACTCTGCTGTTACGATAGGCGTTAATGAAAATCCCGTGTTCGCACACTAGTTTAGGGTACGTACCCCTTTGCGCGGGGTGGAAGGATTCTCGGCGGGGATCATCTAGCCGTTTACGCACGTACGGCCACAAACGTTTAGTATTGCAAGCATAACACACTAAGCCTCTAAGCACAATGCGACTTCGCGCGGATGGGACAGATGAAGCACATATAACAAAAATAATGAGTGGCCCACATAAAATGGACGGTTTAGAGTGAAGACGACGAAAAACTGACTTCGGGTAGAAGGTACATCGACGCTGTTATGAACTCGCTCTTTTTCAAAGCTGGCTGCTAACAAGCTTTTTAAGCTTATAGCCTACTTCGGCTGCAGCTATAACCCCAGATGAACAGCTAGCGAAATCTGACGATTTGTGAACTTACTAAAGAGATTCTTCGTATAGTTAAGTTATTCTAAACAATTTAGACTGCGATAGTGGAAATGTGCACTTAGTTTAGATTATGGGCTAGGGATAATGCGCCACATGGTTCTCCGCCAGCGAAGCGCAATTAGTGCGGCGTTAGCATCTATCAGGACTAGTGTGTAAAGTTTGTTGCTCCAAACTCGCATACGTCGGCTGAAGCGGTGACAAGCGTGCCTGTTCCGATTTAGCAGCAGCAGCAAAACTACGCAATAATTGGCCATCGCGTTTTGGGACTACTACGAAAACTGCTGGTGATGTTCGGCAAGCGAAGCGATCTGATGCAGTATCCAGGAAAATTGCGGATAGCGACAGAGAGAAAGTGAACTCAGCTGGCTCACAGACAAAAAATGCTCTCGAGCGTTGCGTCGGACGGTTCGGGGGGTGCAAAAGTATATAAACATCCAACCCAACCCGCGCACCCGCCCGCCCACTGCCAAGCATATCAGCACACATTTAGTCGCACTTGCAACCGCAATCATCTCTCTAGCTCTACACGTGATAGCGCGTTGTTCGCACGCGTCTTCGCACGCGTACCCCATACCCCATACTGTCTCCGTCGGTGTATGTTAGTCGGATCCGATTTGGGACCGCGGTCCTAGATAAGTAAACAGTCATGTCAAGGTTCGTTTTATCGGTGCCGGGCAATTGTCCGGCTCATAGGCCATTTAGTAACATGTTTAGGCTGGATCGTCTTGTCTCGTTACTTGACACAGGCTCGACGCAGCTGGTCCGCAACACCGCGGCAGACCAAATTGCGGATGTCCAGAAAGCGCACCCTGAAGAACTCTATAACCTACTTGGTCGAGTTTTCCCCTACCTACGATCCCCGAAATGGGATACCCGTGTTGCAGCTGCCCGTGCGTTAGGTGGTATCGCTGATTACACAGAAAAATGGGATCCCAACGCCAGCGACTCTAGACTTGAGGATGAAGATATTAAAGTAGAAAAGGAGGAGGATATATTACCTGTAAAGAAGGAGGAAGAGCCTGCAACTGAGTTCAGAGAAGAAAAGAGACCTTCATCACATGCTAGGACGCCGTCATTTTATCCTCCGCTGCCACTGGCCTCTGATTTTATCAAAAAAGAAGACGATCTCAGTGATACCAAAGCCCGACTTGCGAAAATAAATACAGAGTCTCTCAAGGCTTCCTCAAGTGCTCCGTCATCCCCTGATGACGATCTACTTACATTTTCTACCTTCGATATTGGCACCGTTCTGAAGAATGGAATGAAGCTTCTTGGGAGTGGCGGTCGAGAATACGATTTTTCGCTTGCTGATCTTGATCCTGCCGAACGACTTGCCCTTCAGAAGCGGAATGTTACTGCCCGTCTTGGCCTCGGTGGCGAGTACATGGACGACATTGTCACGGCCCAAGACTTCGCCCCACAGACTCCGGGTGGGAAAGCCCCTGGCGTACCTTCTACACCTGGCCAGCTGCAACATTCACAATCCTATTCAGCCCAGCCGCTCAAGATACCAGAGGCGCAGTCTCCGGCAGATGATAGTACTGGACTGAGTTCTCGTGTGCGTGCCATGGCGAAGCGAAAAGCTAGAGCCGACGCCAAGAATCAAAGCAGCAGGTTGGTTTGTTTCCCTTATCAATTGTAATTTGTTATATTAATCCGACTGTGCAGGGTCCGATCAGTGGATCTCTCATCTAGTACTGCCTCACGGAAACTGTCTTCTACTCCTGCAGCACAGCAGTCTCAAGGTTGTTTGTCATTGTATTTCCGTTACTTTCCACTTTATTAACATAATTGTAGCTCAAGATTACTTTTCTGTCACACCGCAGGCACAGCCTGACCGTGTAGTCGTTGAGCACAGAGCCCCGCCGAATCCGTCTAGCACGATTCAGACCGCAGCTACGGGCCAAGTGTGGCCCTTCGAAGGTCTCGCGGAACTTCTTATGGTTGATATTTTTGACGAAGCTTGGGAAACTCGACACGGTGCTGCCAGTGGATTGCGAGAAATTATCCGCGTGCATGGATCTGGTGCCGGTCGGATTGTTGGCAAGTCTCGGAAAGACAACAATCGACTGAATCAGGCGTGGCTCGAGGATTTAGCTTGTCGGATGTGTTGTGTATTTGCGCTCGACAGATTCGGTGATTACGTGTCTGACCAGGTCGTTGCACCGATTAGAGAGTCTGTGGCGCAGACGCTAGGTGCCCTATTACTTCATTTACCAAGAGACACAGTGTTGAGTACTTATAAAGTCCTTTATGATCTTGTTATGCAGACCAATTTCGGTATCTCGTTCCCTATCTGGGAGGCATGTCATGGAGGTATGCTTGGGCTGCGGTATCTCGTCGCTGTGCGGAAGGATCTATTATTTGATGAAGATAGCAAGTATGGTCTCCTGGACGGAGTGGTCGAGTGTGTGATGCACGGCCTTGATGAGCAAGACGATGACGTTCGCGCTGTGAGTGCTGCTACGCTCGTTCCCATCGCATCTGAGCTTGTCCTTCTGCGTCCACGGTCTGTGGATAAGCTTATCGAGGTCGTCTGGGACTGTCTTGCTAACCTCAAGGATGATTTGAGCGCCAGTACTGGAAGTGTGATGGACCTTCTTGCCAAGTTGTGCTCATTCCCGCAGGTTCTAGAGCAAATGAAGGTCAACGCAACCGCCGATCAATCGATGTCTTTTGCTATGCTTGTTCCGAGGTTATATCCGTTCCTAAGGCATTCCATTACTAGTGTTCGAAGAGCTGTTCTACGTGCATTATTGACGTTCTTGAATATTGAAGGCGAAGGCGCCAGTGACTGGATTGATGAAAAAGCATTGAGGTTGCTGTTTCAGAACTTACTGGTGGAACAAAATGAAGTAGTATACCATCTTCCTCGACATTTAGTTATGCATATTGACGTTTTTTAGACCGTTCTGAACTTATCTCTCGAAGTATTCAAAGCACTGTCTGATAAGCTGTCTAAACAGGGCGAGACACAGTTCGCGGAAGCTTTTAGCTCGCACGTCTATCCATTGCTTACACTTCTGATGACTCCTATCGGCATCAATCGCAATACATATCCTATGGATACGTCACTTTTTCTCCGTCCTTCTGGGGCTACATTCGCGGCTCTGAATCCCGCAACTAACTCGTCTGCTGGCATTGGCTATAGTGGACCTGCCAACGGTTCTTCTGATGCTCCTCCGCTGAAAAGACGCAGACGTTCAGAAAAGAAGGACGAGCCACCTGTGACAGCACATAACATAGACAGTCCCGTGTTCTTAGGCGATGCCGAGCTTATCGGAATGGAAGTCATGATACGCATGAAGATTGCTGGGGCAAGTGCAATGGGTTACGCTATGAGTCTCTGGCCAGACAGTAACATTATGACTTTCCAAAATGTTTTGGAATCATACTTGGGGTCTGCTACTAATGCTGTCGCTGCTACTGCGCCGTACTCCACGTCTAGATTGATCGCTGCTATGATTTTGGAAGAATATGGATCGCATGCGAAGGGCCCGTCGGCATTGAAATCCTACTTTGCGCCAATACTGTCCGATATACTGCAAGTCTCTGATACATATACTATCTATCAGGACATGGCGCCATATCTCAGAGTTGTCCGCGCACAGGCGCAATCGCTACTCAATGTTTTCGTTGATGTCGGGCGAATGTCATCACATAAGCTTCCACGGCTTGCTGTTGTCGTGCAAGGTGAACCCGACGCCGGTCCAGACGCATTCAGTCTTGATGACGGCGAGCGTGTGATGGCTTCCGACATCGAGAGGCTCCGCAAGAGCATTCAGGCTTCATATCGATTCGCGGTTGCTGATCCTCTGAAACATGCTCAGGATAGTTTGAGAATCGCTATTAGCGATGCAAAGGAAGCTATTGAGTCCCGACAGATCCGGATAGCTGCTGCCGTCGCTGGTGCTTATATCTCAGTACTCTCAAGTTTGCCAAAGAAGCTGAACCCGGTCATTCGCAATTTGATGGATTGCGTCAAAGAAGAAGAAAATTTCGATTTGCAAAGGCGTTCTGCTGCGTCGGTTGCCTTGCTGGTACAGCTCTGTGCCGGTTACGGAAAAATTGGAGCCTCGGATAAAATTATTAAGAATTTGTGTGCGTTTTTGTGCGTCGATACCGCGGAGGTTCCTGAGTTCCATCACCACGAGAAACTCGAGAATTCTATACTATCATTGCATAAGGAAGAAGACAGACGTGATCCAAAGGATGTTATCTCGTACCAGCGGGAAGCGAAGAAGGCTCGTACAAAACGTCGTGGTGCGAAGACAGCTCTAGAAATTCTAGCTGATATGTTTGGATCGAATCTGTTTGAGAAGGTACCGAAGCTCAAGGATTGCATGATTAGTCCACTTTTGTTCTTGAAGGAGCCTCTTCCTAGCGATATTATGTTGCCTGAGTCCACGCTTGGTCAGGAGATCGTTGACGGATTATCGGTTCTTCGTGCGCTTTTGCCAAAACTGCACCAAGATTTGCACGGTATTTTTGTTAACTATTTCGAGTTGATGGCCACTGCTCTGGAATCAACATTCTCGGTTCTAAGATATGCCGCCGCCAAGTGTTTTGCTACTGTGTGCAGCGTTATGAAGGCTAAGGGAATGACATTTCTAGTGGAGAATATTTTGCCCATGTTCAACAATGCGCTTGAGCTGAAGTGCAGGCAAGGTGCTGTTGAGTGTGTTTACCATCTTGTACACGTGATGGAGGCCGATATCTTACCATACGTTGTGTTCTTGATTGTTCCAATTTTGGGAAGAATGAGTGATTCGGATAACGATATCAGGTTACTGGCAACAACTACGTTTGCTCAGCTGATCAAGTTAGTTCCACTAGAGGTACGTTGTATTAGTTTAATTGCTTATCGATTGAGATGAACTGACGGTTCAAAAGGCTGGTATTCCTGATCCACCTGGTCTTCCTCCTTCGCTTCTTGAGGGCCGCGACCGTGAACGCAAATTTATTTCTCAGATGTTGGATCCCAGCAAAGTAGAGTCGTTCACGCTCCCTGTCGCAATTAAAGCCGATCTTCGCAAGTATCAGCAAGAAGGGGTCAATTGGCTTGCATTTTTGAATAAGTACCATCTCCATGGTATTCTCTGCGACGATATGGGTCTTGGAAAAACACTTCAGACAATCTGTATTGTCGCCAGCGATCATCACCTTCGCGCTGAAGAGCATGCACGCACCCATAGTGTAGAAACTCGTCCTCTGCCTTCCTTAGTCGTATGTCCGCCTACTCTGACCGGTCACTGGGAGCATGAACTTCACACCTATGCGCCGTTTTTGAAGGTTCTGGTATACATTGGTAATCCATACCAGAGGTCTCACATTGCCAGCCAATTTGCCAGCGCAGATGTCGTTGTTACGTCGTATGATATTTGCAGAAACGACGTCGACATAGTGACGGCCCAGAACTGGTGCTACTGTGTCCTGGATGAAGGTCATATCATCAAGAATGCGAGCTCAAAGCTGACGAAGGCCGTCAAGGGGATCCCTGCGGATCATCGGCTTATTCTATCAGGTACCCCGATCCAGAATAATGTCTTGGAATTGTGGTCGCTATTTGATTTCCTCATGCCTGGATTCCTCGGTACCGAAAAGGTTTTCAATGACCGCTTCTCGAAGCCTATCACACAGAGCCGAAACAGCAAGAGCTCGTCAAAGGAACAAGAAGCTGGCGCATTGGCACTCGAAGCGTTGCATAAACAAGTCTTACCATTCTTGCTGCGGCGTTTAAAAGAGGATGTATTGGCTGACCTGCCGCCAAAGATTATCCAGGATTATTACTGTGATTTGTCCGATCTTCAAAAGCAACTTTACGAGGATTTCGCAAAGAAGCAACAGAATACGGTTCATAACGAAGTTAGTACTGCCGGAAAGGAGAATAAGCAACATATTTTTCAAGCGCTACAGTACATGCGCAAGCTCTGTGATCATCCGGCGTTGGTGCTCAACCCGAAACATCCGCAGTATGACAAAGTTAATAGGCAACTTGCGGCAGAGAAAAAGCCCCTTCGTGACATTTCTCATGCTCCGAAACTTGGCGCTTTGCATGCGCTCCTCTTGGATTGCGGAATTGGTGCCAACGGCACGTCGGCTAATTCTATCGCGACAGCAGTTCCGGAGGATTTTGGAGCTGGGGTCATTTCACAGCATAGGGCGTTAATATTCTGCCAACTCAAGGAAATGCTGGATATTGTTGAGCAGGATGTGTTCCAGAAGTTCCTTCCAGGTGTCAGCTACATGCGTCTCGATGGAAGCACGGATGCTCGTAAGCGTCATGATATCGTGCAGACTTTCAACGCGGATCCATCAATTGACGTCTTGCTTCTTACGACGCATGTAGGAGGTCTCGGTCTAAATCTAACTGGTGCCGACACCGTTATTTTCGTGGAGCATGACTGGAATCCAATGAAAGATCTCCAAGCTATGGACCGCGCTCACCGGATCGGACAGAAGAAAGTCGTCAACGTGTACCGACTCATCACGCGTAACACAGTTGAAGAGAAGATCATGGGCCTCCAGCGGTTCAAGCTCAATATCGCGAGCACGATTGTTAACCAGCAGAACGCTGGTTTGTCGTCGATGGACACCGATCAGATTCTGGACTTGTTCAATATCAACGATGATGCTGCCGCCGCCGCCGCAACTACGACTAAGACTCCTGTCACTGCAGACGAGGATATGGTTGATGAACAAGGCCAGGTTATCAAGAAAGGCGACCGCAGCGCGGTACATGGTTTGGCAGAGCTCTGGGATGAGAAGGAGTATGAAGAAGAGTACAATCTAGACTCGTTTATACAGTCGCTGAAGTGACAATGTTCTAATGTAAGGTAAATATTGGGGACTATAGCTGCTGATAAAAAGTTTGGAAATTTGTAATTTAGTGTAATTCTATGTATGGGCTTTTAAAAGTGGCGTGGTCTTTTCTGCATTTTGTATGAGAACGTACGAGGTGGTGCGCTGGCGTCTATATGAACAGATAGACACGGTTTAGAATATATATCATGGCGTCGTGTAGGATAAAAGTGGGTGATTGTACAATCTTTTTGTAATTATACTTCTCAAAACAATTTATGATTGAAATTTGGTTCATTCATCACAACTATAGACCAACGAAAGGGTACTTCATCTTGAGCGAGAGGGATAGCAAAAGTGGGACGTTCCGCATGAAACGAGCATTTGGCCGTAGCGTCACATGCAGATATAATAAAGGTATGCCATTGATTGTCATTAGAAGCAAGAAATCGATACATTGGTCCACACTAAAATATTGGTGCAACAAAACTATATAACTCCATCCAATCCAAAGCATGCGCAACGAAACAAGGCAACAAACGTGAACAATAATCCGTATGAAAACCCGTCATCACCAGCAAATAAAACACCACAACCTGCTCAATTACATTCCATTCCATGTCTATAAATAAATTATAACTGAATGACCAACCGAAACTACCATCACCACCAAGATAGTAACTTCTCATGCGACACGTCACCATTCATTATTGGACTACCCTATTCCGAATTCCCTTCATACATGTCGTCCATATCATCTCCTGGAACTGGTGTGACCTCCTGTTCTATTTGATCTGATCCAAGATTTATTTGATTTGCAATCGGCACAGCAGGGACGTCGGCAGTCAAGACATCATCACCTAGGATGTCAGTCATTTCCATGCCTCCAACTATTGGGCCACCAAATATCGGTGCGAGCAACTGCTGCGGCAAAATCTGCTGCCCTCCATGAATTTGTTGTTGGTGCAGATGAGCCTGCAACTGGGCATGCTGTTGTGCGCGAATAATCATGGTCTGCTGCTCCCGTGCCAAATGTGCTAAATGCTGTCGCAGGCGGGCAACACCTGTACCACTGAACACGCAGAATACTGCCTGCTGATGCTGATTGAATTCTGCTGGTGGAGCGCGGCAGTACTGGGTGAGATCAGAACGCATGAATGCCGGAACACCAGTTAAGCTTAAATGCGTTAATCGCGGACAATTTTGTAGAAGATCATGAATAGCCTAAACCTGTTAAAATTCACTTCACAGTAAAAGCCAGCGACTATTCATACCGGAATCGTAAGATTCGAACAGTAAGACAAATGGACCCGTTCCAGCGAATTTTCCAAACCTACTGTTCTTCGCTGGACAAGTGCATGTATAGCAAGATCTGTGATATTTTGGCACTTGACCAAGCCAACACGTCGCAACTTTGGAAGAGTTGCGAGATCATTGACGGCGTTATTGGTAAGCTGCATGCAGCATGCCAGATCGATATATCGAATCCGAGTGCAATGTCTAACCAGCTGCGAGACACCTGTGTCTGTGATAAGTGAGCAGTGACCCAAATGCAAATAGTGAAGCGAACGTCCGAGCTTGGTGATGTGAAGTAAACTACTATCCGTAATATTGCTGCACTTCGCAAGCACGAGATTACGAAGCTTGGGGGAAAAGGACACAAGCCGTAGAACCGTTGCGTCTGTAATCTCCACACACCCGGTCAAATCCAATATACGCAAAGTGTCGAACTGCAAGCTGCCGTCAATCGGAAAACTTTCGAAAGCTCTGTCCGTGATATTTGGATTTAATCCCATCTTAAATTCACGCAGTACCGGTAGATTGTTGAACGCGGCTGCTATGGATTCGTCCTGAACCAATGTGCAACCCTGCAAATCAAGCTCCATCAAGTTTTGGCAATTCGTTGTTATTGCCGCAATCGAGATGTCTGATATTAGATTGCAGTCTAGCAATTTCAGTCGCCTTAGATATCTACAATTTTGAGCAACCTGAACGACAGAATGG
Organism: Lipomyces doorenjongii; assembly: GCF_038497915.1. NCBI lineage: Eukaryota > Fungi > Ascomycota > Lipomycetes > Lipomycetales > Lipomycetaceae > Lipomyces > Lipomyces doorenjongii. The sequence goes on from NW_027118074.1 coordinate 102,918, forward strand.
TCTGTTATTAGTTTGCAGCCAGTCAAATTCAATCCCTGTAGTTTGTGGCAAGAACTGGCTATGGCCTTCACAGTATCGTCTGTCAACAACTCAACATGTGACAAATCTATGGCAATAAGACTTGGGTTGTTGCTCACTGCCGACACTAAGCTGCCATCCGTCAGTCGTCGACAGGACGCTAATGTGAGGCGCTCTAACTCGCAGCATGCATCAGCTATTGACGTCATCATCTGATCTGACGTGTGGTCAGACACAGCCGTGAGATTTAGTCTCCGCACAAATTGTCCGTATGGAAACGTTGACGTATCATCCGGCTTCTTGAGCGTCTTCAAAAACCGGAGAAGGACCGGAGTCGTGTTCAAGTTGGGCCTATACCACAATAACTCAACCGCACAGCGCGCCCAAGCGTTGCATACAAGCAGAGCGGATCGAACATCTTCTGCTGAATCAAGATGACTGAATACGGCCAGAACCAATTCTGTTGGCAAATTTGTCGCATACATCCGTAAACGTTTCATGGCTTGGCTACTTCGCTCGTCATCGTCGTCACTAAACCCAAGCTCATTTATATCATCCTTGTCGGAAAAATCGTCGTCGATATCAGCCGCTGTATCGTCGTCATCATCGTCGTCATCTTCCGGCGAATCTGAGAGCTGTGGAGGCGTGGTATATGCAGAGGATGTTGGTGACGGGGAAACCACGCCAGCGAGATCTCGCTGACTCTGAACCAGCGGTCCCACATTCGTATTCGAGGAGCTGACCAGCGGCAAAAAGAAACCAAATGGACCTGTTGTAGTAGAGTCCTGCGGAGAAATATTCGACGACATAGTGGTGCTAATGATATGCGCGTTGTCGAAGTTACCGTTGGCTGTTTCCGCGTCTATAATTACAACGAGTCCAGATCGAAATGCGCTTGAACCCGAGCCCAAGCAGACAATCGCTCGTCCGGAATGCAAATTTAAAAGCAACAAATATAAGATCTAAAACAAAATGTACAGCAAAATCACTATGCGACGATAGTGAGGGGCTAAATCTGGCAGGTATTGTTACAGATCCGCTAATCTTGGTTCCAAGTGATTGAAGGTACAACAAAAGACTTGGACCTAAGCGTCGACAGCCGCCTCGGCGCTCTCAACATTTTGACGATTGTGCAATTACGTAACTCATTACCAAGTTGTGGATCACAAGTCCTGTTTATATGTCCAACCAATTAATTATTTATGTTAATATAGTATCTTGAGAATAGTAACGGATTCTGGTTCTTTTCCAATTCTCTGAGCACCAGACTTTGTGCTCGTGATACTCTGACCTCAAGGAATTCTCAACGATTGAAGCAAGGGTCCTCGGCTTCGATACTTTTTGGATCGTGATCGCTGGCAATCTTCTCAACGGATTTGGATCTTCAGTTGGAGCGTAACTATTATACTAATGCCAATTGAAATAGCGTGGACGGCAATTTCTCAGGGACCCAATGCAATTCCATTTTGGCCGTACATCAAATCTTACGCGCCATGGTTTGTAGTTATATATTTCTTAAGGCGGTTCTTTAGCGGCACCCAAAATACCTGGGAGAGGGATATGCATGGTCGCGTTGTCATGGTCACTGTAGGGCTCACCAATGGTTTATGACCGGCGATCTTTGTCGTGGGACTAACTTCGAATGGTAGGGCGGCACGTCAGGGATCGGAGCGGCAGCTGTAGAAGATCTTGCTAAACGCGGTGCCCAGATTATATTACTTGTCAAATCTCTCTCGGATGAATGGCTTGTTGAATATATTGCGGATCTGAGAGAAAGCAGCGGCAACAATCTCATATATGCGGAAGAAGTGGACTTGTCGTCTTTATACTCTATTCGACTATTCTCGACAAAATGGCTTGACAATAGCCCGGCTCGACGGCTTGACATGGTGATCTGCTGCGCTGGACTGCTTCAACCCCCGTTTAAGCAGCGGATGCTAACAGCTGATGGGATTGAGGCACATTGGGGTATCAATTATGTGGGACATTACCATCTACTGACTTTGCTATCTCCTTCTTTCCGAGTGCAACCACCAGATCGCGATGTTCGCATTATTCTTAGCGGTTGCAGCACCTACGTTCTGGCAGATTTTGACATTACTGATTCGGAGTTCAAGAATCGAGGATATCCCTCGAGCAAACCATGGCGCTCCTTCGGAAGTGCCAAGTTGGCCTTACTTATATTTCTCCGGCAATTCCAGCGAAAACTCGACGAGTACAAACGTCCTGACGGAAATGCAAATAATGTGCGCGTGTTTATAGCGAATCCCGGGTTTGTGCGAACAGCTTCTTCGAGAAATTTTATTTCCCTTGGAAGTTTGTGGGGCCTGCTTGTGTACCTGATTATGTGGCCAATTTGGTGGCTGGTGCTGAAGAGTCCGGTTCAGGGTGCTCAGACTATATTACACGTTGCCATGAGTCCGGAGTGCGCTCATGGCCAGGGCGGAAAAGTCTATAACGAGTGCAGAGAAGTTACTCGCAAGTACGGTCTTTCTTCCTTTCTTATTCCGACATTACAACGTTGGAACTGACATCTGCGGTATCTATAGGTCTCCGAGGAAAGAAGTTGAAGACGAAGAACTCGGCAAAAAACTGTGGGATATCACTGCGAAACAGATTGAAAAGTCTGAGCGACGTGGGGCTGCACAGAGAAAGATGGATGCGGAATCCCAGAAAGCAACGACCGAAGGCAAGACAGGTACGACACCTGCAGCATCGGCGACGTCTACCGCCGCAAAGAAAACTTCTACAAAGAAAGACTAAACATATCTCGGCGTCTTTTAGTGCCAGCATTGTGTAAATACTGAATGTACAATATCCAACATACCGAAACTTGTAACAGTACTGGAAGACTTATGAGTATAGATAGATTTGTCCGATGTATATTTACTGTTCCTCGGGCGCACAGTATCAATGGACCTCTTCGGTAACGCTGTTATCGACGCACCAATGGACACATTTATTCATCAATGCTATGTATTTCCTATGTATCAATGAAAACACATGTCATATATTAAGAATTGCCTAACCAACCCAATCGTTATATGACAAAATACTAATAATTTATGGCTTCGGCAATTCAGGACTCGCCTCCTCCTCCTCAATAAAGTAGACACCCTTTGAAGGGTCAGCGTGGATCTCGTCAGCAGGTCCGATATAGTTAAGCTGATAAACAGAACCACACTCAAGACATCTGGCAGGCTCGTAGATAGTAGCGTTAAGCCACCTAATTTTATCAATCAGTTAATCGCATCACCACGACGTCAGCTCCAAAAACATACTCAATTTCGTGGGTGTCGGCAGGCGAGCCAGTGCAACCAAGATACTTTTGCTCGGTGGGCGAATCGACAATGAGAGGATCCTCAATGGTACCAGTACGGTGAGATGGTAAAGGTTCCAAATCCCAAATATCAATACCGGCCATGTTGCTGAGCAATTCGAGACGCTCTGTAAAGTGGAGATTAGAATTCATATCTTAAAGCATACACTACACTGGTGCGTCGTGTTAAAAACTTACCAAGACCAGTAGCCTGCTCAAAGTCGGATGGAATCTCTCCGGGCTCAGCACCAGGACCGAATAAGTCCTCAGGTCTCTCGACTTCGCTGACGTGAGTAGACACACGCGGTCCTTCGACTGCCTCAATCTCTCCACTGGTAGGCTTAGCTGGAGTGGTAGCCGCTATCGACTATATTAGAAACATAGCCACAACTTAATCTCTTCCAATCTCCCCAAAAAATTCATTTTATGGGATTAACAATAGAACGTACCTCGTAAGGCGGTACATGAAAAATAGCGAGCCGACAATGGTCTTACTGCAGCTGGGCTGCCTCGGATGAAGGAGGCCGCAGCGCGGCTAGAAGTAACTCGGCTAGAGTTAACAATCTGTCGTAACAACATTGCTGTACAGTGGTTCTTTGTCGATATCGAAGTGTGTAGAAGTACTTGCTATATCAGGATCTGTTCAATCCTGTGGTGGTATGTTCCCGGTGATGAAATCCACTCTCTGGTTGGCCAATCAAACTTACCCAAGCTGTCAATGCCGTTCAAGTAAATCCCTAACCCTTCACAATGCTTAATTTAAATACCTAACCCTAGATTTATGTGAAGCGAGACGGGGGAGTCGTTGACTTCAAAACTATGAATTCTTATTTTCTTTACATTTTTGTTTTGTGTGAGTCGAGCCCTCCCACTTGCAAATCATATCACCTGCATGCTACGTTGATGTATTGCATATTGTCAGTTACAAGGCCACAGGGTGGTATTGGCCCCACGCAGCGTGTCGCGTTACTGAGTTGCGTGTATGGTTGAACGTCGGATTTCTTTTGTTACACTTGTATGGCCGTAGAACTTGCAATTCACCGTTAGAGGCAATAATGTCGAGTATGCGGCCAGCCCATAGTTCCTCGTGCCGGGACTGTTCATATGAGACGGAAGCTATTCCAATCTTGTCGTAATGCTCAATGACAGCACCATGCTATGCACAAATTATGATGTGGTGTTATAGATCCTCAACGTATAGCACGCCCCAGTATAATGCCGAATATAAATATCAAGAACACTTTCTAATTGCCTTTAGAGCGACGATCCGACCAACGCCTGTTCCGAAGCCCATGCTATCTCCTTCTGACCTCACTTCCTTCTATAAAGACGGAGAAAAAACCTCATATTCTCCAGCTCTAATGGATATTTTAAAACTTTCTGAACCCGAAACCATACAGAGTCATCTTGAACAACTCTTTCCCAACCAGCGCCGTCATCGACCATGATGTGATCTAAAAGAAATTGTACCGGGAAAGTCTTGCTACCAATCTGAATGTGCGAGTAAGATCCCGCGCTCTCGAGCACCAAGAGTAGTGTGCCTGGTTTGCAGTTCTCGGTGATATGTCGAAATAATGTTAGCGTCCTTGGCTTTGACTGTGCAAATAGTTCATTTGTCGTAAACATTATTGTTATTACATCTAGTGATCCAAAATCGACCCTGTCGTTGTGGCTAACATTACTGCCTGCCGACCCCGGCGCATCTCCGTCGCTTGCTACAACAGCGGTACGGTTATCTTCCAAATAGCATGGGGCATCTAGTATATCCATTTGGCTAAACTGCAACTGTATACTGTCTTTAGCAATGTCATCATTTTCATCATCCTTGTCCCATCCAAGACCGCGACGTATGCCATCGCGCAGGCTCATGAAGACATTGTCCCATTGCGCGATATCTATTGCCAAAATATTCACATTCTTCGCACGAAGATCATTGGCCAATGTCGCTAGGGCTAAGACTTCTCCGCCGGCTCCACCACCTATACATAATATATTTTTCTTGTTATTCGGATTCTTACTGGGACTAGTAAGAATTGCTGGTATATGAGGACAAAGATCACCGAGCACATGCAAATATGCCAGCGCACGCGACGACGACCACCGTACCGCATAAGCTAATAAATATTCAGGCGAATCGAACGCTGCCGCATAATCTCTCGCGTATAAGTGAGCCTTTACTGTCTGAATCGTGTCGGCTAACGTTTCTGGATCCGAGTATACGGCAGAGAAAGCCCGCCGCAGCAGCGAGAGTATTGACTGTTGTATTACCGGGGACGCGTATTTGTGATATGGTGCGTTAGAAGATCTGGATGGTTGTCCAGGCGTACGGGATTTCGTAGCCATGAAAGTCGACAGATTCAGGCTTGATTGATTTGGTTTGTTGTAATACGTGAATATGAGATGGGGCAACGCTAATATGAGCCGTAAAGTACTAGTAAGGGGTAACCCGGATGCAACTATATGAGCGTAGATTTAAATGTAAATTTTTGCATTGCTCTAAATCTCACACAGTTGAGTGCACAAAGACCTGACCCGCCTGGCGTGTATTCAGTGGTATTTTGGACTTTTGAAGTTACCCTAAATAATCCGACAGTAAAGCTGCAGTCTGGCACAAATATTCTGCTGAACATAGGACACGCCCCTTCATTGAGATCACTTGGCAGCATTCATCGTCTGCCTTCCAATGAATGTCATGGTACTACCCTATCCAAAAATAGTTCACTTGGCAAGAGCCGAACTATTTCGACTCCATAATGTTATCTTAGTCAATGCTAATTTATATTAACAAACGGAATATACTATTATTACAAACTGCTGAATTTTTTGTTTCCATCACGGTCACGCAACTCGTCTATTCTTCATCATCCTCCGACTCATCGGAAACAACAATATTGAAGTATCGGAGCTCATAAACACCTTTGGAAACGGAGACAACACGGAGCCCTAGATTTTTACCATGTCAGAACTGATATTCCACCAACTGTTAATAAATCTTCAACGCCAGCAGTACTCACAGTCTCGGAAGTTGGTCTTCTTAAGGTACTTCTTGGTGAGGTACTTAAGGTATCGGCCAGAGAACTGGGTGTGCGCAACGACAACGATTTTGCTATCGGACTCCTTGGAGACAGTAATAATGTCACCGAGATTGCCAGTCCGACCGTCAACCTTGATCTTGTTATTTAAGAAGTTGATGAATCCCTCATCGTCGAAGATACTGTTGGCGTTTGAGTAATCGACAACATACTAGCAGATAATTAATCCACCATACTAATTTAACAAATCAAATGTCAACTGGACTTACTCTAGAAGTGACCTTGGTGGACTTCTTGGTGGATTTCTAAATAAACCTCAGCCTACTGGACTTACAACAAATACCGACATATTTTATAATAGTAAAATCATCATATGCCAGCAAAGCGAGGAAATAAAATCGTAACACCTACTGCTGGAGCCATAGTATCTGTAAAATATATTGAGCTGAACAACCGTGGGAACCGTGGATCAATGAAATAGTACTGCCGACTAATGATTCTTAGCCGAGACTTGCTACGGTCAATTCAAAACGTTGGATTGCTTGTGCGGCGTCGATGTCACGGCTGGAAAAAGCAGTCACAGTTCGATCCATACCAAACCCTACAATTACAGGGTACGCGGATCTCCGCCTGGAGAAACCTAACCCTCTGGGAAAGCGCTAGTGACCAAAATTACGCTGCGGTAGCGCGTAGCATCGATACTCGCTATCGAGGGGAGCTTATAGTTCTGGGTTAGATTATTCAGTGAAACGGGCGATCTATGAATATTTCCCCTTTGAGATTGACTATTGCTTAATGTCGCAGTAACAAGTAATGAATAGGATAATCCAAGTCACAGTCTATTGCCAAAATGTCGCCAAATACAGCGACGTCCAATAAAAGCCCCACTCTGAATAATAGTAAAGTACAATGTTTTGAAAGAATATAAACAAGATATATGGGCAACCACTCGAATCACGTTTCGAGTAAAAAGAGGGCATCAAACCAACAAGTACACGTAGAACGCCAGTAAAACTATTATGAGTAAGATGTACAATGTCCGTCTAAACATACACTCTCATGAATATGTATATTTCTAGCTAGCAAAATGTTCGACGCTAGCTTCGCAGCCGAACACCGCCCCAGCCATTGGCAGAAATTCCATGTGCCATTTCACATGAAAAATAAGCTCCCTGTTCCTAATAAAACACAAACAACTGCAGCAGCGGCGCATGCGACCAGTCCTACTGGTCTATCATTCCTACCGGAACTTTGTAGACCGGCAGATGAGGACGTTTCGGATGGTGTCTTCACGACACCGATCGTTCCTGTATGTGATCCAAGACCAATCGAGCCGGAAGACGGCTCGTAAAATGACGTATACATAGAGGAAAATGTTTGTGTAAACGGCGTCTGAACTGTGTCCGTCGTCACAACGCCGTTCGCCAACGTCGAGGTAACGGTGACCCAAATCGAAGTTGGTAGACTCGGCGTTGTGCTGGTGGTGGTAGATGTTGTACCAACAGCTATTATCCTATGTCAACATCTAAAAACAAGCCCAATATAAAGATTTTCCCGGAGTCGGAACGACTCAGACGCGAACAATCAGATCTAACATGTTTCTTACCTTGTCCGCGAGCAAAGCCCATCAAAAACACCACTATCAGAACCGGTAGATGGAGTAACAACCTCATGTTGACTATGTAAATAACGACGTATGGCGGTAACGAGTAAGTACCAATAGAGAGAATGGAGAATTAACAGATAACTGGTCGCGTAATCGAATGTATCAAGTCGCTTCGGAAAATCACTATGTTCAGTTCGCACCTGTTATTGACACGGACTGGAACATAAAAACACAATCAGGAAGAACAGGAGCGTGGAATCCCCAGTAGGAATCCCCAATATTCCCAAAATAATTTGGAATTGAAGGAGGTTGGAGCTTATTGCTCGACAGGCCGCCTGGGAGGAATGTAAATCTAAATTGCGTTGGGCGCAGCGCTGCCACTTGTTACTATTCTCAGCAAGTCTTGACGGGTAGTACGGTACCCTTATATTATCTTAACGGAAGTTTGGTGTTCATAGGGCCAATATCGTTTCGTTGGCTGTGGCCTTGTTTCCTTTTATTAGTAGCTATTCGCGAGTCAACTCAGAATCCAATAATCAATTCAATTCTTCATGGGTTTGCGCTGCCGCTGAACATTGAGGCGGGATGGTGTGCTGGGGTGTATACTCGGTTAAATAATTGTTTCATTCTTGCAGTGCTGTAGGCTTAAGCGGTAGGAAGCATACAACTACCTGCTTGTATTTCTACAGCATTTTTTGGCTTAGCGCGATTGTGGGCAGACCTCTGTACTAATTTCAGGTTTGAAGAGACCGAGATAAAAAGTGGCTAGAGGTTTTGTGTGTCACCTCATGAATTGGTTTGCCCATATACCTACGAAGATAAGCGTGGATAGGTATTCGCACGGGCCATTTGAGGCCGACAAACAATATTGTACACCGATGGTAATTCAGGCGATTCGCGCCAAGTCTTTGCTCAGAAGACACCACATATTGAATGAAAGAGACGCTGCACAACCTAACATCAATAACTGAAGAATTAGTCGAAGCCACAAACACGATATATTCCATGGATAAACTATAAGACAATGATAAACTCAAGTCAATACGCCGTCCCTATAAATAACAATACACATAAACCTACTATACATTATTAACTTGCGTATCCTACAACGACTGATATCAACCGTAATTACATCTACCTGGAAGTACATCCCTCCCAGAAAGCTGAAGAGCCAGAAGCAATGCAACATAATAAGTCATATCTTACAAAACTTGCACTCTCGCGCGTTGCGTGGTAGCTTGAGGAGTGTGTCCACCAGTCGTGTGCTGGTTCATTACGCCTTGCACGATCTGGAAAAGTTCACGTGCTTCGGGCACGTACACGAAGCTAATAGTAAGCGCCTGAATCTCATACATATATTCTTCGAGAATTATGGCACCAGTGCGTAGTAAGGATTGGATAAATAGACAGAGTAGCTGAACATGACGGGTCTGGTCACTAGTGTCATCTACCACATTCTCGATGCCTGCGCCGAGCGTCTTACTCTCGATTGAACGCGTAGCATTGGAGAGAAAGGGATGTAGGAGTGCCGACTTTTCCTCATCTCGTATAAGAGATGTTGTAGGTGGCTGCTGCCCTGATGGCAGTGGAAATGGTACAAGTAGGTGATTCAATGCTTCGAGAACAGGAAGCGTTGGAGGTAAATACTGCAACAGTTGCAATACCCTAATTCGGTGTTAGTCTGCGTATCTGTTGGCAAGCAGAATGGAGTTCATACTCAGCACGCAATATCGTAGATAACAGCAATGTAATCAGAGAGCGCCCCAACGCGGGATTTGTATGCAACATAGATGTAATACCGTTGATGGAGAGGTCGACCGACGACATGAGCAGTGTTAGGTCACTTTTGAGTACACTTATTAGTGACTGGACGACCGTTAGTTTTGACTATAAGCACATCGAATATTGCCTGCGTACCTCAGCTTCCATTTCAGATATCTCCTCGGTCAAAGAGGATGTTAAGAGACGTTGGACGGCCTCATATGTGTCGCCCTGTAATTTTACCTCCCTAGTCTCAGTCGACGGTGACTTGCTCTCAGGAGGATCCAGTACGCCTTGGTTAACAAGTGCATCAACAAACCTACTCAAATCAATATCCCTTGCCATACTTTCTGCCTGTTCAGCAAACTGAGCAGCAGAGAGTACGCGGATGGTCGCAGTTTCCCCGGATAGGAACACAGACACAATACTTGCCTGCACGCTATACAGACGACTTGATGTATTCGACATATTTTCTCTGACTTTCCCGTGACTGTATACGTCAACAAAATGCGCCAAGAATGGGTTCATGTCTATCAGTCCGTACTGCTCGTACAGCTTATAAAGCAGGTATTCGCCATTTACTACTTTCGCTATGCGCCGCATTCCTGTCCCACTCTTCTCCAAGCCTTGATTATCCGACGATCCATGCATTTCTTCCAGCATCATTAATACATCACATGCTAGATAAAATGCCTGCTCGTCGGGATCAGAAAGACTCGCAATGACGGCTGCCGCCACTTCTGACAGCGACCGCTCCCAGTCCGACAAGAGTTCCGCTACCACTTCGCTAAGCATTCGCGCTCCGTATTAAAAATTGTTCCAATAAAGCTTGCCACTTGCTATCGTCTGTTATTTAGTCCGGGTAAGGTATCTCCGTATGTTCAGACACGCATAGCAGTAACTAACTCTCCTGAAAAAAATATGCCAGAGAGCGCCAACAGGGGGTCCACTTTGTCTCTACTCTCACAACAACCCAGAAAAAGATAACAATTGCAAAATGCGGTAAAGTAGCCCTTATATCCGGGTTCGATGGTATTGTGGAGCGAGAGCGAGCTAGAAACCACGATGCCGAAATAGGATAGCCACTGGATAACACAAGTCAATACCAGAGCATCAATAATTTGTCATTTGGGACTTTTGAGCTCGTCAGCCTCAACTCAGACAGACGAGAGGCGTGAAAGATGGCTAGCCCTAACCCTATGTACCCACAGACCGCCCTCCCAAAAATTTTCGTGAAACCAACCACAAAATTTATAACGGGCATTCCAATTGCAAGGACAATGAAGGAATCCAGACCTGAACTGACGACTCTATTACGAGACACATTGTCAACGGTACCAGAGGAGCTTTTACTTCCTACTTCTGAATTGCGGGACTCGGCACGTCATTCGGTAAAGTACTATCTTGATCCGCTCGCGAAACAGTATTCCACGCTTTTCAAGCAGGGTATATATTTGGACGGTCTCGATTCGCTTCAGGTTTGGGAACAGACACGATTGGTGCTAGACGGAGTTGCCGATAAGTTGCTATATGAGAAATACACCGCTATAACAGGCGGTGAGGAAAGAGGCGATGATGACCTTGAAAAGATTGCCAAACGGAGAAAGCTAACTGGGGCCGGTGAAGACGACGATGAGGAAGAGGAAGAAGTCGAGCAGGATAGCCACTCTTCCGACGTTTCAGATGATGATGAGTTTGGAGAGGCGGTTGACGAGCGAGAAGAAGGAAGGCGCTTCCAAGATCGGATGGACATTGAAACATATGAAGATGAAGCAGAAGAGTTTGCTGAGAATGACGTGAACGACGAAGAAGCGGATGAAGACGGTGAAGTACAGATAGATGATATTACAAGCGATGATGAAGAGGACGAGCACCAGGAATACGATACCGATCATGGCAACTACGATGATAGCAACGATGGAGATGGAGATGGAATGGAAGAGGGTGTTCAGAGTGAAAAAGATGGCGAAGATGATAATTTTGTTAAGGATATCCATGGTCTTAATAGCGTATTCTTCAACATCGAGGAATTTAACCGAATGACGGAAGAAGCCGAACAGAGTAATTTTCTCGATGACAACGACGACGACGAAGAAGATATCGATTATTTTGCCGATCCAGATGAGCTTTCCGGGTCTCTCGAGAAGAATAAGCCCCGGAAAGTGGATGATAACTATGGATCCTTCGAAGATTCAGAAGACTACGACGAAGACGATATCGAAGGGGTGTTCGGTAGTAATAATATCCAAGGAGACAATGATAATGCCAACGACATTCGATACGAAGACTTCTTTGCTCCTCCTCAGGGAAGCAGGAGGAGCAAACGCGAGAACAAGTCTAGCAAAAATAAACAGTTCCAACACGACGACTTCGAGGGTCTTGGCGACGAGTTTGATGACAATAATCTTGAACTCGCGTTGGGTGGACTAAAGAAGGACTTGTTTGCCGAAGATGACAACGACAAAGATGAAAGTGATGTCGAAGACGGCCAAACGTTATCTACATTTGCAAAGATGCAGCGCAAACTGAATGCTAAGATTGCTCAGCTTGAGGAGGAGAACGTTGCCAAAAAGGATTGGGCGCTTATGGGCGAAGCCAAAGCTCGAGATCGGCCATTGAATTCATTGTTAGAGGAAGACCTAGAATTTGATAGGAGTACCAAACCGGTTCCGGTCATTACGCAGGAAGTTACCGAGTCGTTAGACACCATGATTCGAAATCGTATCAAAAATGTAGTTTGTGGACTTTGTTGCCATATTATTTCAAGATACTAACCGTGCCTAGAATGATTTCAATGACGTCCTACGGCGTAATCCGGACGGCATTGCAGAGTTTCGACCCAGCAAACTCATTGACGTTGATCAGACTAAGTCATCTAAGTCACTGGCAGAAATCTATGAGGAAGAGCATCTGCGAGAGGTTAATCCGGGTAGCCATCCCACAGTTCAAGACACCAAACTGAAGCAGGCGCATCAAGAGATCGAAGAGTTGTTTGGGGATATTACATATAAACTCGATGCCTTGTCATCGTGGCATTTCACGCCCAAGCCTACGAAACCATCTATTTCTATTGTTGCCAACGCACCTGCTATATCTATGGAAGATGCACAGCCCGTTGCGATGTCTACGGAGAATATGCTTGCCCCCCAGGAGGTATATATCCCACTAAGTGGGATTGCAAAGGATGAGCAGAAGAAGGAAGTTATCAGTGGTGATGGCCTACCTGTTGCTCGTGCAGAAATGACTCGCGATGAACGGAAACGACGCCGTCGGCGTGAGAAGGCTCGCCACGCTAAACAAGAGGCCAAGAGACTGGAAACTCGAAAAGTTAAAGCGCAGACGGAGGGCAGTCGCGCAAGCGTGGTGGAGACGTTGAAGAAGGGTCATGTCACCGTTATCGGCAGACAGGGGGAGAAGCGCGACATTGAAGGCCGACTGAAAGTGGATAAAACTGGTCTTAGGGGTAGCTCAGGATTGAAGTTATAAATAGTTAATTCGGCATTTTGGTATCGTTTATTAGCATACATCACACTTTGTATAATAAATATTAATGAGGATCAAAAAATTTTTGGGCTTCTTATGCAAGGCACCCCGCAGAACGCAGATATGGAGCTACCCCTGAAAATAGAGTTTCTATGATACTTTCTTCTGTTGCGATCCAGCCGCACGAAAATCAGGCCATCATATGTAGCGGGCGTTAGTTGAAAACTAATCAGGCTAAACCACGCCACCACCATCTCCGTTTTCTCTCTGAATGCCGGCCATGAGCTAATTGCTCGTATCGCGCCACCTAAAAACGGATCGGCGTGCATTAGAAGCATTCGCTGGGATTATGTTTGGAACGGCTGATTCCAAAGCATGGATGGCACGTCCTTGCGCCTCTGGTTCTTAAGGTCTTACCTGTCTGCATCTCGTCTGCTGATCCTGTAGCATCTATATTGGTGTCTCATCTTGTTTAGTGAAACGCGCGAACTCAGTTAAAGCGCCTGGTTTCCCATGCTGTGTCCGCTGCGTCTATTGCCATCTTCGCTTGAAATATCCCGCAGTTCTCGGTAGTATATTGCATTTAGGGGCAGTCAGTATGCTGTTGGAGGACGCAGTGATTTTAATCGTCGGCTCCACAATCGGTCTTGATTTCATTTTTTTGCAGTTTGTCAGCTCGCATTGCCGAGTTTATGTCTATGGGCGACCTAATGAGTCTGCCTCATTCCAGCGAGCGAAATCAAGGATCCGTGATATTAATCTGGTATATCTTGCTGACAATGACGAGTCAAGCAATTGCGGTAGCGATAAGGATAATGCGCACATTGAAGACGTTATGCAGAAGCTTTTGTGTCGAGAGAGTCGGCTGGATCTTGTTATCTTTAGCAGCGCCGACAACGAGGAGCAGGTGAATTCAACGATTAAGCTGCCATTACATGGCCAGGAGCTAATACCTCTACAGACTATCAGATTTGTTCTCCCAACCCTTATATCGACGTCGAAGCAGTGCGGCAGGTCAAATATCATTCTCATTAAAGCTGCAAGCCGGCGACCGCGGACCCGTATGGATTCGCTAAAGCGAGTGCAATCCCGTCCGCTTGGGTACGAGGAAGGGAGAGAGTATGAGGACAAGTAAGTTCTAAGACGTTTGCTCATTAAATATATATTATGATGGACATGTCTAATATTCTGATTTAGTCAAGCAGAGGTAGTCAAGGCAAAGTTGACTATTTTATTGGAAGGCCACCACGCCGAGAATGTATTCGTCAATACTACCAATCCAGGTATGTCGAGGTGGACTTCTAAGTATGTTGTGCGCTAAATTTAAAGGTGTAGATCTACTTTTAACCTTAATTATGGAGCATGATGGATGCAGGCAGCACAAGCTGCCCAATCATAATTCCACCACGGTTGTGCCCACGTCATCTGCCCCTTTTGCAACAAGAGCTTCGTCATCGTAATTATCTTATTCCCTTCCAGGATGTCGAGTATGATCTCGTTATTAGTTTTGTTTGGTGCTCCTGGCGTAATCTTTGCTTGCTTCAGGTATTATTGATTTCACATTGCTTGGAGTTTTGCATATGTGACCACTACTTTACTTGACACCGTGTATGATATAATTAAGTTGACGTTAGTATACTGTACAAGAACTTGGCTCTTAGTAGTTGCCTACTACACTAAATGACATCATGCTAGTGTTATGGGACGGCAATGTGGTACAATCAGCTCATTTCGCGGCAGGCACCATCTAGGATACCGCGTTTTGTGTCACACCAAGTCCCATCAGGATATGGGCACTCCTATAGAATCCACAGAACTCACTACTCCATGCCAACCTTGCTTTGACGCTGCTTCGTCACTATGATTTATGTCGTCATCGTCATCGTCAGTGATGTCTACTACGTCCAACTCGCCGTCCTCTTCTTCACTCTCGCTCGAATTGTATTTAATATCATCGGGAATGCCGCGTTTCCGTCGTGAGTGCAGGTACAGATCCACTGATGGGAAAAATAATAGAAGAATTGCCACCACCGCTATTTTTGTCATTAAGCCGTTATTCTTGTCGTTTATTACTGCATATGTGCCGACAATCGGGAAGACGTAGAGTAAAGGATAGGCTGGCATTTTCGCAGTAACGTCGACTAACTGATTGTAACACAGGTCAGTATGCAGCATGTCGTCGACTAAGCTAGAGTATAAAGAAACTGACCTTAAATTCCAGTTCTAATGCTTCGGAATAGGCGCCAAGAGAACCCGAAGACTTTGGAGCGACTGGGCCAGGACGAATGAAGTTAGAACAAACAAGTTGAACTTAAACTTGGTTGACCAAAAATTGGTTGGTCTCAGACGTGCTGACAAACTGTCAGGTTAAGGGTATCCACGATCCCATCTTATTTCTTCACCATGTACGAGCACTCGCATCGATGCGAAGCCAGGGATACGGCGATTGCCGAGAGATTCACAATGGGGGCAGATAGTTAGGGCTGGAGGCGAAATTATATGAGATTCGCTTCGATGACATAGAGAACGCTAGCGGTCGCTGACATTTGACGTTCCGCACGGCGCTCCACCTTCACAGTCTTGAATTCTCACGGACTTCCTTGTATTTTTTTTCGCACGCAGTCGACGAAACTCCGCTAACGCCTTCTTCGTCATTCCTGTTCCCTGGCATAGACGGATTTAAGCACTGTTCGAGCCGTTCGACAACATGTCCGCCGTGAAAGCGTCGGATTCTGACGGGTCCTCCGAGTACAATTCTCCTGCTCAAGATCCCATGAACACCGATCCGCCTTCATACAATGAGCGCAATGAACGGCCCAAGTCTCAACAGAGTGTACCACTGTCTAAAAGAATTGCATGTGTGATCTGCAGGAAGAGGAAGCTACGATGTGATGGAGCTCGACCTGCTTGTGGGACTTGCGCGAGATTGCAGCACAACTGTGTATACGAAGAGACGCGTCGCAAGTCGGGACCGAAGCGAGGTTACGTTAAGATGTTGGAGGAGAGACTAGGTAGGCTATTTAAACGAATTATGAAATGATCCCTCAGGTATCTAATCGAGTGAATAGCGCATGTGGAGGGATTACTCAAACCCAATGGCGCTTCTCCACAAGCTACGCCAATCACCACCATGTCGAGTGCACCGGCAAACCTGTCCCACCTTCCGTCAGCGCAACTTCCGCAGCCAATATCCACGTCTCTCTCTCAGAATCCACTGACAGGTGCCCCTCAGACGCCTTTGTCTGCTCAACAAAGCGTGCTTCCAAACGAGTTTGGAGCGATCAATCTGGGGGATGACATCGATCTGTCTGCAATGAATACACTGGGAGCTACGGAAAATATCTTCGAGTTGATCGCGCTTGGCATGGACGAGCCGCTGCCACCGCAATCTATGATGAACGAACTTCACACTATATACTTCGAAAGAAATCATGAGTTCATTCCTATGATACACAAACCGCGATATTTTGCATCTCTCAACTATCCGCCACATCTCCAACCACCATTGTACCTACGTTATGCAGTCTGGACGATGGCAGCCTCAATGTCGCCAAAGTATCGGCAATATGCAGCGGTGTTCTATACTCGAACTCGCAAATACCTCGAGCAAGTTCAGATGCGCGGTCATGGCGAAAACGTTGCGGCTATAGCATTCACGCAAGCCTGGATTTTAGTCAGTCTTTATGAATTTAAAGTAATGTTTTTCCCCCGCGCGTGGTTGTCAGCCGGTATAGCATGCCGATCAGCGATAATGCTACAGGCCAACATCTTGGACAGCGATACAACTGGCGTTAAGCATTGTCTTCCACCGCCATCGGATTGGATTGAGATTGAGGAACGGCGACGAACATTTTGGTGCGCTTTCTGCGCAGATCGGTATTCTAGTCTTGGAACCGGCTGGCCGCTGGTATTAGACGAGATTGATATTGCAACAAATTTGCCATCGAGCGACACCGCTTTTGATAATGGTGTCGAAGAGACAACTTGCTCGCTATCGACTGCTCTTGGTCCGACTGGTGCCAAGTTCGTTCGTAAGTCGTCCGTGTTCGCAGGTCATATTCTCGTTGTTGCGATGTTTGGGCGAATTCATTCACACTTGCACCGTGGTGATGCAAGCACGGGTGAGCTTGGTAGTATTACGCCAAATTTCTTCGAGCGGTTCAGATACATCGACAACACTATTCACACCATCATGCTCTCGCTACCAAACCACGTCAAACGGCCCATGGGTCCAATGTCACCGCCAAGCGCGGAACTCATTATGTCTATTCATGCTAGTACGATTTGCCTCCACCAAGCCACGATATTCCGAACTCGTAAGTCGCCTACTCATCAGTCGGAGTTTGAGACAAGCAAGCAACGTTGTCTACAGGCGGCGTCGGAAATTACGAAGCTTATGCAAAGCTGCTCCCATTTTGATATGACAGCATTTAACGCGTTTATGAGTTTCTGTGTCTATATTGCGGCGCGTTGTTTCGTGCAGGCGTTGCGGACATCACCCGATGAACTTGATCCCGCCACGAAGGCGCGACTCGACTTTCTGCTTACAGCCTTGGATAACATGAAGGAGGATGTACCGATAGCTCAATCTTTCCTTTTGCAACTCGAAGTGGACATGGCGAACCTGCTCGACGAAGGATGTAGCGTGCTAGAAGAATGTGCTGCTGGTAGGCCATCTCCACTATCGAACCCATCCACACTCTCGGACTCAGAGGTACACTCAGAAATTTCCCAAGCCTCACCTCCGGATGATGTTCCCCCTGGGTTCGACTACGGCAAGATTGGAGTTTTGCACCCACAGCTTCTAAAGCATCAGAAGAACAGTAACAGGGCTAGCCCATACGCTCAACAGTTAAAATCTTCAGACCCAGTACCCAATGCCCTTGCTGATACTGGTGATAATGGCATCCCGCATATCCCTCTGGGATCCTGGCCGCCAACGAGTAGTAGTGCAAGTACAACCGGGAACGATGTTGAAATGAGTGACGGTAGTATGTTCAATAGCGATAGCAGTAGTGCGTCCCCTCTGTCACAACAGGTACCTTCTGCAACACATCAGAAACAGCACTTTCCAGGTCATGCAGAGACAGTTGGCATGGCTCCAGTGACACCAGCGTTCACAGCGCAGCCACTAGGTATGATTTCAAGCTGAATTAGTCGACACAGGAACTAATGAGAATATTGATATAGATGCTGCATCCTCTAGTCCTGATCCAGTTTTGACTTTGCGATTGAAGGAGCTACAGGAAGAGCAGCAGCGACTACTCCAACTCCACGACCAACGGCAAAAGGCACTGAAGACTCAACAAGTAGTGCAACAGCAACATGTTCTCGAGCAGCAGTTCCAGCAGGAGGAACAATTACGTCAGCGGCAGCAACAACAACGACAACAACAACAACAACAACAACAACAGCAGCAGCAGCAGCAGCGACGACAGCAAGAGGAAGAACAACGTCGCATGCAACAGCAAGTAGCCGCTGGAGTGGGGGCAACCCGAGTGAATGGTCTGGATATCATCGGTTCCGATATCGGTATTTGTGGTGTCACTCCTCCTGCTACGAGTGAAATTGTGAACTCTAGTCCTCCGAAACCGTGGACTCCGTCTGACATAGGGATTGCGATTGATTTCTCCTTGGCTAGCTATTTGCAAGACAGCGGGTACAATCCCTAGCCGTAATTTGGTTTAGGCAGTTCTTAGTATGATGTAATTTATAAATGAGATACTGTACGGATGTGATTATCGGTATGGAAGAGAAAGGTAAACAGAGGAACTGGAGTATTGCTTTGTTTCGGAATTTTTAGGGTTTGTAAACGTGTTGTTAATGGGTAATACGGTCCTATCTCATATATTAGCTGGGTGGGGTCTGCGATTTTTCTAGTGATGAGTTGTTTGAGATATACGTGGACGACTCCGCTCTTTGTAAATAGTGATTATATAATTTGGCTTCGATTTAGTTATTAGCGTCCACTTTTCGTGCGTGGGATAATCCAATTGTTCTTTGTACTCGCTCTGAAGTGTTCGACGATCAGTTCGACAATAACGAATTCTCGGAGAATCGCTTCCCTATTTGTCACTAATTATATTTATCGACTGCCAAGGCGCAGCAAAATATATAGTGATCCTTGTCGATTAGATGGTATCAAAAGGATGAACCAGGCCGTTCGAAGCTGCAACAAATTGAGGATAAAATTAGATGACACGGAAAACCCTCCCAACTGGTCCAACGAACCTTTGAGATTTGCTAGTTGTCAGTCTGGTTCATATACTGATATCTTAGCTTTAGCACATATTTGCCTCTACATGGGTTCGTCCATTTATGTTCAGATTCAGAAGACAAGAATGAGTAGAATTTATCACAGTCAATTGCTGTTTCGTTTGATATTAAAAGCAGTGCCCCTACTAAATCCAAAGACACTTGCAGTTTTGAACCGCAATTCATATCGCGGCTCGGCTTGATGAAAAAGGGAATCATTGATGAACCGAATATTATTGCACGAGAAAATTCAGGTTAAAAAGGTTATCTATTTACAGTGAATGTAGGCTTGAACTGGCTTTGTTTTAGTATGTAAGCTTCCTCTCCAACTCTCCATCAAGTGTACTTCAAAGTCCCAAAGAGGAATCGTTGAGAGAAGCTCCATGAATCTCCCAGAACTATTGCCGGCGTATATGACGATTAAGGGCTAGGGTATGAGGGATCCCCCTGAAACTCTGAGGCGTGTCATTGGCTAGCGCTATTCCGTAACGGGGACCGACGCCGCCGACGCGGGCGCATTTTGACCTTGGACGAAGCCGATTTTTTCTTGCCGCTGAGTATCGTCGACATTATCTCCAACGCGAAACGACAAACGCCGCCCTTATAGCGAGGGTCGAGGTCTATATACACGAGGATAGCGAATTCTGATCGTTGCGTGATAGTCGAACGATAATTAGGTACTAGACGATCGAAGATGAGCCCGCTGCGCACGCTCGTCGGAGGTGTCGCGCATGCTGTGTTCGCGCCCGCCTGCGTTCGTGCCAGTAGGCCGCTTTTCGCGCGCGTCCCGGCACGAAACCATTTCTCGAAGCAATTCGCACGGCTACAATCATCTGCTGCGGCGGAGGCTGAGTCCGACGAGACAGAGCCGGACGCGGAGTTGCAGTCGCAAGAAGAGATTCTCGCAAAGCTCGCGCCTGAGGACGCACAGCGACTGTCGCTTATGCGCAATATTGGTGTTAGCGCGCACATTGATTCCGGAAAGACGACTTTTACTGAGCGTGTGTTGTACTATACTGGTCGTATTAAAGCCATTCACGAAGTTCGAGGCAAGGACAATGTCGGAGCGAAGATGGACTCTATGGATCTCGAGCGCGAAAAGGGTATTACTATCCAGTCCGCAGCTACTTACTGTGACTGGGATAAAGTCGAGAATGGCGACACAAAGAAGTATCATTTCAACCTGATCGATACGCCCGGCCATATCGATTTCACCATCGAGGTCGAGCGTGCCTTACGAGTTTTGGATGGTGCGGTGCTAGTTGTTTGCGCGGTATCTGGTGTGCAAAGTCAGACTATTACGGTTGACAGACAGATGAGGCGATATGATGTTCCTCGTATCACCTTCATCAACAAGATGGACCGAATGGGCGCCAATCCGTGGCGTGCGATTGAGCAGGTCAATCAGAAATTGAAGATTGCGGCCGCGGCGGTCCAGGTTCCGATTGGCAGAGAAGAAAACCTGGACGGTGTGGTCGACATCATTAACCGTAAGGCTCTTTACCATGAGGGTGATCGCGGTGAGATTATTGTCGAGAAATCCGTTCCGGAGGAGCTCCAAGACATTGTCGAAGAGAAGCGCAGTGTTCTGATTGAGACCCTTGCCGATGTTGACGATGAGATTGCCGAGATATATTTGAACGAAGAGGTGCCAACTCCGGAACAAATCGTTGCTGCCATCCGCCGTGCTACAATTTCTCGCAAGTTCACTCCTGTTCTCATGGGTTCTGCTCTGGCCAATAAGTCCGTTCAGCCTGTACTCGATGCTGTCTGTGATTACTTGCCTAATCCGTCCGAGGTCTCCAACGTCGCTCTCGATTTATCGAGGAGCGAAGCTCCTGTCAATCTCCCGCCATACAGCAACCTCCCCTTCGTCGGTCTCGCGTTCAAGCTCGAGGAAGGCAAGTTCGGCCAGCTCACGTACGTCCGCGTGTACCAAGGGATGATCAAAAAGGGCATGAACATCGTCAACACCCGCACCGGCAAGCGCACCAAGCTCGCGCGATTGGTCCGCATGCACTCGAACGAGATGGAGGACGTAACTGAAGTCCACTCCGGTGAGATCTGCGCTACATTCGGTGTCGACTGCTCATCTGGCGATACGTTTACCGACGGCGAGCTTTCATATGCCATGACTTCGATGTTCGTTCCAGAGCCTGTCATTTCGCTTTCGATATCGCCCAAGTCCCGAGATAATGGTAACTTCTCTAAGGCGATCAACAGATTTCAGAAGGAAGACCCAACTTTCCGTGTCCATTTCGATTCCGAGAGCAAAGAAACGGTGATTTCGGGCATGGGAGAATTGCATCTTGAAATTTACGTCGAGCGCATGCGCAGAGAATACAACGTCGACTGCGTTACTGGCATGCCGCAGGTTGCCTACCGTGAGGCTATCCTTGACGAAGTCACCTTTGATTACACACATAAGCGACAGAGTGGAGGTGCTGGTCAGTACGCTAAGGTTATGGGTATTTTGTCGCCTGCGGATGCGGAGAATGGTTTCGAGAGTGAGATTGTGGGTGGTAAAATACCGGAGAAGTACTTAGCTGCAGTTCAGAAGGCAAGTTTATCTGTCAATATGGGTGACTAGATTGATGCGCTAATGATGCGGGACAGGGTTTCGAGGAGGCTTGCGAGAAGGGTCCGCTTATCGGCCATAAGGTTCTCGGTGCACGCATGCTCGTGAATGATGGTGCCATCCACGTCGTCGATTCGTCCGAACTCTCTTTCCGCACAGCCGGATACTGGGGTTTCCGGGAGGCCTTCATGCGCGCGCGTCCTATCGTTTTAGAGCCGATCATGGACGTCGCTATTACCGCTCCTCTCGAATTCCAGGGTAGCGTCATTGGTCTAATGAACAAACGCAACGCAACGATCACGGACACCGATGTGGGCTCGGATGAGTTCACGCTGCATGCGGAGTGCTCGCTAAACCAGATGTTCGGCTTTGCCACGATTCTGCGTGCCAATACTCAGGGCAAGGGAGAATTTACTTTGGAGTTTAAGCATTATGCGCAGGCGCCGCCACAGTTGCAGAAGGATCTTGTCGCAGAATTCCAAAAGAAGTTGAAGGAGAAACAGAATTGAAGACTGTTGCCGAGGGAGAACGTAGACATATCCCTTGTTGGCTGTATTATAGTATCTACGTCACTATCAGAGCTATAGAGTTTCTTTGCGTTCTAGTTCTAAAATTGGGTTATTTATGGTTGCGTTTTTTGAGTACATATGTTGCCTAATGGTAAGATTATCTTTCGTTTGTGTATATTTCTTGCGTGGTCTTAAACTCCCACTTTTCTATGTTGTCAGTAAATGGGACGGATAAATTTAATAATTACGAAGACATGATGCCAAAATATAGATAGTAGCAATGTGAGTATGCGAATACAATAAACGAACGCTCATCCTCGCACCGGTCGCCCGTGCGGCTCGATCTCGACGATCATCACTTGCGCCAAACTGGCAAATCCTTACACTGCGATCACTAGCCATGCAATATCAATCCACCATTCTAACCCACCCTTCTCTGGCACGCGACCAAGCGAATACGTTCTTCCGAACCCAACGGACTCGAGAATACCGTGAGCAACTCGGCCCGGTGACGCCGCGGGGTGCATCATCTTCTTCGACGCTCCGGACGATTGCATGGAACGCACTGGGTAATCGCATCGCGGCGGTCTCATCTCCGATCCATGGCACGCATATCATACGAATATGGAATCCCGAGCGCGCGGATTCGCGGTATTCGACAGAATTAAAAGGCCACACGGGCATGATCGATTGCGTGGCGTGGGACCCGACATTTTCTGACCGGCTCGTGTCGTGTTCGGCCGCGGACGGGATGGTAAGGTTATGGGATGCGAGGCTGAACCGGACATTGCAGATTTTCCGCTGCGGAACAGTCGGGATCGAGCCTGCGTTTGTGAGGTTCACGCCTGACGGGCGGTGGCTTGTCGTGTCTGGGCAGCGCGGGCGGAAGCTCCTAGTGTTGGATGCGGTAACGCTGCAGGTCGCCGGCGCTGGCGCATTCACGGACTCGCGACCGCAGGACGGCGATATCACACGTGCGGCAGTCACGTTTTCCGGGGATGTTCTCGCGATAGGATATAGCACCGGTGTCGTGAAACTCCACTCATTCGACCCTTCTACAGGCGAAATTGGGAAGGATCCGCTCGTCAGCTTGAACGCTCATCGTACTTCTATTACGTGTCTCGAGTTTGATCCTTGTGGTAGGTACATGGCGCTTGGATCCAACGATTCGCTCGTGAGTATCTGGGATGTACAGGAGCTTGTTTGCGTTCGCACTTTTGCCAAATACTCCCAGGCGATCAAATGTATTTCGATGTCGTTTGATGGGGCGTACATGGCTATTTCGGTCGAGGGTGTCGAGCCCATAGAGATTGTAAGTTTTATTTTGTTTTTGGATTATGACGGTATCTGCGAGATTGGATTGCTGATGGGCATTTAGGTGCATGTCGAGAGTGGTGAATATGTTTACAGCGTACCCCGAAGCACAGCATTTCATGTTCCGGCGCTCGAGTGGCATCCGACAAAGTACTGGCTGGCCTACGCAGGTGATCCTGGGGGCCTCAAGATAGTGGGCACCCCAGATGATAGGCGTTAGTCCGATCGTCGGTGGGTTACATATAACACGTGGGGTACTCTCGGAATGGGCTTAGTTTGCAGATCTAACCGGTGCTGTTTCACTTTTTGATTGTCGGTTGTATTGTAGATATGTATATTAGGTATTTTAATAGACTGATTTAAGGATGCAAGGATATTTTCGGAAGAGTATTATAATACGGAGAAACACGACATAAATGAGAGTAAGATGCAGGTACTCATCAGTTATCTTGCAACCTTGACCGTTTCACGTTCGCGAAACTCTGCCCTAGAGCGCCAATGCTTCATTTCATGATAAATCATTGGGTTAGGGTACTAGCGTTGAACTGACGATCACCAAGCATTATTCTGACAAGGAAACGGGAACCTCGGCAATATACTACTAATGCCCAGTGACGATTGCCGATCACAAGGCGGGGCAATGAGAAAAGAATCAGAATAATAGAAGCCAAGCTGAAGGGGGCAAAGAAGATAGAGGAAACTGATATTTTTTTTGTTGGTTTTACACTAAAACCTATTATCGTACACAGGAAAATTCTCCGGTATATTCATCACACGTCCCGCACAATTAATGCCACAAAATCTGGTGAATACACCAAGAATCAGTCAAGATCGCCACCAAAGAGTAAATAAATTTTCTCGAACAACAGGATAGCACGGGATCACCCGGCGCTCAACAGATGAGGAGGACTGATGAGAAATCGTAGAACATTTAGAATCCGAAGGAGGCGACACCGGCGATGAAGCTGACGACCACGGCACCAATGCACGCGAACGAGACCGAGATTGGATCGAATTTGGCAGCTGCAGCGGCTGTGGAGGTCGAGGCCGCGCTGGTGGTAGTGGACGCGGCTGAGCTCGAGGAGGTGGTGCCAGAGGTGGTCGAGGTCGCGAGGGTGGAGGATGACTCAGTCGCGGAAGAGTCAGTGGACGAAGCTGCGACTAAGGCAGACTCGGAGGCGGTAGTCGAAACCTCGGTTGAGGTAGATGCAGAGCCAGACGAAGCATCGGATGCTTCAGCAGCCGCGGAGAGAGTGGCAGTGTCGACGGAGAGGGTCACGCCGGCACCAGCACAAAGGCTCTGGGCGTATGAGAGGGCAGCGCCAAAGTCAGAGCTCGCACAGCTGGACTCAACGCAAGAGGTGACGGCGTCGATGTAGCTCTGGCTGGAGGTTGGTCAGCTAGCGGTTGGAGATTAGTGAAAAATGGTGGATGGCAGACATACCTTGTGCAGAGACACTGGATGTTCGCGGACTGGCAGTCGGAGCTGGACATTGAGTTGGTAATACAACTGGAAGCACATGATGGCGGTGTCTGCGCGGAGACGAGAGCAGCAATGGCCGCGAGGATGACAAATGAGCGCGCGATCATAGTTTGAGTGGCAGCGATGGTATGCAGACGCAGGACAGAGGTAGATTAGTAACTCTGGAAGATGGAAAGAGGAACTGGACAGGACGGGTGAGGACGGTATATATATGCAATATGTAACTTGTAGCCAGATAGTAAGTGGCGGGAGAGAGAGCTTCGACGAGTGCGCCGATCAAGAGAATATCCGGCACCGGCACCGGCACATAGCAAAAAAGGAACAGCATCAGCATCAGCACAAAAACTTAACCTGTGCGAACATCGACGCACGCGGCTGCACGCGACCGGGATACATTACACCGACGGCGAATTCGGATCAACGCAGCCATTGACGATAACAGCACGAGGAGGGGGAATGCCAATGCCAGCGTGCCCGCGACATGTGGAGACGCTAGAGAGCGACGCTCATAACAGACGCGCCCGAGGTCTGTCGTGTCGGCAGCGCCGTGAAGAAGCGGAGACGAAGCAGAATTGGCTCTCTCTCTGCCAACCCTGTGATCCTTGTCTACAACGATCCTGGTGACGGTGACACAAGCCGTAGAACCACTACGTCATCTTCTTTGTTCACACATACCCCGCACGATCACCGAGTCCTGCCTTCTTTAGCCTGTCTTGGCCAGAACCTCTCCGATCGGCGGGCATATTCCTACTAACTGATTATTCAGTACGAGATCCTCTGAGGTTCCTCAGCCGCCAACTTCCGAGGCTTCCATCTACCGTCATTTGTGATGGATGTAAGGGTTCACCGTTTTGCGTGCGGCTAAACGGCTAACCGTTAGCAAGGATAGGAGGACTCAGGTTGCAATGAAGCGACCCATACAGTGTTGGACTCCGCAACTGAATAATAATGACTTTTATATTTTGCATGGTCATCTACAATAAATATCGGTTGAAAATATAAATAAATAAAAAATAAAATAAATAGTGCGACCCAAGAGTCGAACCTGCAAAAAAACATCATACTCTCTTTATCAAAGCGTGTCATCCTTATGCAGGGGCCATGCTAATCTTCTCTGTATCGTTTCAAATTGACCATGTGTCCCGAAGGACAGACACCTTCTGTTAGCGGTGCTATATATCTATAAAATAGGGGTTAGGGTATTCTGGATAACGTATTTTATTGCAAAAGACAGTGATTCCCTATACAAAATTCGAGATCAATCACGCCGTAGCAATATATAAAGTTCTTGCAAATATAAATCTATGGATATATTCTTGAGTTGCGCGGCATACTGGGAATGTGCGGCACCCAAAAATTGCACTGAGGCGATTTGCCGGCTGACCGCTTCAGGCACACTTTGCTATCGTTATATATTTGCATCTACACTTGATGATCTAACTTCCACACACTACTAATAATACCCTACTAATTGCTTGTGATGTTTAGAACAAATTCCGTTTCAGAATTGATCCGAGCTTATCTCCGCCCTCATCCCAGGCCACCAGTTCTTACAGTTCCCAGTTCACACGTGTTTGGGCTTAAATTATGCCTCACACGCCGGTTGCGGTTAGCGGTAGTCGTCGATAGTTTGGACTACTCGACTATATCGCGCAGATCTGGTCCGACCAGTTGTTAAGGCTACTCACGGTGCAGTAATAATTTTGGGAATAGCGTCTTCAGTTGGTCAAGCTTATTGACATATGAGTTACTTATCGTACGCTCAACGGCGGTGAAAATGAACACGGAACATTCGCATCTGAATGACGGTACATATTCCGTACACACAAATTAATATCAATTCCTTACAACTCGCACTTTAATTCCCGTCTTGTCTCTGATTTGTCAGTATACAATCCAACCGTTGACGCCTTCTTCCTTCCCTGATATCTATTCTCCAGCATCGTCCACAACCCTTTGGCTGTGTGAGCTTCGAGCTCATCATCGCATGAATTTACGTGGTATTATAGCTGACGTAACTTTCCATACTACGTTACGCCATGCTGGACATCATACCCACAGCGGACGCTACCCCGCTCGACTGGGGTTGCTCAACCACAACCATACCACTCTCAAATCGGAGTCCGCCGCGAAGGCACGAATACCCTACAATTGAATATATAATCAGGCCGTCTATTTTCAGTTCCTACGATGATGACATTTGCATTACACAGCCTGTGCCTTGCGGAAACGAGACATCACACGGATTCAAACCAGGGCAACCCAGGTCGGCGAATTATACCGATTTCTCAGGATTTTACGTCGGATTCTGGCTCATGCTGGTATCAATGGTAATGCAGCCATTAATAAAGAGATGGAACGACGGAGATGTGGTGCTAGAGCTAAAACTAGTTCGGCTATCAATGACGCGGCTGCAAGAGCTAGCTGCCGCTGAGATCGTCTTGAACAGTATTACTTTTTCGTGTCTGTGGTGGCAATTAGCCGTCTTCAAGTGGGGGATTTTGTGGGTATGTGGTATCCTGTTTGGGAATACTGGAACGGTGCTGATTTTGCAGAGTCCATATGGCAGGATATTCCAATCAGCTTTTGAAATCGGATTCCTAATCTCGTCGGTGTCGTGGCTGACATATATAGACTGGCCATGGCCGCACTCAATCTTCTTTATTCTGCACACAGTCGTGCATCTCATGAAAATCCATTCGTACTGTTTCTACAACGGCTACCTGAGCGGCATTTATCAACAACTACAGAAACTTCCCTCTAATTCTCTGTCCGACCTTCGTGAACAACTTATATTTGAATTGACCTCTCCACTCGGCAACGTGAGATACCCCGCGAATCTTACCATCGGAAACACCATAGACTGGCTCCTCGTCCCGTCAGTTTGCTATGAACTGGAATATCCCCGCGTGCCGCGCATCCGGCGTTCGGTCCTCATCAAACGCACCTTGGGCCTCATTACCTCCATCGTCATCTTGTACCTTCAAGTCGAATTCTATATAATGCCAGTAATCTCCCATGCACAGTCTGCAATCTCCAAGCCTCACTCCCGAGTGACTACAATTCGCATACTTCTATCCACGACGCTGCAATTAATGTGCCCAATTGTAACGTCGTGCTGCCTCGCTTTCGTCATAATCTGGGAACTTGTTCTCAACATTTCTGCAGAAATAACAAGATTCGGAGATAGATTATTCTACGCAGACTTCTGGAACGCGGTCAACCAGTCTGACCTTGCACGGATGTGGAACCTTCCCGTACATCATTTCCTTTGGCGACACGTCTACAGCCCGTTGTTCCACGCCACGCACTCGAAAACGCACGCTATGAGACTAACGTTTTTTGTGTCCGCGTTGGTTCATGAGCTTGTCGCCTGCGTGGCTGTGAGGAAGTGGAAAGGTTGGTTGTTTACGCTGCAGCTTGCCCAGCTCGGTATGATCGCAGTGCAGATGATGGACAGAGTGCGGGACCAGCGGTTGTACGGCAAAATATTTGTGTGGACAAGCTTCATATTTGGAGTTAGTTTGAATTTTGCGATATACCTCGTTACGTGAAATGGTTGAGACTGACATGTCGTTGTGGTGTTTTTGATGGCATATTTGCAACCTCAGAAAGTGAATAATACGCGGATTAGAATGACTGTCACGCCTCATTACCCTGTCACTCAGCCAATGAGCGTACAACTTGGACGCACTAGCAGTATAAATAAATTGTAAACAAATAATCGAAGAGAGTAAAATAGAGAAGCCGCTATGGATCACAAAAAATTACAAAGTGCCAGAATAAACGTACACAACATGTGATTACATGTTCAAACATAAGACATAAACTTTTCGCTTCCACTTTTCAACAGAGCCGTTGAAAACGTACGTCCATTCCCTTTTTCTCCAATTTTATTTTCCTGATGAAAGGTGAGTCGCTGTTGATCGAAGTGGGGGTGGGGGTGCCTGGTGCAAGTGAGCTGCGATTTCAAGACAATGTAGCACGAGCGCGAACCAAGTAAAATCACGACAACGACGGGAAGTCGGACAAGTTGGTGAGGTTGACAGCCGGCGCGGACGGCGCAACCGGTGCGGTGGAAGCACCACGACCTCCACGACCTCTACCCCGACCGCCGCGACCTCCCCGCTCACCGCCCCGACCACCTCGGGGACCGCCACGTCCACGTCGCGAGGCGGAAGGATCGGCGAACCGTGGCTCAATCTCAACGACAATCTTCTCTTTCTTGACCTTGGCCTTGGCCTCCTTCGACTTGGGCTTCAAGCCGGTAATGTACGGGCTGTCCTCCTCCTCGGCTTCCTTGGACACAACTGTGCCCCACGTACTTGGGTCCTCACCCTCGTTCGGCTTGCGCAGAGGCA
The DNA here is from genome assembly GCF_038497915.1 of Lipomyces doorenjongii. Taxonomy (NCBI): domain Eukaryota; kingdom Fungi; phylum Ascomycota; class Lipomycetes; order Lipomycetales; family Lipomycetaceae; genus Lipomyces; species Lipomyces doorenjongii. The sequence goes on from NW_027118074.1 coordinate 132,637, forward strand.
ACTTGGGCCCGAGCTCAGCACTCTTGACGTGGAGCTCCTCGAGGTACTCCTCCAAAGTCTTCGAGTGGGCCTCCTCAGTCGCTGGAGCGGAATCCTCCGCAATAGCCTCGGCTGCACCGTTGGTAGTAGTACCGGTGTCAGCAACATCATCAGCTTTGACCTCAACGAACTCCTGAGAAATGTCAGCCTTAGAAGCTTGCTCATCTTTCCACTCGGTGGCTGGCGAACCCCATGACTCCGCTACTTGCTTTTCCGAGTCACTATGACAGAGTTAGCAATCGATACACAATTCGCAAATAAACTGGGAACTCACGGGAGAGCACCCGAGTGACGGTCAAATTGTCTTCGAGAACCACCACGGCCAAGGCCACGGCCTCGACCACCTCGGCCTCCTCGGGGAGCATCGGGATCTGTAGGACGCGAGCGGTTGGCGGAACGGCCGGCATTCTTGTCGCGCGCGGCCTCCTCGTTCAAATTGCGTGGACCACGATTAGGGCGCGCATTCTCGGGACGAGCGGTCTTGGGTGGCTGGTCGGTCTTCTTGGATGAGGTGGACTGCTTGACGACTTCTTTGGGAGCAGGGAGAGGTTGGGATGGGGCTATATCTGGGTCCTCTATGTCGTCAGCTAGATGACGTTAGATATGCACATTCCGAAACATCAATTAATGGCTCGCAAAATAATTTCAAAACATTCCGACAATATATACAGGCGCTGTGTACTGTGGATTGCTCTTGATCCGCCTTATTCAGATCCAGTGTAACAACGTCACACATTGGGACCCCACTTTTGTGAGCGCTTGCTGTCCAATTCACCAATTTATTTGACCGTTATTCCTTCTCTTTTAAGCCAATCCTTCATATTGCCGTAAAAATCGCCAAGATCCAGGCGTCGGAACATACCTAGTAAGCTGAACTTGTTCTACAAAAAATTAGCCAAACGAGTTCCCATGGACTACTCACTGCCCACCCAGAAGCGGACGCCGGATCAAACAACATTATTAAATCACTGAGAATAATACATACCGTTGAGGCGACAGACATGGCGGCTACGACTGTCCTCTGGGTATGTGTAGAATGCGATGGTATGACAGAGGAGCGTTCTAACTGTTCACACAGCACAGACTGAGCGCTCACGCGGGCGGCTTGCGCGCTCAGCATGTGGCTCGCGTTTCTCACCCAGCACACAAAGCACAAGAAATAGATAGGGTTTACATCTTAGGGCTTTGTACCCAGTTCAACTTTCTCGTGGATAGCAGTCACAGGCCACTCACGTGCTTGTAAGGGTGACACTGCTCAGCGCAAATTGGCCGTGTTGCGTATACGGCTCATCTGCACCAACAATGGTGCACAGGAAACCTGCGCGTATGGGGCGCGTGGCGCGCAGAGTTAGCGTTTATTGCGCGCACGCCGGGTAACAGAGATTAGTCAACCCCTGTGCTCGTTTCGCTTGCGGTCTCCGTTGTCTGTAACTTCATGTATCAACCTCCTGCCGAGCCGTCTTCATCACCTACTTTGCCAGTACTCGCTGCCGCTGTCTTCCTCGATCCGCTCAAAAGTGTCTCTGCGTGCCATGGCCTTCGCGTCCAACAATCCGTTCCGCGCCGCGGTATTGCCTCACGCACTCTCTAAGGACTCATTCGACCCTTCCCCGCTTCCGATGAGCCCGTCCCACTCCGCACCCCCCGCCGCCTACCGCGCGCCCTCCTTCAATTCAAAGAACCCATTTCTCGATGTCCTCGATGACTCGAGTCCGGGGAATTCCAGCCGCGAAAGCATCCTCTTGCGGAGATCCACTTCAGACTCGTCTCATGAGAATATCCGGTTTGTAATCCTTGTTTACCCCGCGCGATCCGAGGGTATGCAAAAAACTAGCTAACTTCACCCCTTAGGCCACTTCCAGATTTATTCGTCAATCTGTCTGTCAGGGAAGAAGATGATATGCATACCATGCGTCCACCACCTCCACCACCTCCTCCCCGGTCTAATCGTCGCCAGAACCTACATGGTGACCTCCAATTATCGGATGATTGTGAGTCCCCCTATTCATTCTCCATACGTGGACCCTCGAAATTAACAGTCAACGTTTAGTAAGAGCGCAGCGCAAGTCAGAATCGTCTACCTTCGATTCGCACGCGATCATCGAGGCCTACATGCCCCTGGATCGCGATAACCGGCCCCGCGAATCGCCTCCACCCAGCAGGCATCGGGCGCACAATGCTCTACAGTCGCGATACCATCCCGAGCGACGACGGCCGTCTGGGACTAAGGAGGAAGATCCATTTGCCACTCCACCGTCTGCCCCTTACAATTCAAAACATAGTCATCGACATGCCATGAGCACCCCCCAGGTCCAGGACAATGGGCAAAGTTTGTCGAGTGACAGATCGACCCGACGTGACCACGGCGAAATCTCGCATCATAAATCACGATCCCACGCAGGCAAGTCGACGACGGTTTCGCCTAATCAACAACACCACCACCACGCGAAGTCGTCGTCGCCAACTTCGAAGTTATCATCGTCGTCGAAGAAGCAGAACGGCGCGCTCGATAAAATTGACAAGCTTGACGTCACTGGTATCTTCGGTACAGGGTTCCACCATGATGGCCCGTTCGATGCGTGCAATCCCCACCGAAATACAAACAAAAAAAAGGCCCCCATGCTTGCTTTCCCTGTTGACTCTGAGAATAATGCGCTCGGAGCTCCTCGGCATTTGATGACTAACACGAAGGCTAATGGCGCGCCGAGACACACTGGTGACGGTGTTAATGGTAGCGATGCATTACGCTTTGACCCTGTATTGAAAGCCGACCCTGTACATGGAATTATCTCTCCTGGACTTGGCTCTTCTACATTTTTGGAGGGTGCACCGGCCAGTAGAGCTGCGATCATGCAGCAGAGGATGAGGGAGAAAGATAATGAGGCTAATGTGATTGACTTCAGCAGGCTTGGAGGTAGTGCTACGCTAGAACTTACCGGTACTGGTGCAGGATTAACCAGAAAGAAGTCCATCGTTCAGAAGATTATAGGCATAAATAACACGAAGGAGAGAGACCATGCTCAGTCGCATTTGCATCCCATTAATGTCGCAGCTGCCAACGCATCCACTCGATCGAGAAGTCTCAGTGCTGACGGAAGGAAAGGGTCGATCGGGGAGGTCATTTTGGAAGAAGATAGCCCATTGGATAGGATCGGTGGCGGTAAAACACCAGTTCCTACGACAACAGCTACTGGAATGCTACGCCAAGCGTCTTCTCCCGGTAGTACAGTGTCATTTACTAGTCACACCCTGTCACCAACAAGTCCATCTTCCAAAGAAGAGAACGGCGCCAAATTACTCAAGCGAGTCAAGAGCCTCAAAGTCGGCGGACGGAAGCGAGCGGACTAGTCATTTTTATTCTTGCTATAGTTGTCTTTTTGAATTGGGGTACATTAGCGGCAATGTGTCTCAGCATTCTGTACATATTCATTTTTGCTCGGTGTTATCTACTTCAGGGTTTCTCTACATGTGGGTATTCCTCATATCGACGTCTTTTTATCTGCAGAGTAAAAAAACTCAATTATTTATTTGAACAGAAAGGATTTCAGGATGAATTTGTTCATACGGTTGTTTTCTTCGGATACTAGGAAATAATTATTTAAGAGGCAAGCCGGTTAGATAAAGGTGTTTTATTAGGGCGCGATTAAGTTTGACATGACTTCACGATATTTGAATGTTTCGTACATATATTTTGAAACAATTGGAATTTTTTCACTATCTTCGTTTGGCGTCGTGGCAGTTATAATGATAATCATTTTTCTCACCACTTGCATTCAGCGGTGTTGCCTAATATGGCGCACCGACCTTGCCAAATGTGATGGATTTGATATTCAAGTATTCTATATCACCTTAGCAATCTTATAACCACAAAAGTGCCGCTACGGACGTACCTTCAATGCCATACTTCGATCCCTCTCTCCCAAACCCTGAGAACTTGACGCCGCCAAACGGTGTTGCGCAGTCACTGATGATACCTGTGTTTACACCGACCATGCCATACTCCAACTGTTCAGCGACTCGGAACGCGCGGTTTATGTCGTTCGTCATGACATAGCTCGCAAGGCCGACCTCGACATTATTCGCAAGCGCAATGACCTCCTCCTCGCTCGTAAACTTGAAGACAGCAGCAACCGGGCCAAATGTTTCCTCCTTCATGATCCGTACTCGTGGCTTGGCGTCCCTGATCACAGTGGGATAATAGAAGTACTTGCCGATTTCCGTCGCACGTTTTCCACCAACTAAAACTTTTCCTCCGTGCTTGACCGCATCATCAACATGAGCCTGAACTTTATCAACTGCACGGTCGTGGATCAAAGGACCATGAGTTACTCCCTCCTCCAGGCCGTTCCCAATCTTAAACCCACTAACCTTCTCTGCCAACAATTCACAGAACTCGTCATAAATACTCTCATGTACAAACAACCGGTTTGCGCAAACGCATGTCTGTCCGGACCCTCTAAACTTGCAACTAACAGCGGCAGTTACAGCCTCTGCGACAGGCGTATCTGGAAACACGATAAACGGTGCGTTACCACCTAGCTCGAACGACAATTTCTTCAGTGTCGAACTCGATTGGCCCATTAACAGTTTACCGACGCCAGTCGATCCCGTGAATGAGACCTTCTTAATACGCTCATCAGTGCACAATTTCTCTCCGACTTCATTTAAGTACGACTTTGTCGTAATCACGTTCACTACACCGTCCGGTATTCCCGCAATCTTGGCCAACTTCGCCAAGGCGATCGCAGTAAACGGCGTCTCGCAATCCGGCTTAATAACAACCGTACACCCCGCCGCAATGGCGGCCGACACCTTCCGTGTGATCATTGCAGCAGGGAAATTCCATGGCGTTATAATTCCACAGACACCTACGGGCTGCTTAATCGTAATCGCGCGATTACCCTCAACCGAAGGGGCAATTACATCGCCATAAGCACGCGGCGCTTCACCAGCGAACCAGTCCATAAAACTAGCAGCGTATGCTACCTCGCCTTTTGCCTCTGCAATCGGCTTGCCGTTCTCGAGCGTAATCATCGTCGCCAAATCTTCCTGGCTCTCCATCACGAGATCTCTCCACTCCCTAAGTAACTTGGCCCTCTCGAACGGCGTTGTACGTCGGAACGAGTCAAATGCTGTGTATGCAGCTGCAATCGCCTCATCGACCTGTCTCGATGTCAGGTCAGGACATACGCCTATCTGTGCTTGCGTAGCTGGGTCGTAGACTTGGAAATGCATTGTAGACGGGTAGTCCTTCCCATTGATTATCGCTGCTTCACGGAACAAGTATCGGGCGGATAACTGGCTGATCGTTAACAAAAACATTTATTGGCTGTATATGGAAGTGCATACCTTGTCTTTCACATTGATAGTAGACAGCCATTGACATTGTCCGCTTCGCAGCATTCGAGATGCCAGCGGCGCCTTCTGCTTATGCGCCGCGACACCCCACCAACTCGTGGTCTGCGGCATAATTGCCCGTGGAACCTGTATCGGTCGTGTCGGCCTCACCATCACAGTCTATGTCGTGCACATATATAACTCGCCTGTAATATTCGTGCTGATTTAATGGCACGTGTTGACGTCGGTAATGATCTTTAGGCCATGTTACGCCACTATAGATCCGCAGTCGGATTTCTCGGAAGGGAAATGCTCTACCCTAAGCCAATCTTTGGCCGCACACGGAGCGGCTCATATCGACTTCGATCCTGCGGAAGTGCTTTAGTACACCAGTCCCATAAGTGGTTATCTCGTTCAAAATTATATCATTGCGCGCGATTAATGTAGACTAAATTTTCTATCGTTGACACCCATGATAGGTTTTACAAAGTAAGACTCCTCATCATCAGTTAGCCGCTGTATCTCACCATCGTCCCAATTCACCACCAATCACTTGTCTGCCGTCGTTCCGTTGTACTTGTCGGAGGCGATTGTTTCCGAGGCACTACAGTGCGCGCACTGAATATTTGTGATTTACGATGCGATTTCAATCAATCCAAGTATTTATTTTCTCTGTGACAAAGCTGACATCTAAACCTCGGGAACAAACGGTTCATAGTACACCCAGTCTGTCTCAGATTTGCTCATATCTCTTAACGATAGTAAGAGCCATTGTGAAGAACATCAATAGCAGTGAGTCTGGACTTCGCAGTCTCGGCCTGTCTTTTACATCTCAATTCATCTTTCTGATATCAGAGTTACGTTTCATTATAGTTTGTGTTGGACACGTCGTCGACCATCCTGGATGATTCACGGGCAATTGCTAACATTTACACTAGCCGCATTCTCAAAAGGAGATTCATCGGGCTTCTACCAGCCATTGTCTCGCTAAGCCGATACGAATTGGTGTCAAAAATGGCATCGGCTTAACAGGGCTCAACTTATATCATGATGTACTTTACACTAGTCCCAAAGAGGAATGTTGTTAATCTCCTTAGAAATTACATACCGACAACTCAAAGTGAATGCTACGATAGGAACTCAACGACATAATTATACATTTCAACACCTATCACAAAATTCAAAAACATAAATACAAATGAATATATCATTGTTGTCTTTTCCAGCATACAATTTCAGTACTCAAAAATCAAAATCTTCAAACTTTGTTACTCCAACTACGCAAACACATCCGACCTCTCAATCTCCATGTCGTCGTTCTCCATTTCTAAACAGCAAGTCAGTATATCATTCGAGGTTTTCTCAATAACATTGAAAGTCTCACCATTAAACGAAGTAAAGTGCACCGGTCTGTGAATCTCATGATAGAATGGCAGAGGCGTGTCGAGCTTCAAATCATATCTCGCATTCGGATTCCATCCAGCGCCAACAAATGCATTATTCCAGAATCCAGTTTCCTATTACTTCCATTAGATCTTGACTCACTTATACAAATATGCCATGAGGATGACTTACTGGTACTAAGAAGAAGCCCATAACTTTGTCGGTCAACAGCAGCTGACTCTTCATGCCAAAGGTGGGTGAGTAGCCCTGCGGAGTAGTCGATACAAGATCCTTGTTTTGCGCGCCCCATTCAATTCCTTCAGGTTTCAAAGTATACGCGGCTAACGAGACTGAACCCGGCGTAAAGGAGACTGTCATTGTAACAGTCCTGTCATACCATTCCTCAGGATGCTCCTTGATGATACGCGCATGCGTGGTAACATCAATGGGCGACATGGCGGTCAGCTCCTGGACTTGTGTATGAATCCAACCCAGTGGTTCTAGGTCCTTCAACAAAAATTCGTGCTCCGGTAGATGGTGTGGTAACTGCACAGTCTGGTTGTTTCCAAGCTGAGGGACCATTACAATACATCGGATTTCCTTAACCTGCTTATTGTCAAGTGGCGACACACCGTACAAGAAACCTGCGATCTGAGCACGCAAGTCCGCAATTTGAATGAATTTCTTGAGAACGTTCTTCGGCATGACATACGTGAACTGGTCATCATCGTCCTTAATGTCATCCGACGTAACATAAATATTCTTCGCCCTAAGATGTAAATTTGCAGTCGATATTGCCCGTGTACGCCACTCGGTCTTGGAAGCGAAGGTCTGCTGTTCGTAATTACTCGTGGTCACAACATATATCTCGTCACCATGTACGTTCTGAGTCTTAGTCTTGACTGCAGTGAGCTGCGACTGCTCCTCTTGTTGCGCTTCGATTTCCGCGATTTCTTGGCGACGTTGCGATGGAGCTTTGATTTCCTGTCCGAGAATCAAATCTCGAATTTCGTGCTGAGTGAGCGATGCAACGTTGACGTTATTCTTCTTGCCATAATCATTCAGAATCAGATCGCGGAGCTGAACCTCAACCTTGATCCACTCTTCATCTGTAAATGACGGCCAGATATGATGATCCAGCGTGACAACGGACTTATCTGGTCGCAGGATAACCTTTGCCTTGTCGATGTTCACGTGAAGCGCACGCAAAATCAAGACCAGACGGGAGAAAGCAGTATATGACGAGATAGTCTTTAACCAGTCATCATACAAGTTAAACAATACCATCTGCGGCTCAGTTGCCTTCAAGATCAAATCGGCTAGTTTCTCAATCTTCATAGCCGCCTGGAATGGGAGCTGTAATTCTGATGGTCGAATTGAGATGTTCGGGAAGTCAAGCAAGTGGACTTCCAGCGGATCTAGGATACCTTTGCGAGTGACAATTAACTGCTTAGGCTGCTCTTCGACAGGTAGAGATCTTATAAGCGCTGCAACTTCTTCTGCAGTCTTCCACTTTGCCAACTGACCGAGACGCTTCTGGCCAGCCCACACAGAGGTGTGAATGATCTTCAGGAAGAGTTGCCCTGTGCGAGGATTGAAGATGAAGATCGCACCATTGATTGGCTTCGTGGTCAAGTTACCCTCGAAAGTTTTATGGATGGTCACACGATAGACATTACTGTCGTCGACGAAGAATTGAACTAGATGTATGTTAGCGCTGCTACAGCGAGATTAGCACACAGACACTTACTCTGATTGCTAAAGAGCTCACTATAATTCTGCGAGTTCAAGTACGCCTCCTGCGGCTCTGAAGAGTACAACTGCAGACCCTTGCGAATACGCTCACGCAAGACATACAGAGCAGGATTCGACTTCATGATCTTCGACAAGGCCTGCTGCATTAGTGGTTTCAGACCGGGAAACCAATTACCATAGGCGTCGTAGATATTGTAAGCCAGGTCGATACCAACCATTACACCCGTTGGCGACGGATAAATACTCGTACTGTCCGTAGTATAATCCAAGAACTTGGCACGCGTGTATCGCGAGATATCGTGCGAGTCGTAATCACCATATCGTAGTTGAACATCAATCCAGAACTTGTTCGCAGTTGCAGCGTCAACGTCGTCCTTGCTGTCATGGAGAAGCGATGGCTTGGACACGCTCCACCTGTAAGAGCTGAATAGTAGAATATCTGCGCAAGACGAGTTCATCTTGTAAGACTTTCGAGGATGAATGGTTTCCTTCTGAACGCTCTCGATCTGTAAAACTTCGATTTCTTGATCGAGAACCTGGCATAAATCAAAGACAACGCTCTCATGAATCTTCTGCCACAAATGCGCTCGGAAAATCTGAATCAATGAGATCTTCAGAGTTGGAATCTTGCCGTGCAAAAAGATGCCAGTCAAATCAAGCTGCACTAAGAAACCGACATAAACGTTCGCTCGATTGATTGTTGGCGACCACCAAAGCGTAAAACGACGATTGGGAATCTGATTAAGACCGGATCGCTGTGCAATGGTAAGCTTCTTAAATTTCATTGAGTCCTCGAAACCAGACGCCTTCTCCCAGAAGAGACCTTCCCAACTTGGGAAACCTGTAGCCTTGAAAAGGGTGTGCTCAAGAATCGTCTCAATACCACCTAGCGCCTGGATGACATCAGTTCTATACGCGTTCAAGTTCCAAAGTTTGCCGTCATGGCGCTGACTTGTCCACCAGAACGGGTTCGACTTGGCTATCGAATACTGCTTGAACTCTGTGCGCACTCTGTGGCCCTTATCGTACGCAAGAGTATGTCGGTCCTTCTGGAACAACGTGTTGATCCGAGGCAAACCACGATCCCAACTATCCTCGAGATCTTCAAGTGTCAAACGCCTATTCTGTTGGCTAGCTTCCTGTCGCTTCAATGCATATTCTGCCCAGACACGCTGCGAATCAATGAACTCTGACTCCCAGGTTGTCAGATATCGGAAGATGTTCGGAATAAGCTGATCCTCATCATGACTCATACCGGCTCGGAAATGCGTAATACCAGTATCTGTCTGTTTCGACCATCTGAGATCCGACGTTGGAATCAGGATATGCGAGGCACTGAGCATACCAAGACCACCTAATTCCTTTGGTGTATAAAACACCGCTGGTGGGAAACGCGATGGCATCTTCGAGTTCAGTCCGATCTTGACACGAGTCTGAATCTTGGTCTCGCACTTAACTAGTATATCAAGAAGCTGCTCTGTAGAAATTGCCGCCTCCCGGTAATACGTAAATAACGCAATCAAAGCGGTGTTCCACTTGTTAGCAATCTTGGTAAATGTCGTTGAGCCAGATGACATCAGGATTTGTCTAATGCGATTGTTGAACTTCTGGATGTCATCCTCAGTGACGCGCAAGAATGCATATGCCGTTCTCTCTTTCGTAGACTCATTCACCAAATTCCAGACACTATCCTTCACTGCTATCTCTGTCGCCTCTGACCTGATCTTCGGCAAAATTCGAACTTCAAACCCACACATCGAAAACAACAAGTTTGGATTGTCCCTACTATACACGGACGCAAACGTATCCTCCCACTCGATCGTCGTGATTGATCGCGGTAATCGGTTTTTCAGTTCCCAGAATACCGCGCGACCCAGATTAACGTCGTGGCGCATCAACCTCATACGGCTGTCACGTGGCCAACACTTCTTATTATTGTAGCCGACAACATTCTCGAAGTTCGGATCAGGTTGTTCAGTCAAGAAACGTTGGATGAGTTCCCGCGCTTCATCGGCCGACAGTCGGAAAAAGATGTGCACCCGGTCAATATACCGCGAATACAACCGAATAGGATGCCTCGTCTCAGTCTCCACGTCTTTGAACTGCAAGAACTCGTTTGGCATCTGTGGAGGGCCCGCAAGGTCTGATGCACGTTGAAGGCCCAGAAAAAGAAGATCGACAACTAGACCGTAATACTGGAATACGAAGGACGAAAACTGGAGACCACGAAGCATACCATAATTATTGATGTGATTCATGTCCTTGTACGTGAGGTTGATGTTGTTCTTAGCCCTATCCTACGAGTTAGCATCCACCGATAAATGACAGCTCAGAAGTCAACTAGAAAGTCAACTAGACTTACGTGATGTAATCCGCAATACTAGGATCCACAATCAATCTTAACAGTCGATTCAACACTGTCAGATCTGTCTTCTCCGCCAACTTGCTAAGAGACGTCTCGATCATTACGTTGCACTGGCCTTCACTAACATCCCAAACATCCGTCAAGTTGTTGATACCCTGACACCACTTGTATACGAGTAGCGGTGGTACTTCGGCGTCGCTGGGCTTAATCCAGCTGGGGAACAAACGTCTCTTGTCAGCTTCATACCAGAGATATTGATCAAGATACGCGTCCGTGATCTTCTCCAGCGGGTCGATGTCAATAACCGGCGTAATATGGCTGTAATGGTCCATCATATCGATTCCGACCTCCTTGAATGCACGCTGAGTAAGCAAGAATGTCTTGATGCGATTAAGAAATTCATGAGGATTGTCGTAAGCCTGCTCAATTAATGCTAGTTCCTCACGCTGCGACTGATTAAGCCTGCCTTTAATCGAATACGCTTCCTTCAATCGTTCAAGAGCCAACACCAGTAACTTTGTATCGTGCTTATAATTGACCGGCGGGAACGGAATCTGCGCAAATCTTCGGCTCTCGAGCCAATGCACGGTGGTAGTCAACATGGCGACACCTTCTTCAGGCGTAATATAAGGACCGTCCTTCAAGAAGTTATGCTGACGTTCTTGTTCCGCCTTCAACCAAAGTCGTGTGAGTCGCCCAAGATTCTTTTTGGCGACTGTTTTGTCTACAGTTGCACCACGGCGAATACGCTCACGATTGTAATGCGCGACAGAAATCCAGCCATCAGCCTTAGCCTTAACGTACCGTAAAATGATGCCCTCGATAGGCGCGGGCAGACCAGGGACCTTCCAGGGAATATTAGCCTTCCAGCATCGCCACGCCTCACTCAAGTGCTGCAAAATAGTCTTGGCTTTGTTCTGCTTGAGGCCCTCGGGAATCATGTCTAGGATATCGTGCATGACCGATGCTCGCAGTTCAAGGTCATAGTATGATTCGACACGCTGTTTCGTGACTGTCTTCGCGACACCCTTCGAGTGACGACCTTCGAACTGACGGGCAAGGAGGTTACCCAGCCAGCGCTCTAGTAGCGGAATGATACCCCGCAAGAAAAAGAGCCAAACCCGCCACGACGGCTGCCAGAATCCGGCACCAGGGCCTTTACCAATGACGGAATTGAAACGGTAGTAGATAACGTGCTTAAGATCCTTGCAGGCCCGAATCTGATGCATAACCTTGTACTTATACCGGTAGATACCTGTCAACTGACCAAGATGGTTGAGCGTGTAGTGAATACCATCAGCAAGTTGGAACGCGTCGACGTTGCCCAGACGGTACTGAACCTGCGCATCAACTAGCAACTTCGTAACACGTAAAATTTCACGCATGAGATGGAACGCATTACCAAACCGAGATCTCTTTCGTTCCTTCGTCGTGAGCGTTTTTGTTGGTTTCAAGTTGAAATTGAAATCAAGATGCAGATATGTAAGACCTTTTCGGTGAATGAGCAAGTTCAACATATTGAAACCTTGTCTGCACAATTGCAGGCCAGCTTCCACCCAATCGATGGTCGTCTGCTGGAAAAATTTTGTGTTCTTCAAATTGCGGAACAAATACTGCTTGCGCTGATTGCTAGGCTTCTTGGTCCGTAAAGCGTTTAAGACGTACGACTTGAGCAACTTCTGGTACGAGACACGGACTTTGACTGGATAACCTGCAGGAGCATGCTCGAGATACCAATGTTTGATTAACGCGACATCCTGGGCACGAACCATGCCACCACTGTGGCGATTGAACGGATACGGCGCCCACCACAAGGCTATTGCACCAGCTGTGTTCTCGGTATACAATTCCTCGTTCCCCAAGAACGGCTCCAAATTGAGTGGTAATTCGAATTCCTCATCTTCATCGTTATCGCCAAACACGTCTTCCTCGTGTGAATGGTCTCTTTCGACCTGCACAGTTCGCAGTGAGATCGGAGCAAGGCTCGAGTTGAAATAGTATGCCGGCAAATCTGGGTCGTCGGCTCGCACGTAGACGGTCTGTGGATCGCAATACCAATCAATTTCAACGGATCGCGGCAACGAGTTGTACAAATGTGGAAACGCGATACGATACTCGGTCCTGATAGGAGCCCGAAAGATGATTCTATCGATCGCATTGAATTCACCGAAATCTTCGTCGTTAGGATCAACATCCTTATACAACCTCTCGAACTTTGGACCTCCTGGAATCGCTACGTTCAGCGCCTTGGCAGTGAAGTATGACTTCTTATCGAACATATAAAAATAATTTGAATCCGTGATATCGGACAGTAATGCATGCGCAAGTCGATGTAATGTTGCCATCTGCGGTAAATCCAATGTCCACTTCCGATACGACGGACCAGGTACGTGGACCTTCTCATCAATCAGTGGCCTGTGCTCATAGAACCACTCGTACACCGGCGCATCTTCTGCTTCATCCAATTCCATCTGAATTGATTCCAACGGCTCGACATCTTCAATATTTTCGGACCACGAGATCGGGGGTTCTTCGTCATCGAACGGTGGGAATCGCATGCGTTTGAAATGTCGTCGATCTCGTTTCTCGCGTCGCATCATGATCCACATGGTCGCCCACTGCGCCGTATACACCGGCTCGATAACGCGCGGAATCTCGTTTACGAACGTGATAGCACCAGTAATGTGGTAGAGCACTTTCACCTCTCGCACCTGCTCCCATGGTTGCGGCATGTTTTCCAGCAACTTGATAACTGCATGAGGCATGTACTTCAGCGCACCAAGATACGCACGCTTATCCGCCGCAAACTTCTTCGATGACATGTCGCCGTGGTCATGCATGATTTTGCGTAGATGTTCAGGCGGCATGTCCGATTTCTGGACCTGCACGAACGACGTGGTCGCGCGCTTTTCGCCGAACTTTTGCTTTTGAAACTGATGCCACTTGCGCTTCCGCTCGTTCAGCTTCGGAAGCGCGGGGTCCATTGGCGCACGAAATGCAGATGGTGTGGAAGGTGGAGGAGGGGGCGGTGGTGCAGAGGACGATGGTGGTGGTGGCGGAGGGATGGAGGATGGTGGAGGTGGTGGTGGTGGTAGGGAGTTGCCCCCGCCAGGAGGAGGGGGTGGTGGCGGGGGAAGTGATCCTGGAGGAGGACCATTCCAGCCAGGTGGCAAGTTGGACATTGCGTCGTACGATGGCCGGACTGCGTGTCGATAGATGATCGTTGATGAATGTTGGGTTGGATTAGACCAAGTTGCTGAAGAAAACTCGCGATGACCTCTAAAGTCCGAAGGAAAGTTTCAAATTTGGTGCAGCCGACGTCTTCGTGGTTGTGCCGTAAGTGCAATTACAGCAAGACTGCCCGGCAGCTCGTTCGTCATCTGAGTCGACATGCGACATACATTTCACACCAACACCGGATGCAATGTTTGCTCACAAGAGACGATAGCCTTATGATTAACAAACAAAATGTCGGACTCAGCAGGCCCAACAGCTCGCGTCCGTGAGAGGTTGCGGCCCACAGGCCAGCCAGGTTCTATGTCGTCTAAACTACGTCCATCGCCGCAATTCACCAGAGGCACCTCGACTCCACCAGGTTTATACGAACAAAACGCCAGGCCATCGCGCTACTCATATGTCGGATCCTCTCCAAACGCCTCACCAAAGGACGCTCCACAGGCGGGCATAGCAGCGTCTACGCCGAGCCTCAGGTCGCCATCTGGGCGATCGGCAGCCATTGGCGGAGGCATGGCCTCAACCACGGGCGCGTATCATGCATCCAGCAGTACTGCTCCGGTTTCTGCATCGTCGCAATCCTTGAAGTACGTACCAGCTCGATACCATCAGCAACAGCAGACGCCATCGTCTCCATCCGGAGGTTTCGTCGCCGGTCGTTCTTATTTGCAAAATCGGCATTCTACGGCGACGACAAACTCTACACTGTCTGGCGGGGCCGGTGTGTACGGTCAATCCCCTACACAAGCGGCATTTGCAGATACGCAGTCAGGAAAGCGGTCATATGGATCTTATTTCCCGCCTTATTTCTCACAGAGCGACCTGGTTACTCAAGCGGAACAACTCTCTGGTACAACAATGCTTCCAACGGTGCGGCCTATAGTTGATTCGCACGATGCGATGTGGGCAGATCTGGATATCATGGAAGATATTGAGGAAGTAGCGGAACAGGTTGACAAGGAGGGCAATTTTTTTGGCGAGGTGCACGTGAATGCGTTGGAGGATCTTCAACGGACACAGATAGAGCTGGCGACCACAATGGAGAAAGGTGAAGACGTGATCGATTTAGTCGCGGATCAGGAGAAGCTGTGGGAAGTGAATGACAAAGATATTGCATTGGCGAAGCCGTCGAAAATTTTTAATGAGGATCATTTTGATCACGTCCAGCAGATTGTTGATAACGTTATGGAGAAACTTGATAAAGTCGTTGAGTCGATGAAAATCCTGGAAGGACAGAGTCGGGACTTGTGGAATGAGAAGCCGTATCAGGTGTAAACGACGGATACTAGCAATGGGTTGGCGTTGGTGTGATTCTTGTGTATAAGGTCTGTTTGTATTGTGATTGGGTGCCATATAGATGCATCATAATGCATCAAATTTGTTACATGATTGTACATGCGCCTCTTGCTAAACAGCTAAACCATAAACATGAAAGGTGTCCCCAACCACAGCAACTAGCCAATCTTCCAGAACTTTTTTCTCACTACTCGTCTTTCTCAGTCTCCGGTGATAGAATTGGAGACATTGACGGCGACGCTCCTACACTCGCCTCATCCCTATCGGGATTCCCGCTACCATTAGTCTTGCGATTGCCCATCCAAGTCTTAACCCCATTGAGAAACATCGGTAACCCAAGCAGCAGCTTGTTATCATCATTCTCCTCGTCGTCTTCGCTGTCGCTCCCTTCAGTGACAGACGTAACCGTCGCATTTAACGTTGGCGACGTATTCGGTGTCGACTCATTTGTCTTCACCGCATTGGGCGACGATTGCTCCACGCGTCGCCGTTTTCGCAGTAATCCCAGATTCCGCGCAATACTACTCGACGCGCTAGCGACCGACGCGTTGTCATCGCCGTCATCACGTCCATTCCCCGTACTCAAATACTTATTCAGCTCTAATTTTGTGGACGAGATATTGTGTTTCAAGGAATCCCTGAAGTCCGCGATATGTCTCTTGAAATCGAGTTCGTTCTTCTTCAACCACGACACGTTCAATTCCTGTCTCGTGACTCCGCGTGAAAAGTTGCGGATAAGGTATTTATCGTAATCTCGGATAATCTTCGTGATAATATACGACGTGCTAATACCCTCCGTGCGCTGCGTGACAAGAAATTTGCCCGACTCTTTGATCGGCTGGTAAATATCGGCCGTGCCGCCGGCTCCGGCGTACGGTATATCGTCGTGTGCAACGTAATCGATCTTATGCTTTTCGATGAACTCTGGCGTGACGACCCACGGTGCGTTTTCGATGATTTCGTCCACCCAGCGACAGTGGCGGAGTGTCTCGGCGCGTTGACGATCAGTCAAGACCGTCAGACCTTTCTGGCGATGGGTTTCCTCGTCGTTAGGAATGCCGCAAATCAAATATACCTCTGGCAAAGCTTTCTTGGCTTGCTCGAGCTGTCGCATATGCCTACTTCAATTAATCTCTCCGCACAGCCCGTCGTCATCGAAGAGCCAACTCACCCCAAATGAAATAAATCAAAAACACCATCCGCATAAATCCTGACAGGCCGATTTGTTGGCGGCGGGTTAATATCAAATCCAGCCGGTTTATATTTCAAATACTCCTTTGATTTGGCCATCTCCATGTTCGTCGTTGCTTCGATATTGGTGTTCTTGTCGATGTCCACGACTTGCTGTGTTTGCCAGGACGTACTTGTCTCGTCGTCATGGTCGATAAATTCGGAGCCGCGCCTGCGCTTCATGCTAGAATTGCTGGTTGTTGAGACTGCGGGAGCGCTCATTGTTTCTGGGGTCCCTGCTGTCAACTTTTGCACACTTGATCTCGTCTCAGACCAATGTGTTACCGACTATTCAAGACTACAATCTCCTGTTGGTCGTCTTCACAATTCTTTAAATAAACAATCAACACCTATAGACAATTATTACTAAAAAATCCGTCTGCATTGGATATGTAAAATGTAAAAGAGGGCTGGGTCTGTGCGACCTTTTGGAGACAAAAACGATGACGACCGACGTCGAATTACGTTCGGAAGTGCACATGAAATCGGAGAAGGTTTCCCACCTTGTAAATACATAACAACGTTCCGCATATTTAGAGTTGCGATTACGAACGTGTGGTGATGTATGTTACACCATACTCGTGCAAGGACATCGCTAATTATCATGTTCATTCATATATTCGGATTTTGTATACGTATTTGTAAAACGAGGCATTCTTTACTTTAGATATTATGCATTGTAACGCTATAAATCCTATAGACCATTAAGTTTTCAAATTAAACCTTATTAATGCGCATAATCTGTCACGTTTATGGCGTATACACAATCTCTAGACGTTTGCCGACGATGTCAAATTTGCTTGCGTAGAAAAATAACTATTCAATACTCTTACCACCAAAAGACCAATAACTCGCAGTCTGCAGTATAATCTTACGCGGGCGTATTATCGACACAATTGACTAGAATCTGACCGGCCACGCCATCGTCAGCCAAGACGGGGGAGAGTATTCGCATTCACCAACTACAATGGCGAGCCGGCTCCGGGCAATAGTCCCGAAATATTCGGCATACATGCGTCATCGCCGAACAATGGAGGTTCGGGAAGCAATTGCTGCTAAGAGAACCGTGAATGAGAAGCCACGGGTGTCGCCTGCGACCCCGTCTTTCATGACCGGACAGCATGTGGAAGGTCCCGTCGTTCGGGATTTCTTGTACATGGTCGGCGATCTGGTTCGTTAATTTTCATTCCATTGCTTGAAATATGCGGAAGATTGCAGAATTAACAAACGGCAGGTGCAAATAACGAAACCAGGCTCAGACTACGGCAAAATTTCCCGCATAACTTCTATCCACAAGGACCGGTCGGCCCTGTCGATAGAACAAGTCGGACCGATGCAGACATCAATCGTACCGCGTGTATATTGGAGCGAGCAGCACACGAAATACGTGGCCCGATACCCCGGTCTCGTCCACCACAACGACGTCCGTCTCGTGACCGCACTCGCTGACGCCGACGGTGAATTCCGCAAAGTCGCGGTGAACGAGCTCGTGCTTGGTGAGAAATATTACGATGACAGGTACAAGAAACGGCTGCGACGGCGGTACGTGACTAATTCTCCTGGCATTGCGATTCCATGGCCCGATCCGGCCGAGGAAGTTGTGTCCGGGCATTTCGCGACCGATTACGATATCGCGCGGGATCGCACGTTTTTCGTGACGTCGCTTGCTGTGCCGCCGGTGCCGCCTGCAGCACTGGATTCGTTGCGAAATAAGTACGCACGACATCGTAAGCCGGACTTGACCGAGGAAGAGATTCAGAGGCTCACGCCGCCGGAAATGCCGCTGAGTGCCACGAAGACTGCGTTCAGGAAGGAGTTGCAGGAAATGAAGGAAAAGAAGAAACAAGCGATTGAATCTGGTGAGCTAGCGGCGACGCGGCTCAAGACTGCGCAGTTCTTGAAGATGAGAATGTCGCAGCATCAGCAGCATCAAGAGGCTCTGCAGAAGAAGCAGCAGCAGCAGCAGCAGAAGGAGGAGGCGAGTGGGTAAGTAAAATACATATAGGATAGAAGGAAGAGTTTATGTAATATAATATTTTGTAAATATACAATTCTAAATTCATGAATGCTGTGCACGTTCAATTGGTCACGCGTGCAAATAAGGCAGATCGTCAGGCAACGACTCGTCAGACATATCCGGCGACTTTGTCGCCTGCTCTTTACTTCGACTACTGATCCGTCTTGTCACCGGTCCCAAGACATGGATCGTCTGACTTTCAAACACGGCGTCATCGTAGGATGGCAGCTCGGCCATCAGTTCCGCAGCCCTCGTCTCTGGCTCCGGCGAACTAGACGGAGTTGTGGGCGGTGTGGCAATAGATGCACTGCGCGGGATTGGTCTATCATTTGTGATAATAACCGGGACCATGATGGTGCATATCTCCTTCTGCTTGGATTTCAAGCTCGAGAGCTGGACAGCGACACGGATTTTATGGCTGACCTTCAAAAACGGCGTGTTGCAAGACGGCAGTAACGCTTTCCTAGCCTGTCGCAGCGACAAACATACCCGCAGTGCGTAGTATATTTCCGTCTCAGAAGCAAAGGTCTGCGACCGATTTGACGCGGGTGGTGGTGGTGGCGGCGGAGGCGGCGGAGGAGGCTGGAAGGGCACCTCCAAGGGAGCCAACAGATACTCTTTCTGTTCTAACATTAGCTCTCTTTAAGTTCGGGCACGGGACATTCGCGCTTACAGATTTTTCGGTCCGCTTCGCAGCACCGATGAGAAATGACTCTGAGTTCTCACGCTTCCCCGCAATAACTCTCCACGACGACTGCTCGTGCACATCCCACACCCGCGTCTTCTCCTGCACAATGTCAAAGCTTACATTTTCCGTATATATCATCTCCCGCGCAACCCCCGGCAGTATCGTAAACTTTAGAATGAA
The DNA here is from genome assembly GCF_038497915.1 of Lipomyces doorenjongii. Taxonomy (NCBI): domain Eukaryota; kingdom Fungi; phylum Ascomycota; class Lipomycetes; order Lipomycetales; family Lipomycetaceae; genus Lipomyces; species Lipomyces doorenjongii. The sequence goes on from NW_027118074.1 coordinate 152,161, forward strand.
ATCCACGTGCGAACCCGCAGCAGTGCACCTCGGCGCCTGGACTTGCCAGTAAAAATCGCGCGGCTTGCTTGTCTTCGCGTTTGAAAACGAGCAGACCGCTGTTGACGAGACTGACAGCGGCGCGCAGGAATGCACCGGTACCTCCCGCTGAGACTTCTGCACGTTGGTGAGCGCGCGGCCGAGGATGACTGCGGAAATCGACTTTTGGGAGTACGCGTACTTTATCTTTGCCGAGACCGTGTGCAAGACTGTCGCGTGGGAAGTGACCAAGGTCGGTGGCAGCCACTTTGGCAAGCACAATTTGAAGGGAATGCTGATTGATGTGAACAGAGAGGATGACAGATCGTTGAACATCGGACCAAGCTGAGCCTTGTGCGGGGCTAGGTCTGCACTGGAGCAGTCTGTTGCGAAGAGCGTGATTGTTTGCTGATACACGTTCAGAATCGATCTGTTGTCAAGGCCAGCCCTGGTAAGCAATGTCCGTGTCGTGAACGAGACCTGAACTTCCTTGATCTCAAATGCCGACGTCCTCTCGCCGGCCGTAGCAGTGGTAGCAGTGGCCAAGTCTGAAGAGGAAGCAATGATTCTGCCCCTCAGTACCACATCGTCGCCATTTGCATCCGGTTCCTGAGCTTTCACGACGTCCGAGTCACTTTTTGGCGGCCGCTCGCCGTAGGGAACGCTGAGTGATGGGGCATCGAGCTCGATTTGCAATGACAAATTCGATTTCTGCATGCCGTGTCCGATGGTGTATGCGACCAGAACAGAAAGTCGGACAGTCGACGCGACATTTAACGGGTAGTGGATTTATCAGAAGAGGCCGACAATCGAAGGAGTTGATTCGAGGACGAGCAGCGGGCGGTTTGGCGGGTCGTCTCCAGGGCTGTTCCCGAGGGGCGTGCACGGGCGGCGCCTCATCTCGACTTTACCCTTAGTAATTAGAATCTCGATAGAGCATTGTCATATCCGACTCAGCCGTAACGAACGCGCGGACGCGGAGACGAACAAGGGACCGCAAGCGTTACGGTTTGCGGCTGGGTGTGCCCCGGCGAGAGTCTGACGACCTGCATCCTAGGATCCGGCTTGCCGCTTGTAAATTTGTGTGGTCTTTTGTCGCATAATTGACAACCGCCGTTATTCGCTTTTTGAGGTGCAGTATAACAATAAGATGTATTCGACGACGGCAACAATATTATTACCTGCCAAAACGCACCTTGATCTGAGCGTAACGGCGTAAATCTTAACGATCACGCGGCCCAGATCACTTTGGCCTCGCAATTGAATACACCAGAAGATGAATATACAGAAAGAATATGAACGTCAGGATTACGAGGGCACAGAGGTAGCGTCGACTACACCACGGAGCGTTGGATAGTCGATAACTCTAGAACAGGTCCGGGAGTACCCTAAATCGCGGCACCCTTCGGCGCGGCAACTGGGAGTTATCTACGTCTCTGACGTCATCCACGACGTAGCTAGAAGTTGACGTGGGCGGAGACAGGAATGATAGGAAAGTACCCACGCAGCGGCATAATTGGCTGCAATGTTTGCCCTGTCGAGAGGCAGAGCTGTATGCCGAACGTAGCCGAGTTGACGGTATCGGGAAGTGTTTCGGTGATGGAGATGGGTTCTGATGCCTGTTAGCAACGAGTGGCGTGAACGTAGGAGAGGGGAAACGACGCAGGCTGCAGCGTGGAGCGACACGCGTGTGATTAGAGCTACAAGGATAAGCGGAGTCGAAGATCCCCGCGATCGGAAATCGCGAATTGGTGAACTACGTCCTCGCCTGTCCATACTTAACTGCCAGTGGCCGGCAGCCGGGCGGTGTCGTCGGCATCACTACTGGTCGTGGATCCACTTGACAATGGCGACACTACAAGAAGTAATCCCACCGCTCTCGTCCTCGACGGCAATCATCACGCCCGGCGCCTCGCCAGCAGCCGTCTCGTTCAGGTCGCTGCGCGAGCAAGTCAACTCTGTGCGGTCGTTCCTCTCGTCGCTCGCGCTGCCGCCGCAGTCCGCAGTTGCAATCGCGCTCCCCAACTCGCTCGAATTCGCAATTGTGTTCTTCGCGGTCACGTATTGCGGGTTTGTTGCCGCGCCGCTGAATCCCGCGCTCAAGCAGTCTGAGTTTGAGTTTTACTTGCAGGATTTGAAGTGTCCCGTCGCGTTTGTGACGACGGTGGAAAACGAGGCCGTTGTTAAGGCGGCGGGGAAGATTGGGAAGCTCGTAGCGGGTGGGAATGTTAATATTTTCACGATTTCCGCTAGAGAGGAAGTGACAGTGTCTGGGCTTGATGGGAGGAAGGTCATGCCGACGGGATGGAAGGGGAAGGTGCAGGATGCGAAGGCGGACGACGTCGCGCTGGTGTTGCACACGAGCGGCACGACCGGGCGCCCAAAGGGTATGTTGATATAACTGTCTACGCTGTAGGGCATTGCTAACGACACAGTCGTCCCATTGACGCATCTAAACTTGACAACGTCGATCAGGAACATCGTCCAAACCTACCGCCTCACGCCGTCGGACACTAGCCTACTCGTGATGCCGCTGTTCCATGTGCACGGCCTGCTGTGCGGTTTCCTTGCGCCGTTCGCCGTCTCCGCGGCGGTCATTGTGCCGCCCAGGTTCTCTGCGTCATCGTTCTGGCGCGATTTTGTCGAGTACAAGGCGACGTGGTACACTGCCGTGCCGACGATTCACCAGATCCTGCTGAAAAGCGCAGTGCCGGAGCGATTGCCGACGATTCGATTCATCCGATCGTGTTCGTCTGCGCTTGCGCCGAGCACGATGCGGTCGCTTGAGGAGCGGTTCCATGCGCCTGTGATCGAGGCGTACGCCATGACGGAAGGTAACATTGCGACAAGAGCTAATGAAATTATCATAGAGTGCTGACAAGAGCAAGCGAGTCACCAGATGACATCGAACGAGCTACCGCCGGGCAAGCGCAAGGCTGCGAGTGTCGGCAAGCCACAAGGGTCTGTGTCAATCAAGATTCTCGACCAGGACGGCAACGAAGTTGCAGGCGGCCAGGAAGGCGAGATCTGCGTCAAGGGCGGCAACGTGACAAAGGGGTATCGCAACAACAATGGTGCAAACGAGAGTAGTTTTACCAAGAGCGGGTATTTTAGGACCGGCGATCAGGGCAAGGTCGATGGAGATGGGTTTGTGTTTATCACGGGACGGATCAAGGAGCTGATTAATCGAGGGTAAGTAAGGTGCTCGCGTGCAGGTTTGAATGAACGAAAAGCTTACGGGGTGCTGCAGTGGCGAGAAGATTTCGCCAGTCGAGTTGGACGGCGTGCTGCTTGAACATGGGGCAGTGGCGGAAGCAGTTGCGTTTGCGGTGCCGGACAAGATGTACGGACAAGAAGTGCAGGCAGCGGTTGTGTTGAAGGCAGACGCCAAGAATGTCACGGAACAAGACATTAAGGATTTCATGGCGGAGAGGGTAGCCAAGTTCAAAGTGCCGAAGAAGATATATTTTACGAAAGAGATGCCCAAGACGGCGACGGGCAAGATTCAGCGAAAGAACATTGCGGACAAGTTCTTTAAGCCGCAGAGTGAGGCCAAGTTGTAGATAGCATACAGTGCGTTTGGAACGGGGCACTTGCTGACAATAAAGTTTCCATGGGTTCGCTAATATTGCGGGTAATTGTCCGTGTGCTGTCGTCACCTTGCAGGAAATTACAACGGCGAGATTGTACATACGTAGAAGGTAGAGAGACCGAGTGGCTTGCTGTCACGGAATTCGCGAACGGGGAGCAAGGGTTTTGTTCTCTGTCTTTACGCCATGCGTCAAGCCGCCGTCGTGACATTGACAGTTAGTACCGTTAGTGCAGTGTAGGGAGGATAAGCATAATTAGTCTGGCCAGACACGCTGGGGCCCAGCCCCTGCGTAGATCGTCTATTTCTCGGAATGAGTATACGACACAGTCGACAGTAGAGTGCCGAAGAGCGTTCGTAGTAGCCGCAGTGAGCCACGAAGTGCGACGAACGCAGACTTAGTTAGGGCGGTACCACGCACGCACACCCAGCGAAGTAACTAAGCACGCGTCGTACACGCGACTCACGCGTCCCCAGTTTGTTTGTACCCGCCATTGATCCGACCGCCATCACTGTAAATTAGTGGTAGTGAATACGGTACGAACCGCTTACTGAACGATTCGCGTGGTGTTCGTCGTCTAATGCGAGCAGGCCCTGACTCACTCTGATTGACTACTGTCCCTTCTACGGTGACCTGGCTACCGAGCTACCAAAGGCTACCAACAGCTAGCTACTGGAGGGAGTCGTGACCATATCTAAAGTCCACACACCACACAGCTTAAACTGTTACAGTACCTTACAGTACGTGCTTTGCTTGTAGCTTCTGCCTCTACTACTCCTGCCCTTGCGTCGGCCTATACGCCATTGCCATTGCCATTGCCATCCTCGCCGAGTGCTGTTTTTCTACTCTAGCATGCTGCTGCTGCTGATGCGGGGCCAACCTCGGCCCTGGTGGCAACTTGTGGTGCAGCAGCGCGCTGACATGAACCTCGGTCGGCGGGCTTCCCAGCCAATCAGCGTGCGGAGACGCCAGCGCGTGTCAGCCGCCACCACGAGGCTACGTGCTGGAGTTTACGCGGACGTGCACATATCTGGACACGACGAGATACGCTTTGCCCGCCGCGTTGCTGTACCACCGTACCCTTGGGCCTGTACCGTATACTTTTCATGGTATCGTCCATCTCCCGCTCCACCTTCACAACTCCCGGTGTCCCCAAACAAACGTCGTCCCATCATCATCGTCATCCAAGGCTCTGTCGACTACTACCCAAGTGCTACTACCTCGCAAACCTGCTCTCGCTTGTCGTGCAGCCACCACAGGCTGCCTCCTTCTCGTCCAGCTGTCGTCCTCAAACAATTCCGCCGGGGCGCCGCAACCCTCCTCCGCGGCAGCGGCCCTCGCCTCGTCCTTGCTTCCTCACTACACGCCCTACGCCGCCTCGCCCCAGAACCAGTTCGCGTACCACAATCCGCCCCAGTCGACTCAGACCCCGTCGCCGTCTCCGTCGGTGTCTAGTCAGCTGCCTGGACACCACCAACAGTCGCAACAACCGCAGCAACAACAACAACAGCAGCAGCAGTCCGTCATGTCTGGTCCCGGTCCCATGCCAAACCAGCATGGCGGCCCCTCTGCGAACCCCAACGTGGCCGCCGCTGTGCAGGCTGCAAACAGACAGCAGCAACCCCAGCTCTATCACTACCCCTACGCGCCATTCCAGTCCTCGCCTCAGGGCCTCGGTCCCATGCCTACAATGACTCTCGGCGGAAGCCTCTATCCACCCCAGCAGTCCCAGCACGGTCCGACGCCGCAGCAACAGCAACAGCAACAGCAGCAGCAGCATCACCAGCAGCAGCAGTCAAACATGTTCGCCATGCCGCCATACGCCGGACAACAGCACCTCGGCCAGGCAATGCCGCAGGCTCAACCCCAACTGCACCATCCGCAGTTGCATCACCAGCAACAGCCCCCGACGCCCCAGCAGAGCCAGCCGGGCCAGCCCGGCGGCCAGCCGCTCCATCACCAACCGCAACCGCCGCTACACGCGGATCCGATGGGCTTCCAGGACCAGTTCGGTGCCCGATACGATACAAAGCGTCCGCATCCCCCTCCACCGCCACTGCACCAACAAAGCCAGCAGCCACAGCACCACATGCAACAGGCCCAGCAGCGCCACTTGCAGCAGCCGCCTCAACAGCAGCAGCAACAACAGCAGCCTCCACCCCAGCAACAGCATCTCCAGTCCGCGCAGCCGCCGTCCCACACGCCCACGTCCCCCTCTTTCAGCTTCGACTCGCTCGACCACGCGGATCTGTCCGCTGTCGGATCGGCGTCGCCAGCCACTGGCCACGTCGTCAAGAAGCAGAAACCAAACCCGCCGCTCATGAATGGCCAGCCGCTCCCGCAACAACAGCAAGTGCAGCAACAGCAAGTGCAACAGCAGCAGCAACAACCACCGCAAACACAGGCCAAACGACCGGCCTCACGCGCGACAACATGGACAAAGGTCGAGGAAGAGCGGCTGCGAGTGTTGGTTGAGTGCGGCACAAAATGGCAGGCTATTACTAAAGAATTTCCGAACCGGACTGCCGGCGCGATTAAGAAGCACTACTACGCCGACATGAAGCACACGACTTGGAATCCGGAGGAAGATTCAAAATTGACCGAGGCCGTCAAAGAAGACGAGGATCAAAAGTGGAAGAGAGTGGCTGAGAAGGTGGGCAAGCCGGCCAAGGCGTGCGAGAAGCGGATTAAGGAATTGATGAAGTTGCAGCAGCCGGGCACTGCGCAGTAATTCGGTGCGTGTGTACGATTACGTTGATGACAGAAATGGGATATCCAATATAGTTTGGTGGGCTTTTTTTGTATAGCTTTTGGTACAGTGATGCAAGAGTTTGTATTTGTAGTCTATCTTTTGTTTTGTTTGCGACTTGGTCGCGATGTATACATATGTCGACCGATCAGAAGTGGTAATACTCTATAATAGTACTGTACTCTTAGTTTAGAGCTGCGCTGCGTTTGTACCCGCGTGGCCCTAACCCGCTCTGCCCTCTGCCCCAATCTCGCTCATAGCCGAGCGCGCCAACTCGAACCTGACGCAGCAGTTTCCGGATCTCGGATCAATCAACATATAGAGAGCAATGACTATATGGCAGCGTTTGACAGCAGAAGTACATTTGTGACAAAATGGACATCACTGCCATCACGATCAAAGACGCGCTCGACTTCCTGAGCGAATGGCGGTGCCCTCTCGTCCTGCTTTTGCTCGCCGGCATCACTGCTGTCTTGACTGTGCTCGGGATCCTCGCGGTTCTGGTTACGGCGTTGGTGAAGTCGTATGCATTGCCGCCGAAGAAGCATCGGCATGGCGCATCAGCGATGTTTGTTCTCGGAAGTGGTGCGCCGCCTCTTGTTTGACACTGACAGTTGTTAAATGTGTGCTAATGAATAAATATGTGGAATAGGCGGGCATACTACGGAATTGCTCGGGATTGTCTCACAACTAGACTTCGCGCTCTACCCAATCCGCACCTACGTCTCCTTCTCAGGCGACAAGCTCTCGACCGTCCGCGCCTTGCAACTCGAAAAAAAAATGTCTTCCGGGAGCAGCTCTTCCGCGTCACCCCCGCCATCATCGTCCGGACGACGACAAGGCAAGGTCCAGACGCTGGAACTCCCCCGTGCGCGAAACGTCGGCCAGTCGTATTTCACGAGCATTTTCACGAGCGCGGTGTGCGGGCTCGAATGTATTTTCGCCGTCGTCAAAGTGCAGCCCGATATTGTTGTTTGTAATGGGCCTGGCAGCTGTGTTTTGATTTGCTTTGCGGCCTTACTGCTCCGTGTACGTCGTATCCTCGTGAAAATCGCTGGAAGTTACGTTATGTCGGGCTAACCTTGTTAGGCTACCCGAATCAAACTCACGAGACTCGTGTACATCGAATCGTTTGCCCGGGTGAATTCGCTCTCTCTCACAGGTCGAATCCTGATATCCATAGTTGATAGGTTCATAGTGCAATGGCCCTCACTAGCGGAACGATATAAAGACAGGGGCGTCGAATATTTCGGTATCCTTGCATAGTCATCATTAGACTCATCAAAGGGCAATGCAGATTATTGGAAAGACATGTGACAGTAAAGACTTGGACTATGTACAGTACATTTATTCGGCTTTGTCTAGTATTTACAAAAAAACTCCCTTTGCGTCTGTGGCATTATATGGTCCATCCAAACTCCCTGACTTGGCATCAATTGTCTCTTCGAAATTTGGACTCATACCCAGGGAAAATATACGTTGACGGTAACGGCGGCGGCTGGTACCGCAGCACCGTGTCCGGGTTGTGTTCTATCCACGGCGGGAAAAACACGAACCTTCCGACGCCAAAGTCGAAATCCGACATCTTCTCGAGGACGAAGATGTGCGTGTGGACGTAGCGGACCATTATTGCTAATTTCGCCATGTTGACGTCCTTCTTGCCGCCGAAAATGTTTCTGTTCAAATTGTTTCGTTAGTTACACTTGCCCCCACAAACGCCGCCTCGAGATTGCTTACCGCCATATAGCCGCGCCAAGGACAGCGTCGTTGGCCATTAGACCTTCATCATATGCCAATACACTGCCGCGTAACTGCGAATTGAACTCTTTCAGAGTATTATTAATTAACCGGTTACTCTTAATCTAGATACCCCGTCAGTGTCATCTTTCCACATGCGAATGATATTGACGTACCTTGTACTCATTCACCATCCGTTTCTCAAGATCAAGAAAAATACCGTCGACTAAAGCCTGCTCGTACGCGTTTGCGTACTTCTGAGGTAACGCACGCATACGAACTAACAGCATCCATATATGCAGCGCGGAAATCTGAAATGACTGCGACAGCGACGGCGTCAAACCCATATCTATCCGCCCCGGTCAATCTCACATCTACCCGCCAAAATTAGACACAAAAACTCACGTTCATAATAAAACTTGGCGGATGCACCAAATTCTTTGGCTTCAGGATGATGGTACCCCTGTGCTTTACACAGCTGCATGTAATTTCTCCCCGCAACCGGTGCGGCCTGGTTCTCCTCAATGTCCATCCTGAACAGCTGCATGAACTTGAGCACGAGCTTCGCTTTCCACAACGAAACGCCACTTAATTCTGCTAACGATTTATTGGCGTCGTTCGCAGCTTGCTGGCGGATAGGTGCGTAAGGGTCGTACGTAGGATCGATTATTTGCTTGACTTTTGGTATCGGTAGTTGTGTTTTTTTGGTTGCTGATGGTGCGGACAGTGATTCGGACGATTGTCGTGACAACGTCGCCGGCGCCTTGTCTGAATCGCCAGACGCATCTTCCCTCTTTAATTGCGGAGCCGTAGCGTATTGCCGTGAGATATCAAGCCCGTTCCCGCACATGCCTCGTAACCCAACCCCGGATTCCCGTCCCACACGCGCTAAAACTCCCCTCGACGCCATAATTTCGCAGAGGCACTCAAATCCGTGAATAAGTCCGACAAACAGTCACACGCGCTCGCTTATCCAAAACCCGAATAAAAAGCTAGGTATGCGCGGGAGGCTGTTCGGTTGTTCGGTGCACGGAGGGAAAATTATTTCGGAAGAGCGCAACGAAAAATAGATTCGATGACCACGGGGATGTGTCAGTTAGGGTTTGCTTCGGAAGGACCAATATATCTGCGAGGAATGTAACTTGATTAGAAACAGTGCGGATTATGGCATTGTTATTTATCATATAATTATGCTCTCACTATTGGATGTGGAATTTGTAATGTAGTTGGTCATATACACGTGGAGGTTGAGAGAGAGAGCCGGCATGCTAGTTTACCCTGACAGGTAAGGCACGACGTTGGAGGATCACTATCACGAATCCAAATACCCAGCGAGACAAACATCGGACCCTCGACCACCTCAATCTTTCGTTTGCCATTGGGTCACCGTGATACATATCATAAGCTACTTTAGTTCAGCTCTTGCCATGACAACAATAATTGACACGCTGCGCAACGCGCACACAACGTCGTCGTATCTCACCCTTCCCGCCGAATCATTACAATCCCTCTACGACACGTCCTACAAATTCGTCACATCCGGTGCCGCAGCACGCTCACTACATCCTGAAGGCCTCTACAACGTTTTCGAGCTCCACTTCTTCCTCTCGATAATCACAGGCAAAGACTCCGAAGCCAGCGCAATCCTAACAACCCTCACTGATCGCTTCGGGCAAGATTCGCACCGCGTAGGCGTGCTGAGGAGCATATACCTAGAAGCGACAGACGGGCCTGTTAAAGCGCTCGAGTTCCTTTCCGGGCGCCAGGACACCGAACTAGGCACTCTCAAGCGCAAGATCGTGATCCTAAAGTCATCGAACCAAACGTCCCTCTACATCTCTGAGTTGCTCAAGCTCGTCGACAACTATCCTTCCGACGCCGAATCATGGGCGGAGTTAGCAAGTGCGTATTTAGAAGCCGGCATGTACGCACAGTCGATATTCGCGCTGCACGAGGTGTTGTTGTTGGTGCCGTTGGCGTATAATATCAACGCATTGGTCGGCGAGACATCGTTGCTTTACGCGTCGAGTTTGCACGCGGCGTCCAGCAGTCACTCTGTCGCTACCGAGGAGCGGCTGCTTGAGGCCGTCAAGTTTTTTTTGCGGTCTGTCGAACTGTGCGAGGATTACGTTCGTGGATGGACCGGGGTGCTGGTGGTGCGTACTATTAGATTGTGGGCCAGTCGTCGATCGAAGCTAACATGTTGCAGGCAACAAACCGGATTGCGGCAATCCAAAAGCCGTTCAGTGACACGTCAAAGTACAAGAGACTGTACGACGTGGCAAGGAAAGCGCTGACCAAAATTGTCGAGTCAAAAGATGCGTCAGAGTCGGATCTGAACGCGGCACAACTTGTACTGAAGAATTACTAAATCAAGACAGAGGTGGATATATTATTGTACTATTAGAATGCATTTTTGATTTCCGTAACACCCATATGCATAAGCCCACTGAAAAGGAAATCCTAAGTACATCACGACATAGCCTGCATAGGCACTTTTGCTTTCTCCGTGACAGTTTCGATCACAGGCAATTGTTCAGCAACCCAATTTGGGTCTCTCAGAAACAACCCGAAATCTCGCGTCCTCAATGGGATCTTCCGTTTCACATTCTCGTAAGAATCCTGCTTGACAACGTACTCCCGCAGCACCTCATTCTCACCAAACTCGACAAATATCCGGCAATCCCGAATCCTAAACACGACGTCATCTACACGTAAAAAGAATCGACACAATAACAGTAACCGATCCTGCATGACTCGTATCTTCACACTCAGCATAGAAATTCCGTTATCCCCAAGCTCATCCTCAAACAGCACTATATCCTCGAAGAACAGAATCGGGTCCGGTCGTCGTAACTTATGCAATGGTATTTTATCCTCTGTTTTCTCAAACGAGGTCGTCATAGGTCTACTTGTGCCTCGGTAATCAGTTGTGTAAGTCCAATCAAATGGCTTCACGACCTCATGTACCCCTTCCTCCGACGACGCTCTGCCCTCATTAGCCCAAATTTCTCATTCCATATAGACGGAAAATGACTCACTTATCTCTCAACCACGCCTCCGAATACGACACTTTGACTAACCCACCATCTGGATTCCCGTGTTTCGCAACTCGATCTAACGCGTCTACGGCATTAAACCCAATCTCCCATCCCGACGCATCGTGCCGTATTATCACATGGTTATTCCCGAATATCATTTCGGGAAGCGGGATTTTAATACGTTCCGTAACCTGGTCGATTTCATCGGACGAGAGAATCGCTCGTTTGGCAGTGTGGATCGACCATCCTGCCTGTGAGATAGACGGCGTCGTAAGGACCGGCGTGTATAGCGACAATTGTGTCTGATCTAGAGATCCTTGCGTTGCTGCCATGGCGAATTCTGAAGTAGTACTACAAGATCTACTGTAAGCTGATCCAGCAAGACCAATTGTGGAAGTAATTGCCATGTTACTGCGATCGTGGACTCTCTAAGACGAGACATGTGTGGTATTGTGTATTAGGGTTCATTAAGGGTCTCGCTAAATCGAGGACTTGTGACCAGATTGTCCATTTTTCGCCAAATATTCCGCTGAGGAGAACTAACATTCCCTTCAACAGATCACATACAACTAAAACTTATCTACAAAATTAAGTTCTGTATATCCACCTACCCGCCAAGTGACGAACAACAATCACAAACAATGTGTCCCAAACTCCAGTATATATAATCAATCCCCAAACGTCCAATCAATTACATGCAGCCGTTATATGTGCATCTGCTCGTCCACCACGGGTACCTCCTCCTCCTCCTCGCCAAATCTTTGCGCATCCCGCATTCCCCGTTCTACGTCCAAGCTATAAAATATCGGCATGGATATCAAAAGCAGAATAAACAGGAAGTAAAACGTATACCTAATATTATGTGTGCGATCCGTGATCATTGCCGTAATCGTCGGCCCAATAATACTCGACCCCTTGTCTGTCACGGCATATAACGAAAAGAATGTGCTCTCTTTCCCATGCGGGATGAGCATTGAGAAGACAGAGCGACAGACGCTGCTCATACCACCTAGCGCCATGCCATAGATTGCTGCCAGAACGTATATTTCCCACGGATGATGCAACCCAATTTTATCCGTTACGAATCCGAGCAGGCCGTACGCGGGTATTACAGTCGTCATCCCGACAATCAACATGATAACTTTATTAGGTGGAATGTTGAGGTACTTTTGAACATAGCGCGAAAAAACGATCGCGCCCACGACGCCGAAAATCATGGTGATTATCCCCACCACCGCGAGCGCCGCGGGTTTCATGTGCAGCTCTGTGCGCGCGAAAAGGATCGAGGTCGCGTTGATCGTCGTAGCAGAGTCAGAGAGAATAAACCAGCCTGTCAGATACAACACCACGTCCCGCAGCTTCCGAACTTCTTTAGCGGTACGCCAAAGGGTTTTCCATGCGTAGGTCACATACCGAACGACCACTTTCTCCTTGTCACGAATGTGAAGTCGTGGGCCGGGTCGCGGTCGCATGAAGAGAGCTGTCGGAATAGTGAACAACAGCCACCATACGCCAATTCCCAGAAGCACCAAACGAATAGAAAGCATGCTCGATCCCATAGCAGCAACAAATATGACGCCACTGCTTTGCACAATGAACGCAGAAAGATATCCGCATGCTACACCCATTCCACTTAGATGATTTGAAATCTCAGCCGACTTCTCGGCGGCTGCGTCGTTTGCTCTGTGATCGAAGAATGATCGCGCATCAGGATCAACTGTATTGGGAGGAAACGACTCAAATGTCTCTGGTATATCTGCCACGACCGGCGGCTTACTGGATTGAAGTGCGTCGTCTGGCGCTGATTCTGTGACGGTGAGCGCCGACGTCGAGGATTCGGTCGTATGTGAGAATGATTCTTCTGGTGGGTACATCTCGTGCCCGGCTTCGGCAGCGAGAACATCGGGGTGATTTCGGACCAACACTGGCAAAAACGCATTTCCACAAACGGCAACCGCTCCAAATGATACCTGACTAAATTAGAATCCAATCGATGCGAACATATTTCGATACATACGTTTCCGACGATTGTGAGGAATGATGCGAAGTAATATGCGGACGGTACAGCCGCGATAAGCAATATGGACGATAATCCCCCCAAACAAGAAAATGCAAGTAATAGTGATTTTCGATAGCTCCCTGGATAAACATGTCAGTGTTCATCTTGTTCGCGCATAGCCGCTGGTTCTGTCAAGGCATACCTCGATCTGCTGCCCCACTCATAGAAATGACGACAATCGCCTGTAGAAACACACTTATTGAGAAAGTATATAACGCAAAACTCGCAGGATAAACATAAAACCCAAGGGCAGGCGTCACGCAATATCTTCCTGCGTCACTGTTCGCAGGAGGTCCTGGTGACGGCCCAGGCATGTCGCCAGAGTATTGGCAAGACACGGAATGATCATCCGCCATAACTGACTTCTCCCTCGCCAGCTGTTCCAACAATATAGGTAAATAGATACCCACAGCAGCAACCGTGAACGGCTCAGCTCCTAATGCAAAAGACAGCCATCCCAGTATCTCTTTCCTACTGGTCGCACGCCGGTCGAGCTGAGAGTACGTCGAATAGGATGTCGGCACTGGCCGCAGCCCAAGATCAGCTTCTGTTGCTGCAGATTCAGTGTCGGCATCGGCCGCAACCTCGTCATATTCTGACGCGTCGCGCACGTGAGAATATTCCTCTCGCATTTTACTCTGCGTTGTGGAGTGGAGGGTGTTGGTGGCTTTGGTTGAGGAAATATTGCGGGGAGAGTCCCGCCTCGAGGCGGCGCATCCTGCCTTTAACTTCACGCTGCATCTTTTGGTAACTGTGTTTTCAGCCAAAGTATAATCACCCACAAATTACGAATCACACCTGTGTCCAAGCAAAGACATATACAATGTTTCTGCACATTTTAAATTGGTATTTACTATATTTGTATTCACATATTGGCTTTGGCTTGCAAGGCATAGGAATGTTGACTACGAGTCAATATGATCTGCACTAAAACGAGTGGATTTCATTTGACATTAATATACAGAGACGATAGTTTATGTACAACAGCAATCAAATCAACTTAACAAGAGACTGACAAGTGCTAAACTCCAACCATCAGCCTTACAACGAGGTACTAACTTTAGCTGGCTCCTGAGGAATAGGTGCCTGAGCAGCACTGGTTTCTTCACCCAACCCAGCCGTCTTCCCCTCCCGCATATCCGCCAGCCTTCTTGCCTCTTTGTGGATATCAGTAGCCTCTTTGGACGCGTCAGCATAAAACTGGCGGACCTTCGTACCAGCAGAACTATCAAGGGCCTTGTCAAAGTATCGTTGGAAAAGACCTCTTGTCTGGTAAACGCGTTCCTTAATGCCGTACTTGGCGTCGGCACTGGTAGCAGTCGTGGTTGCACGGTCGGTGATATTGTACTTCGTGTCAACATCAGACAGGAATTTCTGGAATCGCGTAGAAACGCCGTGCTGCTTGTCGAACTCAGCGCTCTTCTGGACGGCCTTGTCACTCAACACGTAGCCATGGCTGAGAATCTCAGCAATTATTGCAGACTTGGGCTTATACTCTTGTTGAATATCACGTCCTTCCTCATCGGCCTCGACTGGAGTGGCCGCAAAGGTGGTGGGCTCGGCTTTCCCTTCGGGAGCAGAAGTGTCTGGCTGGACAACGACGTTAGAGTTGCCGAGCTTGGTGTCTGTGAGCAGAAGAGCAGTCTTCGCGGCCGACTCGTTTTCGAATACAATGCGAGCCTCGTGCATCTTAGTGGCAGTCTCAGCGTTGCTGACCCGCATCGATGAGATCTTACCACAGAAGGAGAAGAAGTCGGAGATCTGCTGCTGAGTAACTTCAGGTGAAATGTTGGACACGATTATGGAAGTCATTCTGTAGAACTGCGGTGGTATTGAGAGTGTCTTTGAGATACAATGTCAGAGTGGGTTGCCAGAATCTAACGAGATGGGGTGTTGCTCTAATACACGGCGACCCTCCCAAGATATATTCAGCACCTGACCGGAGGGAACCACGGCTGGCCGCATGGAAGAACTGAGGGGCTGCCGTGAAGCTGCGTAATGCCTACGCAGTCGGTCGATCATGTTCTTGCTGGGGCCGCACCAAAACGTCATCGGTTTACATTGTCCACAGTTAATTAGCCACCAGCGCCACAGCCCTAACCTGCATAATTTGGCTTCAGTCCAAATGAACACAGTAGCCTCGTTTTGATCTCATGATTACCATTAATATCATACATCTATTGCACAAAACACTATCTACCGTCCAATCGTTTTCAGCGGTAACCTCCTCGCACTCTCTGCCACTCGAGGCGAGTAGTGCTTCGTTAACAGAAATGTCTCCCATATATTGGCTGCAGCAGGATTGCTGAGTTCTGGCTCATCAATCTCTGGCCGGTAGACTCCATTCATAACTCTATCGTCTGTCGTGAATAATGCTGCGAGAGCACCGCTTCCGGTCTTAGAATCGCCTCCGTTACCCCCTGACCGTCCCGAGTACTTGATGCACAAATTCTCCAAGATTTTTATGGCTGCATAGCACGATTTGTCCGGGAAATGCAACATTGCCAGCGAAAGTCGTTTAGCAAATGCAACCATCCGCAAATTATTATTAGTGCCGGTGCCAAAAGAAACTGTCTTGTAATGCTTGTTGAAGAACATGGCGTCGAATGCCTTGATAACCATCTCCATTTCCGTAGCTAAGTTGACTTTCTCTTCATGCTTGCCAACTATTACGTCACTCTGTAACGGATCATCCAGTCTGAGCGATTTGCTAGAGTACTCTATATCGGGACTCAGCGAAAGTGGCATGATAATTCCGTACAAGTACGTAATGAAGAAACTTAAGTCTAAGCCTATACTCTCGCCTGCCTGCCCAGACAGAAGCGCAAACGCAGTCACGATGCACAGAAGACCCTCCCGAATAACTTTAATCTTGATCTCAATCTCGCCCTCCTCGTTGCTTCGTATCTGTCGATCTCGAATAAGTTCCTTCAAAACTTCAAGAAGGTCGCCGAACAAGTCTGCATTGATCAGATGCGCAAATCTACAACTTGTTAGCATTGCCACTCGAACTAGATTTGGATAAATGCTTACTTGGCAAGTCCTTCCAATGTAGCTCCCATCAAAGAATTCACGCGCTCCTTCAGGATAGTCAAATACGTTGCAAACACTATCTTCAATGTCTCAGACTGTAGTCGTGAAGTCTCCTCCTTTGAAACAGCATGCTCCGCCTTTTTCATCTCCTCTTCAATGCCTTTCATCTCCTTCGCCAATTTGCGCTCCCTCTTCGTTCGATGAACTCGATCTTTCTTTTTCAATTTTGGACGATTATCGATCAAGCTTTCTCGTTTCCGCGCATCCAAGACGTTAAGCTCGGTCAACAATCGCAAATGCAAGAAAGAGTTTAGTACAGCTTCGTCCACTTTGAATTTCCGCATCTTCATCATTTTGGTAATAATCTGGACTGCATCAAGTGAAATATTTCCCGACTCGTCGTCCTGAAACAGTACTGTGATAGTCTGAATGCATTTACTAAATCCGGCGTCGTCAGTATTCGTACGAGTCGCTTGTAGGCCGTCAACTCCTGCGGCCATGTTTCGCCGCCGACCAAGACGTTGTGCAACAATATTGATTAGTTCGGATCGGAAATTGAAATGAGGGACGGCCACGAGAAGACTGCATGCACACGACAGAGCCGTGCTGCCAACTTTATAGGAGGGCGATAATATGTCCGACTTGAACAATCCTATTCAAATTTTAATACGTTTCACAAATAATACTAAAAGAATTGTTCTTACTCTTAACATAACTGCTCAAGCTATCAACGTACTGTTTGTAATTGAATACCAGAGTCTGCTCAAAATTGCGAAGTTTCTTGACATCCTTCGAGATTTTGGCAGCCTTTTCAGCATCAGTCAATGGACGAATTCTGTAGCCCGGAATAATATCCTTGTAGACCGCGAGTTGAGTCGCTAACGCAAGTTGCTTGATCTTAACTAACTTGTTACTTTGGTACTCAAAGACCTTCTTCAGATTCGATACCTAACAGAAGTTAGAACAACTTGTGCGACAATTGCAGTGCTATATCCTTACATTCTCTTCTGGATCCTCAATCAGTTCGCCTGCAAGCTTGGATAACTCTTCCTTAGCGAGCCGGATCTGGTCTCGTTCTGGTAATTCAGGGTCATTTTCCTCCTCGTTCTCGTTCTCGTCCTCGTCCTCCTCTTCCACATGCTGTTCTTCGCCGAGCGCATACTCACTTTCTCTCTTTAGCTCCTTCTTCTGCACCAACACCCGCTGGATCCCACCGCCGGCCGTCTTAATCGGCAACTTCTCAACAATTTCCTCGCTCGCTACATCACTCCTCCACTCCCGTGGCCGCCGCTCATATTCTTGCTCTTCATTCTCAGATCCAGAACTCAAATCAATATCGTCGTCATCAAAATCGGCATCACTCTCGCCCTCAGGTTCATCCCCTGTAGCCTTATTCAGCGACGAAAACATGAGCTTCGGTTCCTCTGTTGGCCCGCTCACTTTCCGCTTCTTGGCATGCCCGGGCTTTGTTGTTGCTAACACGGATTTTCCTGCGGATCTCTTCTTACTCCGCATTGTCGGCCAGACACGAAAAATTACCTTCTGTAATTGAAAATACTTGAGTCGTTACGCTGTGAGAATCTAGATTTCACAAAAAAAAGTTTCGCAGTTTGTCCAGATAGTTTACCCGGATCAAAACTATACGCCCTAACCCCATGGCCTTGCCTAGTCTGCCAGTCGCAATTTCAAATTAATTCCCTTCAGCTATAGACAAGGTGAATTCCACATCTTACAGTTCGTAATATATTGATATTTAAGTACAGAATAGTGTTTCATTGCTTTAGTACTTCGCGAAATCGCGTACTACAACTGGGGAAGAGTGAACGCCCTAACCCTTCATATTATCTCAAATTCCCGCTGCCCAGATGCCTGATGCAGTCCGGCCGGCCAATCTACCTAAAAGTCAGCATCATATCAATAAACTCTCTTGAGTGATTGAAGCGAATCCGGATGCGTGGATGTTTAGATCTCCCGTTATCATTGCATTAGATTGGGATGCGTTCTATTGTTCTGTGAGTATGACTCTACAGGACCACCTCTTGTTTCCTATACATTTCTAATCTGTCCGCACAGGTTGAGGAGCATTTTAACCCCGAACTGAAGAAGATTGCATTTGCGGTGAAGCAGAAGGGAATTATATGCACTTGTAACTATGTTGCTCGAGCTCTGGGCGTTAAGAAGTTGCAGTTGCTTGTAGACGCGTTGAAGCAGTTCCCAGACCTAGTTATTGTGAATGGTGAGGTACGTCGTGTGCTGGTGATAATCTGTATGACACTGATAGTGACGCGATATAGGATTTATCACGGTATAGAGACGCCTCTAAGGAGCTATGGTACTTTGCCCGCGATATGGTGTGGGGTGGGAAAGTGGAGCGTTTAGGATTTGACGAGTTGTTCTTGGATGTGACGGAGATGATAGATTTCAATATCGCATTACTCGACAATCTACACGTACCACGAGCGTCTTCTCTCCCTGTCTCATCGTTCATCTTTAGGATGAGTAAGGATGACCCCTCAGTCGGATTCTCTTGTCCAGTGTCATCTGTGGCCGGTAACTTGGCCACTGGATCCCTACCCGGAGATTTTATGGGAGACAATCTTCGCTTGGTTCTTGGATCGCACTTATGCCACTACATACGGTCGCAGATTTTGGATCTCAAAGGGTATACTTCATCTGGTGGGGTTTCTGTTAATAAGACGTTGGCCAAGATGGCAGGTGCAAGCCACAAACCAAACCAACAGGTACTTAACATTCCCTGTATCATAGCTTTAGGTAATCAACTCATTCGTTCTCTAGACTGTTCTCTTTCCGGAATTTGCGCAAGATTTTCTGGATTCGTACGATATTGGCAGGATCCCATGGATAGGGCACAAAAGCAAAGCTACTATTTTAGACGCCATTTACAAGAAAACAGACAATGTAAATCACACGATCGAGGGAGAGAGAGATGCCACAGTCTTCAATGTAAGGCACATGGCGAACAAGCAGCTATTCATAAATAGCCTTGGTCAATCATCTGGTGATAAATTATGGGACTTATTACATGGCGTCGACCAAACAGGCGTAAGTGCCACTCTCAATCTGTTCGAATATTGCTAATGAACAACGAGATAGGTCCAGCCAACACCCGATATGCCGACACAAATCTCAATCGAGGACACGTTCAAGTCATTAACTAGTCTAATCGAAGTCCACAACGTGCTGCGCAGATTGTCCTGTTCGTTATTAGACAGGATGTACATAGATTTAAAGGATTCAAACGGAGACTGGCTCGGGCATCCTCAAACCGCGAGATTGAGTACCAAGCCCAGATCAACTGGATACTACGGCTCACGAATATCAAGGAGTGACTCACTTCCGTCAATAGTATTCTCCAGTAGTCACGGTCGGGGCTCAATTGTCGATTACCTAGTTGATAATTGTTGGATGCCGCTGTTCTCGAAGTTAATTGGCGACGCGAAGATATTTGATATTGTGCTTTTGAATGTCGCTGTAGTTAATATTGAAAAAGCTCCCGCTAAGAGCTCCGATATTACTTCTTTTTTTGGAAAGAAGAAACATATGGACAATAAGCAACTCGATGATGTTCACCGAGAAGAATTACCAGTGACCAAGAGAATAAAAGTTGTGGGAGAATATGTCGACTCAGAGGTAGCCCATTTCGATTTTCTAGATGATGACGACGAGGACGTAATCTTCGAAGAGGATAGTTATGACGAATCATGTGTTGTTTGCGGTCTCCGGATGATGAGTTTCGCTCTAGAAGCGCATATGCGATTTCATGAGCTCGGTGATTGACATGATTTTACAAGAGAGTCGCGAATCGATTGATATCGGCTCACACTAGAGGATCGGCTTTCTGTGCTCGTGGATTAAGATTGTTCGCTCACAAGATTTTGAAGCGATCCAGTACGTTTGGAGTCGTTCTTGACGTCAGTGTCGGGAATGCTTAGAAATACCTCTACCATGGCATTCATGTTACGTAAAAAGGCACCATGGGCAAGATTACAGAACTTCGATGGCGGCTACTTGGCGGCTACTATTATTATTGTGTTGGTAGTAGTCATATATAGATTCTTGATAATTTAACCAGCGCGCTGGGTGTTATATCAGTTTAAACCCTGTCACTGTCCCATAGACTAGCTGCGGTTCATTTAGGTAGCTACGCAAAATACATCAGTGAAGGTTTTGTTGTAGTTGTTGAATAGTGATAATTCGATTCAGTGGGGGCCAGCCCGTGGTAGGTCTTGAGGCTCAGAAGGCTTCGTGTTCCCGAGAATTTTGTAGCTATTTTACTTTTCACGTGTTATCTACAGCTGGTCTTACCACGACCTTTGGACGTCAATAACCTTTCTATGATCTGGTATTATATTAGCACCGAAGAATTTATGATTGTGATCTTTTCTAATACGGGATTTGATAGCAAATGGAGAACACGGATCCATCACTACTACCATCCATCATTTTCACAACCGCTGCACAGCTAGTGGATTGTGTCGACAGTAAGCACCACTCATTTCTGTGGCGCGATATATTCGGAGATCATGCTTAACGAGAGTTTCTAGAAAAATTACTGGTGGTTCTTCGTGATGGCCGGAAGTTGATTGGAATACTCAGATCATTTGATCAGTATGGTAAATATTCCCCGTCCAAATCAGGAATGAACAGATCGTTTAATATTACGACAGCAAACCTAGTTCTACAAGACACAATTGAACGGATAATCGTCGAGTCAATGTACAGCGATATTCAGAGAGGAGTTTACATAGTACGAGGGGAAAACGTGGTTCTAGTTGGCGAAATTGTGAGTTTCACTTTTTGTTCAGAGCGTTCGATTTGTTATTAACGTATTTCAACTCGAAGGATCCTGAGAAAGAAAATAGTATACCATTAAGAGAAGTCTCTCTGGACGAGATATACGCTGCTCAACAGGACGAAATCGACAACCGCAGACGGCGAGAGCTTACAAAGAACAGCAAGCTGGTTGACATAGGATTTTCTATAGATACGCAGCAAGAAGACATGTATTAGTGAGTCAGTCGATCTTTATTGCAGCATTTTGGGCTTTGTACGATACTCCAATATTTTATTATAAGGTTAACTGTCAGGAATGAATGAATTTACAAAAACATGATCTATTGATGCAAATTTATTCTGAATGCACCAAAGCATCCGTATCCAAAATATTATCTTTACCTAGCGCGAGAGCCTTCTAACTTTCTCCGCAACGATTTCTAGTGCCCATTTCAACATGTCCTTCATATGCGAGTCTATAGCTGATGCTGTTCTAATGTCTTGCTGGAGTGCGTATGGAGCAAGGCGTCCTTCCAAATCTTCACCTTCGAACAGATGCTTATGCGCCTTCACATAACCCGGCCAAACTATATTCTCAAAATATCCTGGCGGGTCAACCCAAAATCCTGAGGGCATGTCAAGTTAATACAAGCTCCCCGCAGTAGGCATCATGGAACATACCTTCTATGGTGGCATAACCACTTCTAGCCTCACGTCGCTTCTTCAAGCTCTCATATGGCGCTCGAAGTAAAAACTTAATATCCAATTGCTTCGTGATAACGTCGTCATTAAACAGTAAGAATCCATCCACAATACAAAATTCGGTGTTCTCGGCCACTGAGTTCTCGCCTAAAACTTGTCTCTTAATTTCATCTGCCTCGTCGTTACTAACCGGCGGTGTTCCCAAGTTATTCTGATCTTCCTTGTAGTGCACATTATCCGGTAGCTTGCGATTCTTCTTTATATAATCGATGGCCGCCCGTAGTGCAATGAAGTCGACGGCTTCAGGACAGTCCCAATCTTCTATGCCATTAACCACAGGGATTTCGGTTTCAGCCTATATTAAGACCCATTAGCACGCCTTGTCATCATACAATTCACGCAAATGCAGGTACCTTATAGAAATCGTCTTCATGCAAGATAAACGACTTCGGAAGCACATGTCGAAGGAGTCGCGCGAGCGTCTGACTCACACATTAGTATTAACCTTTTGATAAATTGCAAATGTATATTGTCGACAACTCACACTCTTTCCAGAGCTTGAAGGACCGCTCACGCCTATTAAAAATATTTTAGATTCAGTCATCAGCTACACGCATTGCCTGCCTACAATGTAATATACGAGTTGAGGATGTTAGGTAAGCTCGAGGAACCAGTATTATCGCACAGTGCGGCTCATTATCGCCGAGTGTTAAAACTGGCGCCAAAATTTCTAGTCTCAAATGTTCCTGAAGCTTACCCAACGCGTTTAAATGAAATCGACAACGCGTTATTATACAAAAACATAGCCCATGTAAATTTTCAGATATTCCCGAAAATATCGAAATATGAAGTGTCTATTTAGTCTAGACAGGTTCATTTTAACTGTCGACCGGTAGAATAATGGGGCCAATTAACTACAAGTGTGCCTAGCTTACTATAGGACGTATTTTCCTTTGCCAGGAATGTTTACAGGCACAGAAAGACCGGAAAATTGAACAATAAGTGAGCCAAAGCGGAGTACTATGAAAATCTCTTCCACGGAGACGCAGCTCATCAATGGAATATCGTGAGCGTGGGCGGATGAAAGCGCTTGTAGCAAATCCAGGTTTGGCAACAGACACACAGCACGGCAAAATTCAGGATAGTGTCCAATAAAGTGACCGCCCAAGAGAAGCACGGACATTTGCAGCTGGGCATGGGTTGCAGGGGACAGATAACATATTAATAATGACTGCGCAAGGTTTCGTCGAGGAGTAGAATAGAGCTTAAGTTGACATTGACTATATTTATTATCATATCATTACAGTCCTATCTTATTTTATATTTTATCTTATATTTCTTCCATTGTACCTCGAGGATACTCCACGTCTATTGTCATGCCGTCCCTGGTGGACCTGCTAGCTACGAAAATACGGATCATGACTTCTAAAAGATAGTAACTTCTGCTTTTATTAGGCTCATTATCCATCTTGTGGTCAGATGACCCTCTTCCAGATGTGCCATTCATGACTGCGCTCAGTTTCTGGTTCCAACAATAATTGCCAACTAGTTGGGCCGATTAGTCTCAATAAACGATATGTTCTATGATAAAACGAACGACAGTATTAGCGTTTCCATCAGACCTAGAATTCATCTCCATCCAAGGTATTATTATTATCATTAACGGCACGGTACTGCAAGAAGTTAGCCGGCGGCCAACAAAATACAAATCAATACCACTTACGTCTTTCTCAAGGGCAGCTAAGTCCTCTCTTGCCTCATGGAACTCTCCCTCTTCCATGCCTTCGCCAACATACCAATGCACAAACGCCCTTTTCTTAAACATCAAGTCGAATTTCCAACCCAACCTCGCCCATGCATCCGCAACAGCAGTGGTATTAGCCAGCAGACAGCACGATCTATCCACAGCACCCAGATCCCCATCAGGCACAGTATAAGGCTTCTGATTATTAATCCCGAGTTTAAACCCCGTAGGGCACCAATCGACAAAGTTTACAGTACCGCGCTGCCGAAGTGATGCAATTGCGGCGTTGCATTCACTCGCCGTCACGTCACCACGGTAGAGCATAGCTACAGCCATGTATTTGCTGGATTGGGGGTTGCATTTTACCATTTGGTTTTCTGGTTCAAAACCTAAAAGGGTAGTTAGTGTCCGTCACTCTCGTATATAAGTCAACGCGTACACTGTGCTGTTAGGTCATTCACGCGGAGCATCTCATGCTGCACAGACTGCCTCGAATATATTGGCGCATATGAAGCCAGTGGGTAATGAAGCCTCGGAAATGGCACAAGATTCGTCTGGAACTCATTCAAATCGACATTGAGCATTCCGTCAAATCGTATTGACGACGTAATGGACGAAGCTACTTGCGCAATGATACGATTTAGATTCTCATACGACGGACGCGGAATATCCAATCGACGCTGACAAATATCATATACAGCTTCATTATCGAAAAGAAAAGAGCAGTCAGTGTTCAGGATTGTTCTATAGCTTATTAATAGCTTGTAAAGGAATTTGTCGCACTAGATATACCCATGAGTCGCTAATACAGCATTATACGGTTCCACGACAGCAGTAGAAACCCGCGGCGCAGAATATATTGCAAACTCCAACTTTGATCTCTTTGGAAATTCAGCTGCGATATGTTCCAGAAGCAGTGCACCAAATCCCGAGCCGGTACCACCGCCGAATGAGTGAAATACCAAAAATCCTTGAAGGCTAGAGCACGCTTCTGCAAAGTTTGCGTGAGCTATAGTAATGTACTGAACCATCGATAGGTTGGCATACCAGTGACGCGTCGAACACGCTCCCTGACTTTATCAATAACTTGTCTACCGATGGTATAGCATCCACGAGCATCTAATCAGGGTTAATTAGTGAGAGTGACAAACGACCGATTACATACAATTATTAGCAGCATCTTCTTCACCACTGATAAGCTGCTCAGGATGATACAAACCGTGAAAGGGGCCAGATCGCACTTGATCGATTGGCTACGCCATAATTAGCTATCCGATATAGACAGCATGCATACAGGGGAGTCATACTCCACTATCTAGATCAACAAATACCGAACGTGGTACGTACTTCCCTCTACCTGATAAGGTATCTTAGTCAGCTATTTCCAACACATTCTAAAGTTGTGATACCGGTCTCCGCGAAGAAGGTCTCTAAACCGGGTGTATGTTGTGCTCCTTCATTTAAATATCCAGTTGGTTGCAAGCCATGCTCGAGAAGGTATAATTCCCACGCTGCGTTTCCAAGCTGAACGCCTGCCTGCAACCGGCTGTTAGGTTGAAGTGAGGACGAAGTCACTTAAAATAGAACTAACCTGGCCTATATGTAAATGGACGACTTCTCCTCTCATTGTTTCTAATGGAAACTGTATTGAAAGTAGTGTCTGCAGATCGCAGTACGCGATGTTTAACCGGTCAGAGGGGGCCCAGGCCAATAACAAAGCAACCACCGAGGCTCCAGAGTAGCCCCGATGCCCAATGACGTCATACCAACTTACGCAGATGTTTTGCGGGGCACAGCACTGTCATCAAGATCCATGTGCACATCGAGCCGCAATGCTCTAAGTCTTCTTGGCACGATCACATGGACTTGCTCCGTCGACGGCAACGTTCAGATTTCGGTCAAGATACTTACTGATATCAGTTAGTGGCCCCTGGTCTCGTGGACGCTCGTGAAGACCGGATATCCGACTCCCCAGGGCATTTATACTCGAGCCTCAATCGTTTTCAGACCGTACGTCAGCACAGCCAAACAAAATAGCCCCGATTTCGATTCAGATACAGTCGTTGTGTGGGTTTAACAATGGATAGGATAATGGATACTGTACAGCAAGTCATTCTGGATCCTAAATACCACGATGTCTTAGGAATTCTAAAAGGCCTTCGAAATGGTACGTTGCTGTATTTTGACAGGTTTGAACGATGGCTAACGCGTGTGTGCAGGCGCAATTTATGGAAGCAAAGTGCGCTTTGCGCATGCTTTGGTCATGACATTCCTCTTCAGGAACGGATCGTACGTACACATATGCTCGATATTTCAAATGTGGTTATTGACGCGGCTCTGTAGATTCAAGGACAAGATGGTATTGATAGTCAAGGCAACGAGAGAGCATGCCCGAAATCTCGCGACATTTGTATTCATTTATAAATCTACGCTTTACGTGCTTAAATCCACGAATGGAAAGCAGCAAGATATAGACACTTTCATAGCCGGTTTATTAGGTGGCTATGTTGTTTTTGGCCGAGGAGGAAAATCGTCTGTGAATCAGCAGGTCTGTATTCCGGTCTCAAGTTTCCAGTTTTTTTCTCAAGCAGTGACTAACAGACGCTGATAACAGATCGTTCTGTACGTCTTCTCACGGGTAGTCCTAGGCCTCGCCAAGCTTACTGTCAAGAAGCGATTGATACCTTCACTCCATGACGATGTTGGCAACAAGGTCTGGCCGGCGTTTGCTGCAGTCTGCTGGGGCCTGGTCATGTACATGTTCCGGACCGACCCGGATGTGTTACAACCCAGCATGAAGACTAGTATGGATTATATTTATCTAGACTCGAATAGATGGGATAGCCTGCGAAACTTGGTGTGGCATAATGAGTAAGATAGAAATATTTGGCCTAGATGAGTAGTTAAACTTCAGGTGCATTGGAGTTTCGTATTGAATAAATTTTGGGATTTGCATTATGTACGATATAAAATGTATTTTTCTATTTTTCGTCAATTTGTAACATTTATATCTGCGCACACCAATCTTTCCATGAGCGGTATTTACTTCGTCGGTGCCTGGAGGGAGGATGTTGATTCTTTAAAGTTATCTGTGTCAGAACATCCCGGATACAGGGCTGTCAATTATCAAGCCGCATAGGCACGGCGACTCAGTCTTTTCATTCAGCTAATCCAAATCACACTGTATGGCCGTTAACCTATTCGAATTGCAATAGTATAACCCCCTCACAACGCACAATGCCTGTCGATATAATTCTGGGCACTAACAACGTCGGCCCGCACGGCAAAATCAAGACCACCGCGGACTTGAGCGCCATATTGGACCTCTACCACTCCCTGGGGCATAAATATCTCGATACAGCATATCTCTATCCCGCCGGCCACCCCGGCGAGTCCGAGACGTTTCTTGGTGACTTGGAAGTTACGAAAGATGCGAAGTTCGTACTTGATACCAAAGTGCGAAGTTTTGAAGATGGTGCCCACACAGCGGACAAGATCTACAAGTCCGTCGACGAGCAACTGAAACGGCTCAAAGTCGATAAGGTCCGCACGTTGTATCTCCATGCGCCAGATCGCACGGTTTCGTTCGAGGAATCGCATAAAGCCATGAACGAGCTGTATAAGCAACGTAAATTCGAGAGATTCGGTATCTCAAATTACCAGCCGGACGAGATCCTGGGATTTGTCGAGCGCGCGAAGAAGTACGGTTGGGTCGCGCCGAGTTCTTATGAGGGCCTTTATAACATTGTCAGCCGTCGTGCTGAGACGGAGTTGCTGCCCATATTCAGGGAGCACAATATTGATTTTTACGCGTACTCGTAAGTTCTGCGAGAATAAAATATGCCTGAATTATGAGACGAGCGCGAGCGCTGGCTGACAGAGATTAGACCACTTGCGTCCGGATTCTTTTCCAACATCAAGAGAAACGAGCCACCGCCAGCAGGCGGGCACTTCGACCCCACGACATTCAACGGCCAATTTAACCAGGGCTGGTTCTTTAGAGACGCTCTCTTCACAGCCGTCGAAGAGCTCCAAAGAGTTGGCGAGAAACACGGTATCCCGAACAATGCTATCGCACTCCGGTGGCTTCGACATCACTCGCAGCTGACGGACGCGGATGCGATTTTGGTGGGGTATTCGAATATCGGCCAGTTGAAGCAGAACTTGGAGTATCTTGAGCAGGGACCTTTACCGGAGGAGATTGTAGCGGTTATCGACAAGATTTGGGCCGCCATTGAGGACGATGCGCCCAAAGCGGCCATGTAGTGCATGATCATTCAGCACAATAGGAGTAAATTAATAAAATACATTCAATCTATCATAATGCATTCAATCTATGTCATGCTTTCCGAAAATCTAGTACAAAATCTAAAACTTTCGCCGAAGCGCACTTTCGATCATCGCCTTGCCGGTAAAATACGCAGTCCGGGCAAACGTCCCGAGATCCAGAGTCGAGAACAGCGTGTCCGCGAGGCCAAACGGTAGCATAGCAGGGATCCAACCTATTATAGCATTAGCGCTGTCATATGGCACTCTAAGAGTGACAGAGTAGATTAGATTCACAGTCAAATGGAGCCGTACCTTGTGCGAGTTCGAGAGCGAAGCAAGTTGTAGGCATGGAATATTGCTGCACGGAGCCACGTTCGAGGATATGCAAATCACCAGGCTTATAAATCTACGAAGCGTCAGCACACTTTAGCCAAGAAAAAATAGCGGAAACGAAACCAAGGGACGTACGATAGGGTCGGGATCACCGAGGTCATGGACCCACTGTTCGCCTTTGAGAATGAAGAAGTAGTCGTTGGCAGGATGCACGCCCGTATGTCCTTCCGTACCAATTGCCGTCCCGAAAAATATAAGGTATTCTGAGATTGAAGCGTGTTGTATGAACATTGAACCCTACGCACTCCAGTTAGCTGTCTCCTGCACCAGTATGGCTGCGAGAAAGTGGGGAACAGAAAGGGGAATACCATTGCGTTACCAGCATTATTAAACATCCAGTCGTCGGTGTTATACGGATTTACATTATCCCCATACACATTTCTCAGTCTGGTATTAATCTCGTAAAAAAGTGCAGTCGTATTTCCGGGTGGCACCATACCGAGAGAATCCTACATCTAGTTAACAGGAGCCGGAACGTATGATCTCGGACGACAGCAAGAACAAGCCCACCTTGACAATGCCATGCACAACTTCTGGGTCAAATATGTATAGAGTAGGAAGAACGTATGTATCGAGGTAATAATAAGCAGACAATACAACGCCGAGGATAATCGATAATTTGAAGTAGTTCATGTTTGCTGCACGACCTCAATTAGTATTCCATTCCGTCCCACTAATAAACTGACTTGCCAAAATTGAACACACATACTTGCGACACAGGACCGAGATTTATTGATCTCCTTCTTTCGTATTGACTGTCTCGGAGATATATATGCCAAAGGTGCAATATAATATCTTCCCTTGGCGCCTCGGGTGCCAGTCTCGTATTTTTTTAGTTTTGTTCGCTTTGTAAACTCACGTGGGCCACATAAATACGAGTTGGCCTCGGGAAAACTTTAGCCTCGAACCAACATTACGATCCCGAGACAACGGCTCGTGTTCGGATCTTCATTGAAGAATTCGCCCTTGACAAAGTCTGCGGTGCAATCGACTGTAAAATTGGCTAGCAGTCATTGTTATCCTGATGGACACAGCCGCAATTCTACATGGTTCATCTGCAAAGATCCCAAATACAGTCTTTAAAACAATTATTAAATTAATATTTCGTCCCATCTCTATCGTACTTGTTGGTATGTATAACAAATTCAGACTCATCTCAAGTTATCTCATCATTCTTGTCGCCCGCCAAATATATTTCCATCCCACATCTAACTATCATACCCTCCCAATGCCAAAAAGCCAAATGTAAAATTAATGAAACAATCAATGTCATAATTATAAAAGAGCACCTAAACAGTCCACACTCCTCATAAAAATACAACAAACATTAACATCACGCTATGAAAAAATTACATTAGCGCATCTCGGTCGCCTCCAATAGGGATGGCCGTCCAATCAAACGGTATATGATTCCAAACAAGCAGATACAAAAAATAAATGCAACCAAAGGTGCAATGACGGCAATTGCAAAACTGAAGAGCCAAGAGTATGTGATGACTGAATAAATGAATGAGCGACAATAATCATATATAATGAAATTGCCTTGCCAACTCTTCTAAAATCAAAATGCATATATTTCTTGAGGCAATTGTTATCCTCAAGAATGAAAACTCACAATGCCGGAAACGAAACTGGCGAAACCAAAATCTAGACTAAAATGAATACAATGCCTCCGACGCCAGCGGACACGACGGCCAAAAATGTCACAAACACGACAGCTTGATGCCAAAATCCCGGCATATTATGACGCCACAGGAATGCAACCAGGCCAGCTAACGCGATGCCCTCGGCAAAGACAATGCCGATGGACGCAAGCATCGAGACATATGCCGGGACAGGGAGTAATTCGGTCGCTGCGCTACTCTGACCGCCAAAGACAATGCCGTCGAGAATGCCGACGAGTGTGAGTGAGATGCTGAATGAGAGAGCATAAAACATTGTTAGTGCACGGTCGACGCTGATTGCATCGCCGATGTTGATGCCCAGGAGAGCGTGTTGGTGACTATCCGCATCCGGGAAGTTCGTCTGGAGGTCCTGCTCAGTGCTGGTTGGAGAGTGTAAATCAGACTCTGGGTTCGCAAGAAGCGACTCCCTCTCCTGATCATCAGCTTGTCGTCTGGCCGCGGGCACATCGTTAAATTCATGAATCGAATGCACCTTCTTTGACAACCGACTCCAAATCCCCGTCGACCAATCAGTGAGTTTATCAACAGACAACTTATTCAACAAGGTACGTGACTCGCCAGCATCAACGTAAAATGTCCCATCATCCTCCTCAGGATGATCAAACTCATTCCAATACCGGGCCTCGTCGTCATGCACAATCGTCAACCGGCGGGGCGATTTCGCAGCTCTGTCCTTAGCCGCCCGAGCAATCGCTTCGCCCTGTGCAGCGACCTTTGCTGCCTTCGCAGCTTTTGCATCCATAGGGGATTCAGGCACTGCTGCTGGTTTGGAAGGAAGTGGTACGTTCGTCGTATTCGGCGCCCAATTCTCGTTCGGCGTCTCGACGCTGCTAGTGCCCTCTACCGTGGCACTGGACGACGACGAGGTAGAAGGCGCGAGGTTCGTAGTTTGCGCGCTTGATGTCCGCGACCGCAGTTTTGGCCGCGTGGTAGTCTTCTGCTTTGGGATCTTGTGGATATCTTCTGCTAACATATGCGCCCACGGCGGTTGCTGATCAGACAGACCTAGAGATGAGACCGCGTGCGAGAAGTAGCTGAAGCCAGGAACTTCGTAGACTGTGTGCGAGGTCTTGAGCTCCGACAGCCATTTTGGCTCGTTTCCTTGCCATCGAACTTCGAGAACAGAGTACGGGAAGGTGGTATATTCGTAAGCCTGGCCGGCATCCATCCAGCCACTTTGCGTCGAGACCGGCCTGTACTTGAGCGAATGGTCGAGGGTGGCCCAAACGGTTGGTCCCGACGAACCTATCAGTTCAAATCGCATCCGTTTGACGGCAACAGCAACAGATGGCTTCGCCGCGCGCTTTTGGAGCCAGAAAACGACCGACTTGCCGATACTATCGAGCTGCTGCAATTCACTGGGACCGGCGGACGAATTGACGATGTTCTCAATGTACTTCTTCTTGCCGGATAGGACAGCACCGCCGGGAGTACAGAGTACTGCTTCCGAGTTGTCTATTTCGATGTCGGCGATGATCTGGGAGACTTCGTCGCGTATCTTCTTTTGACTGTTGATGTTGCTGAGCACGGCTTGGCTGTTGACATACACGATGCGGGTGTCGGATTCGACGTCGTAATCGGTATTCCGGATCAGATTACGGCGGAAGAACGACTCGTTCGGCATGATAGACAGGTACTTGACCAAAAAGGTCTCCAACTCGATGAAATTATCGCTATGAACCCAAAAGACAGTCGATCCAGACGCCATGGTCCTTGCGGCTTCGAAATCGAGGTCGCCGTTTGTTAAACTCGTGCGGGTCGGCTGGGAGAAAAATCGGAGAGACGACTGGAAGTATCGGCGAATGGAGTCATAAAGGAAAGAGAGCTCAACGATGGAGGATGTGAAATTACGCTTTGCGAAGGATTTGGGGGAATCGACAATGACTGCATAGCGTGTAGAGAGGGACGTTGTGCTGGACCATTTGTTGTATGCTTTGACGAGTTTCGTGAAAGCTAAGGACGTTAGCAAAGAAAAACAAAACTAGTATAATGATTGAAGTGAAGGTAATTACCTATTTTATGAGAACTCACAAAACGGGCGAGCGCCTGAAGATTCTGGTAGATTCTGAATAGTCAGTTAGCCGTTTTCTTCGCCGTAAGTGATAGACATGACTCACGATTCGATTTCGGCTTCGATTTTAATAACGGGCTTCTGGCGTTGCGCATTCGAAATGGGATACGTTCGCGCAGCATCCTGCTTTGTGATCTCGTCGACGGCTTTATTGCAGTCGCGAATTCGGCGGTCGAGCTCGCCTGCTTTAGACCGGACGAAGACGTTTACCTAAACAAAACAAAGACATTAGCACTCCGAACAATACAGCCAGCCGTATTGTAGCGGATATACGATCAAGGGAGACGCACTCGTTCAAACTGCTCGCTGAGCGCCGAGTAGATTATGTCTTCATTGCCGGGACGCACACCGGAGGCGATGCAATTTTTGATGAGAGCCTTGAACTCGTCGTAGTCAACGGAGAATGCCTGCCATTCTGGCACTGCATACTGCGCGAGGACGTGGCCGTATCGCATCGTCGACTGGGTGGACAATCGAAGTATCTGTGTTTGGAGGAGATGGTGAAAAGAGAGAAAGTGGGGGGAGTTACTATCGTATCGACTCGTCGTCGCCCGTCGTTGCTCGGGCGATGGTTTGTAGTCCGCCTCGGCCCGCTGCGGACAACAGTGTCCAAAACAAAGTCCCACTCAGCCACTCTAGACCAGCCCGAATTGTCTACCACTGTATTTATAGGATCAACCCAATCTCAATACCAATTATATATAGAATCTATGTAAAAAATACAGTAGACTGTGCGTCATGCTACAATCTCAGCAACAATGTCGGTATCGCAGGAAATCCTCGCATTGAACTAGTGGCCAACGCTAAGCCGAGAACGGATATTGGGAGATACCTGATCGGGCCGCGTGCTTGCTAGCGTAAACTCTGTAATTACAGCTAGGCCTGTCTAGGCAATGCATCTGATTACTCGAAGCACCGGGCACCTAACGGCTTAGCCAACTGTCGCAACCGTGATGAAGAAAAGGAGAGATTGTGAGAAGTCACATTATTATATTTGCATTTATTGATTTGGGTTAATAAGCGTGGCAGATAGTGTGTGGTCTGCCTAGTAATTTGTAGATTGGTATTAATCAGGCGCCCAAGCTCCAGACTCGGCGAACAGTAATCAGCCTTTGTTGGCTTCCCTAAGCAGGCCGCTCTAATAATGACAGACATATGATAGATAGATAGCCTTCGTCGCCTCTGAACGGCGGAACGCACACATGTTGGCACTTGAGACTTCAAATGTAACATATAATCCAACATTACGACGCGATGGTCAGTCACCGACTCCCCGACTCACCGATTATCACACAGCATACCCAGGATCACCCACCGTAGGTAACATGACAGTATCGACTATCGTAAACATCTACAGCCAAGCCGCCGCTGTGCTGGTATATTGCAGAATATACGAGGCGTCAGATAGTCGCACCATTCGCGGCGCACATTTATAAGATTCCTCAGCCAAACTGATGTTGGCTTCTTCTGAGCCGCGTCAAAGACAACCAAGCCAAATGCGGCACACGGTCACGCGACGCATACAATTGCAAATAGAAGCGCCTCTGTCCGTTCATATCGCCATTTCAGATGCTCTACTGGTTTTATGAATGCCGTTCTGTCATCTACTTGGATCTTCGGCAGACAACGGGACATGCAGGATGACGCATTGGAGGGGGTGGCCTACTTGGCCGCCCTCGGAGCCCTCCCTATAATGCCGACGCCACATTCTTTAAATAATTGTCTGCAGGGCACGATTGCATTGCATTTTGAGGCGACACTGTATCGATCATTCATGCACCGCAGTTATATCGTCCCAAGTTGGATCAATTATTGCTCGTATTCGCTTTTCCGCAGCTGACATCGTCCCTAATCACTTATCGCTACTCCGAAGCATATTTTGACTTCGCGAGTCGAAACCCTGAAAGCGATCGGACCGCGTCTGAGCACATTCGTGTCACGATCCCCAGCTTAATTGATTGACGCGATCGCACGTGCCTTGTCATGCTGAGATCATGCTTAACTATTATGATTCTTGTCAGGTCAGGTCACGGCTACTCGATCTTGGATCTGCTCCGTCTGGCTGTCTGTGAGCCTGTCTCTCTCTCTCGCGCATTGCCTCAATCAGTCTGTTTGACCTGTGGCTCACATGCGACCACGATAACTGATCTCGTTAGTAGAGAGCGCATGATCTTATGTCGATGTTTGCGACTTGCTAATCGAATCGAGCCGCACGATCAAATGACTGGGACTCCAAGACGCGCATCATCGCAAGATTTCAGATGGATCTCGCATTGCTATTCGTGATCGACGTGCGTGCTTATTCAGCTTAGTATTGGTCTGATCCCGCCTGAGATTGTCATAGTGGCCCCCGCGTTGGAAGACTGCAAGTTGGCCAACCACGGCGCCGCATAGGACCACGGGCTTCCCAGATCCTCAAGCTCCCTTATTATTATCTCGCCAGTCTAGTGCACTGCGTTCCGTAATCATGTCAGGCGTTCGTACTCATGTCAGGCGGCTCGATCTTGCACAAATATCGCACACTCCACAGCCGTCGTCATGTGAATCCTGACGACGGTCACAATTCGCATGTTTTGCACACTGTTTCGGACCTATCCCGGTTCTAGCTCTCTACGTAAACTCGCGCGACCGTGACTTCAGCCATCCGCCACCATCCACAGTTGACGAATTCTATTGAAACTACATAAACTTTCAAAAGAGACACAACGCCAGTAACACACACAATTATATAAGCCAAACCCAAAGTGCATCCACGACGTCGACCCCATGCAGTCACGTCTACATCCCGAGCATATCTACTTGCTCGAGCTCGCGACGCGGTTTGCGATCACGCATGCCAGTACGAGGAGGACCGCGCATAATGCTTTATGCGTTCCGATCCAGCTCTGGTTACCTCTGGCACCATTTGTACCCGCACCGGTGACTTTCGCTGCAGATTTGCCTGATCTCAGACTGGACGTATCGAACACCCCAAACGGTCCTCCACCACCCAACTCGCTCGCGCGACCACCAGCACCATCTTCATTCAAAACCCCGTCCGCAAGCGCAGCAACAGCCGCAACACCTCCCGTCCCTACCGCAGCAACCGGCGCACTACTCCGCGCCTTCCTTATCCGCTCAACAATGTACTTCTCGTTCTCAGCCGCTTCTGCCGAAAACTCCTCCACAAATTTACGGTTCTGACGCACATTCCAATCACGAGACAATTCCGCCAGTTTAATCTTCTCCTCATTCGTCGACCGCAGCGCACCCGTGGTTAACTCGTCTGAGGTCATGAAACTTAACAGCCCTGTCAAGATCGTCGACACACTCCAAGCTGGGTTCCACGTTTTCGGGTGGTAATCTGAGATTGAAAGACACAGTCGAGTGTTTGTTTGGAACCGACCTGACGGTGTGATCATCCGGATAGCGGGCGGTTTGTAGGGGTAATCTGGCGGGAACGTTAGCGTGCCATGGTACTGCCCGCCTTCGTATGGAGTCGACGGCGGTCCTGTTATGAGGTAGTGCCATCTACCCAAGTCAGCACACGTTCTCCAAATCATATATAAAACAATGCAAAAATGCTGTACCCACATTAGAATATTCTTTTCGCTTGGATGCGCGGTAATAAACGGTGGCGGACTCTCTTGCATATGTTTATATTCGCGTGCGAGCTGTACGTCTCAGTTAACTAGATCTTTGTCTGCCAGTAACGTATAAAACATACCCGCTTATTCGCTGCTCTTGTGGCCATCTTAATGATTCCTGCAGACTACCTTGTTTCCGCCGTACGTATCAGTGATGACTCTAAGCCCTCGGACGTCGCTAACCAATCACACCCCTCCAGCAAATAAAACTAATCGTCCACGACAAAATAAATGTCAATACTTTTCTCGCCGCTGCTCGGTAAATCGTTATTTCGACCGGTTGTTGACGTCCACGATTAGTCCACTTGCTGCGTGGCGGCAAAGGAGCAAGCTGCTCTGCCCAGGCTTGCTGTTCACTTTGTGATCTAACCATAATGAGCCGGGTAAGTTTATTAAAGTTTCAATGTGTTGTTACCTTGATCCAAGTGGCTCCTTTCCAGACATTGTTGCTCATATCGCCTTAAGAGATTTTTTGTAATAAAATTAGCCATTGCATTGGATCGGCTAAGCGACCATGGCTTCGGATGAAGCGCATGACCTTGCAAGCGACGAATCAATACAACTGATCCGGCGATTCCAATTTGAAAGAGTACTTAATCACGGTACACTCCTCTTTCATGTTCACCTTTGCAAAAAGTCTCATGTACTCAATTGCGCGTAATTTGGAGCTCACATTCGTACAGACACGAGGTCAAAATTGATAAACATCCTGGGCACAATAGACTCCACCCCCGCCATCCTCATCGTCGAAAAAACCGCATTCACGGCGCACGACGAGGCTGCGATCGCAAAGCTGCAGACTGTCGAAAACGGGATTTCGTCCATACGGCTGCTTGATCGCAATGATATCTATAGATGGTATATGGCTGTGTTGGTACAAGACCTCGAGATTTCGCCTGGTGCGAAAGTGTCGTTGATTTGGCCTGCTACTAAGACTGTCAGTCCGACAAATGATGGTGGCCGCATTTATGCTGACTGGTTGTAGCATATTGAGAAGTATGGAAAACAGCGACGGAGGGTGATCCGCGAAACACCGGAGTTGTATCGAAAGATTTTGTACCCGTATATTGAGAAAATGCGAGGAGATCGGATTCAATGGTACGCGCGTTGGCTCCTATTCATCCCACAAACCGTGTTTATCAATGGCTAACTCATGGCAAGGGTCTACAACATACTATCCCACAAAGTCGAAGCCGACAGGATCGTCTACGAAAATCCTGATCCACGCGAAGGCTTCGTCTTACTCCCCGACTTGAAATGGGACAGAACGACAATGGACTCAGTATACCTTGTCGCGATTGTTCACCGGCGCGACATAGCCTCCATTCGCGACCTAAACAAGTCTCATATAGCTTGGCTAAAGTCGGTGGACTCGGAAATTATCCAAGCTGCCACGCAAACGTACTCCGCCATATCCGCGACGCAGCTACGTGTATACGTGCATTATCTTCCGTCGTATTACCACTTTCACATCCACGTCACGAACGTGGAGCACGATGCCGGCGACGGCGCGGCGGTCGGGAAGGCGATCATGTTGAGTGATCTAATTGCGCGTTTGGAGGAGATGAGCGACGAAGTGTATGGATTTGCGAATACTACTTTCACGTATTTGTTGGGCGAAAATTCAGAGTTATGGAAGAATGGCTATGCGAGTGTGATTGATGGAGTGTAGATTTTGGTGTGGTGCCATTGATAGGCTCTGTATTGCAGACTGACACAGATTCCTTGTACAATATAGTTGAGGCTACAATACCAGCCTGTGGCTTCCAAAAGAACTGCACGCGACTATCGATCATTTGTTAGACCTCCGACTTACTGTAAATAATAAGAATGTGGACCTGTCATATTTACTGTGACGATATCGGACTGGCGGGGCAAAATCGCTACGTAAACCGTTAAATGCACACCCCGTCGATCAGCTGAGAGCCGCGCAACAAAACCCCTTGGGCATACGCTTATCCCGCCAATATCCAGCCATCTGATCCCGGCAATTCTTCCGCTACTAATAATCGATTACTTTCGCCTGGCGGTGTACGATAGCAATGAGGATTTCAATCAGCACCTTTGCTCTCGCGCTGGCGTACACCGGGCGAGAAGTTCTCGCCGCCAAATCAGCACACATCCGGGGCGTCTCAGATGCAGGTGCGTCCATTCCATCCGCCTGATGGCTCAATTGCATTCTCCGATGCTCTTTTAAAGTGATATATGCTAATAAAGCGTATGTAGACCAAGCACTCTACCAGCCAGACGAGAGTGGCAACTGGGCATGCCTGAATCATCCAGATATTGTCCTGCCATTGTCACGCATCAATGATGACTACTGCGACTGTCCAGACGGCTCCGACGAGCCTGGCACATCAGCCTGTCCCAACGGCAAATTCTACTGCGCAAATAAGGGACACGTTCCAGGTGTCCTCCCGTCTTCTCGCGTCAACGACGGCGTATGTGACTACGATATCTGCTGCGACGGCTCAGAAGAGTGGGCGGGGATAGTGAAGTGCGAAAACAAGTGCCGCGAGTTCGCTGCCGAGTACGCGAAGAAGCAGGCCGAGTTCCGCAAGACCCAGGTCGCGGGCTGGAACGCGCGGGCGAAGTTAGTCGCCAAGGCAGCCGGTATTCGTCAGGCGCTGCAGAAGGAGCTGGGCCAGTTGGAGACCCAGATTGCTTTATCTGAGGCACGAATTGCCAGGGCAAGGGAGGCGTTTAAACTTGCGGAAGTGCAGTCTTCGAGCCGAGTGGGCACAAAAGGATCGCCACTGTTGGGGAGGGTCAAATCCCGCATCGAGGAATATCAGAAAGCGACCACGGCTCTGAGTCAGCGCGTGACTATTTTGGAAACACGGCTGGCGATTGCGCAGGAAATTTTGCAGAAGTTGAATGACGAGTATAATCCGAACTACAACGACGAGGGGGTCAAGGCGGCTGTCAAGGCGTACCAGGAGTTTAAGGAGTCTGATCCTGTGGATGGTGACTACCTCCAACATATTGAGATCAGTGCAGCGGACGACGAGGAGTTGTTCAGCGAGGAGGAGATCGAAGTCGATTCTGACGTTGTTGAGTATGACGCGTATATCCCTCTACAGTGGAGACTCTGGATTCATGACCAAAAAACCAAACTGCGTGAATTTTTGGTCGAGCGCGGTCTGTTGGCAGAGCGCAAGCCTTCCGGAGAGACTGCTAGTACGTATTTTGACACGGCGAGATTTCAGCGTCCACTTACTAACACTTATCAGGCGTCTCAAATGCAAGGAAAGAACGCGATGCGGCAGAAAAACAAAACAATGAACTGAAGACCAAGCGCGATAGCGTTTCCAGAGACCTCGCAGCCGAGTTCGGTGACGACGACGTTTTCAGGGCTCTAGCGGGCGAATGCATTGATATCGAAAGCGGGGAATTTACGTACGAATTGTGCTTTAACGACAAGGCTACTCAGAAAGGAAAATCAGGAGGCCCGACCAAATTAGGGTATGCTTCTTATGTCGACAGAATTTTTGCTGTAGGGGCTGCTGACAAGGTTTAGAAACTTCGATAAGATTGAAGGGAACAAGATATACTTCACGCAGGGCGTCAAGTGCTGGAATGGACCTCATCGGTCGGCGGTTGTGGAAATGCAATGCGGAGAGAAGAACAAGGTCTTGTCTGTGTCAGAGCCGGCGATGTGCGAATACTTTTTCAAAATCGTCACGCCTGCACTCTGTACAAAGCCTGAGTCAGATACGAAACCGAGGGACGAGTTATGAATCTTACGGGGCAAACATCGCGACGCTAAGGGTAGAAAATTAGTGAAGTTTATGACTAGCCACTGGCTAATAGATTGTTCTCTATGTAAATTTTGTAATCTGCAAAAGTCTTGTTTGTTATTGAGAGGAGTCTTTAGATTGGCCACGAATAACGGCCGCTAGTAAATATTCACCGTCGTGTGTTACGCTGACAAAGAAGTCCTCGTCTTTACTGATCGCCTCACCCCTAACTGTAGGTTTCGAACCTGATGTCATATGTGAACATGTTAACAGAAAGTGTATGATCGGGGAGATACGTACTACCGGGATCTATCGTGTTCCAGTCGCGCATTTGGAAACTAGATTGTCGGCTCTTATCCAGCGACTTGAACAAAGCTTCCTTGATCGACCAACTACAACCGTCAACACAACCTGCGTACCAACAGCAAACAACAAACATACCATCGGGCAATAAACAAATCGTGTCGCTCGCGACTCTCTATCATCGAAGCTGCACGGTTATATTCTGCGTGATGCAGAATCCGTCGCGTGAATTTCGCCAAGTACACAGGCTTGCGGGACAGTAATGCCGTTATTCGCGGTACATACACTAAATCAATACCGAGACCGCGGATATTGGCAATTGTCGCGGTGCGAATTGCGGCCTGTGTGAATGAAACAGATCTGGAGAGGCTCATCGCACTTCATGGGAGCGTAACTAGCCTGTAATTCATATCCGGGAGATATGAACCGCAATGGCAATTATATATAGTCACTATTGAAATAGCCCATATGTAGTTTAGAATAACATCCTAAACCTAGACGCGTTTTCTTGACAAATCCCCTAACCCAATTGCTGTTGGACTCCCAATCGCGCCATAACCTGTTATACAAAATTTGCCGCAAACAGCGCCGGGCGTTTACCAACACTGTGCGAACGTCATTGCAAGCAGAACTCTGAACAATTGCGACATATTCGTCTTTACGGAGTGCTTTGTCTAGCAGGTGTGCCACCGAGTGCATGAGGCGACCAGACCATGTCAGGTCCGACTTACACGGGGTTTGGAGACAACGGTATTGCTCCTTCGACCTTCATATCACTGAAATCGCCGGGGTCTGGATTTATGGTTGACACGACTGCGAGGACCGGGAAGAAGAAACGACGAGGGCGGAAAAGCGGCGGGAATTCATCGGGGCCGAGTACGCCGACAACGACGGGGAGCCAGTCTGGTATTGAATCGTCCGCAACTCTGTCGGCGCCTGCGACAGAGTTGAAACGTAGTTACAATAACAGTGCAACTGCAGTTCCACAAATACCGGTGTCTGCTAGTGGGTCAGTCAAGAAGAGGAATGAAAAGAAGAAGAATCGGAAGATCAGAGACCGTGATATTCAAGCTCTTCAGGACAAGGTCGTCCAGAAGCTGAATAACTTTCACAAATTGAAGGGAACTAATCAAAGCAGACCGGCAACTGCGCCATCTGGGAATAACATGAATCAGTTTGACGCGTTACAATCAATATCGGCCAATATTGCGTCGCCAGAAAGCGAGGGTTCGACTGCGGCCGATGACGCAACGCCGAATGTTGCTGCAGAGGAATCGACTTCAGAAGAATATGAACCGGAATACACTGATCCAATTGCTTCTACAGGCACTGCGGAATATAGTCGGACGCAGTCGTCCGAGGAAGATATTTATGATCCGTCGGACTTCGTACCTGTGAAAGTTGGTGGCAAGCAACCACGTACTATTATTAATGGCGAGATACCGGCCAATGGTGACACTGAGTTGCAGACCTTACGAGAAGCAGAATCGATTGTTAGTATATCATCTGAGCCTAGCGCAGTGGAATCAATACCGAACTGGACTGGGGTGACAGCGGACGGGGATAACGCCATCCAGTCGGTGGAAGACCACGGTTTTATCGCATTCGATTTTAGTGACGAGGATCAGAACGCTGAAGTGACAAGTGAAAAGGGCGATGCAGGAGACGCAAAAAGTGATGGTATGGATGGCAAGCATGGAAAACGTGGCATCTTGGCAAAGATTGCCGGAGCTTTGAAGATAGACAACAAGCGTGGCAAGAAGCGGAAACGCGAGGAAGAGGATATAAGCGTGATAGCGCCGTGGACTGTTGGTCATAACTATTCGCATGAACCAGAAGTAACAACTTGGTTGCACAAGGAAGTCCAGGATTTCATCGATTTCGTCTCACCTGACGACGAGCAGGTCGAGCGACGCGCTTCAACTGTGGATCGAGTACAGAAGTGTGTGAAGAGCCTGTGGAGCGACGCCACAGTGTGTGTGTTTGGATCTTACGCAACAAATTTGTATCTGCCGGATTCGGACATTGATATCGTGATAATATCTGACAGCGGTCAATACGATAACAGATCGAGTTTGTATCAGTTGGCGAACTCTCTGAAATCCGCGAAAATTGCGATTAATGTGGAAGTAATTGCCAAAGCGCGTGTTCCGATTATCAAGTTTACCGACAGAATAAGCATGGTTAATGTTGATATTTCGTTCGAACGCTATGGTGGTGTTGTCGCCGCGAATACTATACTACATTGGGTTGCAGCACGTCCTGGTCTCAGGGAGCTTGTGATGATTGTCAAGTATTTCTTGGCCAAGAGAGATCTGAATAGTGTGCCGAATGGTGGACTAGGAGGTTTTGCGGTTGTGTGCATGGTGCTGTCCTTTTTTCAGGTATGTTCGCATATTCAATTGGGGGCTACTATATTTCTATTACTAACAAGACTTGCCAGATGCACCCGAAGATCGCGTCCGGGGAGATACTCCCCGAAGAGAATTTGGGGGTTTTGCTCATACAGTTCCTCGAATTGTACGGCAAGAACTTCAACTATGATGTCGTGGGCATTTCAGTTACAGGAAACGGGTCATATTTTGACAAAAATCGAGACAATGTGCTCGAAAACCGTAACAGATATTCATTAGCAATCCGAGACCCGAACGATCCCACCAATAACATTAGTCGGGGAACCTATAATCTCAGAAATATCAGACGCGCTTTTGGGGGAGCATATGACATTCTAACTACGCAGTGCTACGAGATGGATGCGTTAAGTCGCAGAAAATGGGTTGGCAAAAGTTTGCTAGGTTCGATATTGTACATAGAGGAGAGAGTAAGGATGTCCTATCCCGACTTCTAGGTACTTCTTAGGTATACATGTTCATTTCGTGTATTATATGGCTAATAGATAGGGACTTGGGGCATGGAATTTCATTTGTGTTTAGTAAAGGGTTTTAGTAGGCGGTACTATTTGTAATTTCCTATGGAGACTTAATAATAATCTTTAGTTGCTAAGGCGAGCATCTCTCGGGTGTAGGGCATGATCAGTTCACAGCTATGTGGGATATGTGACCTGAACGTGAGGCTTTTGTGTTCTCACTTTCTGTGACCGTAAAACCTTATTAATGCAAAACCTTGACCACCAAAAAATTCATCAATTTGTGGAGAACAAAGATACGACTTTCAAGTTCCAAATTACGAACGAAGTTCAGCAGAATTTTAAAACAAATTCAGTATCTACTTTGATCCAGGTGATAAGGAGTGTGCGTATCCCGCTATTCATTAAATTTGAAAGTGAGGCACACAACGGCGATGTCTTCGCAATCCCCTCACAATGTCAACCACGCGCCGGTCAGTTCAGCGTCGTCAGTTACTCAGCCTCTGCCTCTTCCTAAGGTCGAGAATGGCAGTCAGTCATTGCCTCCGCCTATTCCAGCTCAGTATACGCTTCAGCCATTGCCACCCATGATCGCAGATATGCAGGGCCGACCAACGCCTTCTCCAGCTGGCTCCTTTAATCCACAATCGGGCACTCCACCAACTATGTCCATTGGCGGCAGGATGATGTCTCCGCATCTGAATTCAATGCCAATTCCGCTCGCGGAAAACGCTGGTCCTTTGCCTGTGTCTTTTCATCCTTTGCCGTCGGGATACTCGCCTTCAATTGTGCCAAATGGCCGAAGGGGAATGATGGCTTACGTTGGCGGTGCGAGCAACGGAGCTCATAGTCTTGCCAGCAGTAACGGTGGAACCGGCGTTGATGGCAGAAGACCGCCTGATGTGGCGCAGCCGGAGTCCATCGGGAATGGAACTGAGAATGCCCATGACCTAGCGTCTGGACTCAATGGACTCTCTGTGATGCCAGCTCGATCCGACTCACAAGCTTCGGCTGGCGATGCCGCGGAAGCTTCTGTTCTCGCCTCGAATCAGGTAAGCCGGCGTGATCTAGTTGCAAGCGGAAGAAAATATCAACCTGTACTTTTAGGATCTTCAGCCTTACATCTACAATATAGGATTTATTCACGCTGCATGGACCGATACGTTTCTCTCCATTCCTCCTCATACTACACTTCGGCTACATGCCCTCATGATCTCACGGTCACCGACACTTTATCGATTCCTCCTTCCCCTTGCTGCTCAGGGTCCACCATACCACATTCAAATTAATGACGCTGATCCGAATCTTTCCACCGCGGCCATATCAATGACTCTGGCTACATTATACGGCCAGCCACTAGTAATTGACCCC
Organism: Lipomyces doorenjongii; assembly: GCF_038497915.1. Classification (NCBI taxonomy): domain Eukaryota; kingdom Fungi; phylum Ascomycota; class Lipomycetes; order Lipomycetales; family Lipomycetaceae; genus Lipomyces; species Lipomyces doorenjongii. Next base: position 195,952 of record NW_027118074.1, read on the forward strand.
CCTACGCTCGCCATTGCAAAAGGCCTCATTGCTGCTGGGTGTCTCTTTGGCCTTGAAGATGTCGTGAAGGCCGGATACGCAGCCTTACAATCGTTGATCTCCATCGAAGCCCTCCCGGAGCTGTTTGCGTTCGCGTTCGAGTGCCTTCCAAGCACACCGTTGGCGGCTTCGTCGACAGGATCAACTCCTTCCGGCGACGAGATTCATCGCGATAACATCGTCGTGACGTATCCCGGTCCATACCCGAAGTACACTGAGACTCTGCTTCCATCACTTGTCACGTACTTGATCGACAACATCGACCACGAGTTCATACTCAAGCCGAATGGAAATAATCCTCCACCCTCATTACGAAGCATCCTAATATCACTTCCTTTTTATCTCTTTAAGCATGTTTGCGAGAGCGAGAGTCTCAAGTGCAAGAGTCAGATGGAGCGTTACGGATTTGCCCGTGATCTCATTGGCGAGCGGGAGCGACGGCGGCGGAAGACCGGCGGAGGTTCGTATGAAGAAGGTGTCGTTCTTGCCTTTGGTGGGGGCAAAGGCGGTGTTGAAGTTATTCGAAAACCGACCGGAAAGAAGAAAGTCCTATGGAAAGCGTCGAAGTAGAATTGCCTGCGACGACATGCAGTGACGTAGGTTGTTGCTCGTTTGCTACTTGTTCTGTCTAAAATGAAACAAAAGGAATATGTCGTGTTGCACAGTTGGATAATTACATCATTGTTTGTGCGTGTTAGAAAGGCAGTATTGTGTACATAGGACCATGGAACTTATAAACAATTAATTTGCATTATTACAATGATTAATGCATAACATATGACAGGCGTATTGTGGTGAACGCGGAAATAAGCATACATTAAACAATTCCCAAAAGGCCACGCTTAAATCGCAAAAGTAATTTCTTTTAAATTCGCTCTTGCGCCTATTACTAACTTATTCTTTCACCCCAGGACTAGTTTGTGAAAATGTCATTGAATGTAGCTGGTACAACGTCCAGGCTGGCCGCTCCAAACAAGCCACTAAAGAATCTGCAAATCATAATAGTCTGAATATGGTACGCGCGGGCGACGCCAAGATCTTCTCTGTCTGAATGGCTGCCTGGGACCTGATGGGATTGACACGTAAATAGAAGGAAAAAATACTATATACGACGGAGACGGTACTGGACCAAATCGCCTTTTTCTTTCCGTTCAATCTCCAACTCCTCTTTCAGCTCTGCAATAATTTTTTCGCTCTGTGCCAGTTTTTGCGATGGTTACCATTCCGTTCGGCTTCTATAAGTACGGTTCCCACCTCAGATCCATCTATGGCAATAGCGCCAAGTACTCTAAAGAGTACTGGACCAAATCGCCTTTTTCTTTCCGTTCAATCTCCAACTCTTCTTTCAACTCCTCAACCATCTTCTCGCTCTGTTCCAGTTTTGTGATCCACTTAGTCTCCAATTGTTTCTTTAGGGCAATAACTTTAGACTCATGTTTCTTGCTATATTGGAGATGTAACTCCTTAGCGATTTTTTCAAGCCGGTCACTTTCCCGCAGACATCGTTCTTCCATAACAACGTTCCTCTCTTCAGACTGCCGTAATGATTGCCGCAACGCCATGAGCTCCGCATCTTTGCCCGCTAATTCTGCCTTCAATGTAGCAATCTCAGAAAAATACTCTGCTTTAAGCGATTCTACCTGCCTCGACGACATTGTAGGCACGGACCGCGGTGTTAGAGTAGGAAAATCCAAGTCTAGTAGACATGCATCGGAATTGCCATTACTTTTTGCCTTCTGATTGTTTTGTGTCGGTGTAGAGTCACTTGACAACGTTGATGGCGAAAACCTGACGTTGAGGATCTCACCGGGCGTCGCCAAGTCTAACAGATATTTTGTCTTCGTGGTCGACGGGGTGTGCAGAATCGAATTCTGCCTCTGCCGCGGCGTCTGAAGGGCTCTCGGTGTTTCTGACCCTTCTCTCGTATCCTGGTCACTTATAAAGCGAATATTAGATGCCGTGGGTGTATTATCCTTGCCGGGGACAGTATTTCCCATTCCAGGATATTGTTCAAATGGCGACGACGGCAACATATTGTCATCCTCGTCGTCTTCTAAAATTCGAATCGATCGACGATCGGGGGTTACGTTAATTTTTCGATCACTCCGGAAATCAACTTTCTTCGCGCTCTCGGGATCCCGCAATACGGATGACAGTCCGATAGACGATCGCGAACTCGATAGAGAAAACTTTTTTGAAGATTTTCGCGCGCTGCCGGCGTTTGAGGATACTGGCTTTCCTTTCGTGATCGAAGAATGGGAGGCTGAGCGTGTAATTGAGGCAATGCCGTACTCGGACTTGCTGGAGCGTAGACCGCCAGATTTTATGGAGGATCGCGCGCTGTGGGGTTTGATTGCAGGACCGAGTGTGGTGCGTGGCGTGACGGGGCCTGCATTCGGCGACGTGTCTGACAGGGGAAGCAGACTTGACATTGCGGCCCGTGAATAGAATTAACCAGATACTGGTAGCGACGAAAATTGGGAAGAGGTGATGGTTGTATGGCGGCGAACCGATGGCGGCGCCGCCGTTGTGTTGCGACACATTTGCTCGTGCGGCTCAGGGAATTGTGATAAACAAACTCTTTGTTACTATGGCAACTGCATACGTACTGTAGCACATGCCCCAGTATAATGGACGACACAAATGACTGTAATGGAAGGCCCAGTCAGTAAAATAGTTCCGATTATCATTATGGACGAAGTGGATTCCGCATTTCCTATTATAATTGAGAATTCTTTCTACCTCGATGTACTGAACAATAGCTGGAACTTGATGCAAGGAAGTTAGCATCCGATAGACATAATACAGAAGGGATAGCGGGACAAATTAATATTCTTGTATTCCATTAGTGTAGATATCATGTCATGCCAATGCTGACCATGATATCAACAAGAGGAACAACATTCTACATCGCCGCGGATACGGAGCCGTTGTGCACAAATTCCATGAGACACAAAAGAGATGCCGCCTGGCCTTCAATTTGCGGATGGAATCCAACGCTGATGTTCTGGGTATTGCGAAGTCTCTGACATTGAGCGGTTCCATCACAATAATAGATGATGTCCATCACGCGCGGGCATCTCCGGCGTAGAGCTATCATGGCATTTCCAACTGAACTACCTTGTGACGTATTTCCCAATTATACCTAATAACTCGACAATAACAAACAGATCGAATCACACTTGACAGCACCAGGTCTCCAACGGAGCTGCACAGGAAATACGGACAGGGCTCACGTTGGTGATCGTGCGGCGCGAGAGTTGTTATTCTGTATTCCGTAGTAGTGATCTTTCTATCTCAGGGACCTTTCTTTACCGTAATGAGGATCATGTGGAATATTGGCGATACAATACGATATTCAACATCAATACCGTATATCGTAACGCCTAATTTCAAATCTAGGATATTATCGCCTGAATTATTGCCAGTGATTTTCCTCTCGCAATAACGCTAGCACTTCAATTACTATTGAGCCTGTAAGACGCCATTCTTTTCTTGTTCGTGGAGCAAGCGGTTAGTCGAGACAGAGGCAGACTACGACGAGAAACCGCCATGAGCGTCCTCACTGATTGGCATTGCAATCACGGCTTGCTATTTGCAAAATGCTTGCGAAGTGAACTCTGACTTGCGATGCAGCTTATCATTCATTATACAATACATTCTAAGCAAAACTACACACGCAAAGCCTCTCTCATAATGAATTGCATGCGTAAGAACACAGTTGGGATATCAATCATGCAATTGTTAGCGTATATCTGTACTTCATTTTATGATAATCAATTTCGCGAATAGGTATAGAGGGATCCAGGTTTGTGGAGCTAACGAAAACTGGACTGGATATATCCTGGGCCCTGATATTCTGTTTAAGACCCTTTTTGCTGCGTAGTGTGTCTGATCCTCGTCGCGATCCGAATGAATTTAGAGTACTAGTAGTTGATACTGGGGAAAAGTCAATGCTAGATACCAGAGCGCTTGTAGGGGTGACTGGTGAGGGAACGAGTGTGCTGGTCGGCGAGACGGGTCTGACATCGACAATTACGCCATCGACTGGTAAGTTCACTAGCGTTACTGTGCCTCGGTCTATTAGTGGCCAGGGGGTTTTTGGGCAATTAGAATAAGAATTCGTTCGAAGAGGGTTTCGTGGTGGGATTTGCGGGACGCCGACTTCGTTGCCCACTGGTGATGATGCGAATTCTAGAGATCATTAGCATTTAGTCATAGTTATTGCCAGGCGCGAGGCTGCTCACTTTCGCCAATAAAGCTGTCTTTAGCAAAATCTATTCTGGCTTCCTTCTTCGCGGTGCACCACTCAGTGTGTCGCCTGTGGCTTTGCCAGGGTCGGGATGTACTTCCGTCGCGTACCATTTCGGGCAATGCCAATTTAAGTCCCGATGAAGACCTATCAGCAACTGTTCCTGTATAACATGACCGACTTCGCCGACAATATTCCTCAACGACTAGGCCGCTACTCAATTGAGACTCCAAGACCCTAAGCTGCTCAACATCGTTGGCAACTCCTGCAGAATGCCCTCGATTTTCTAGAAGGGTTAGAAGCTCGTAGACGCTCAAAGTTGCCATTTAACATGCAATTACCTGATATAGTTGTGGACTGTGACAGATTCCGTAGATGTCGCTTGACTAGTGTAGCAAGTGACGGCATCAAGTTCGAGACATCATTCTCTGCTACGTTCACTTTGGTAGTCGCGATAGCACCTGGACATGAATCTAGTTCGAATGACTGCATGGTCATAGCCGAGGGTGGCACCTCGAGATCAATTGATAAATCATCTGGAATGTTCGCATCCACAACAGAAGCGATAACCAACTCCGCCAAATTCGAACTGGTTGACTGCCGTGTTCGCACTCTTGACGATGATGTAGGTCTCGACTGCCTCGGGCTCGACTTTGACTGATCGACGCGGGTCGGCTCTTCCATATTATCAATGTAAGAATTGTTCTGTGTGCTTCCACCCAATGGCGGTGTGTAGTACGTCTGTTGCGGCTTGTTCCATATCTTAGACGCGGTAGCTCCTGTCAACACCGACGACGGTTTCGATGGCATAGCCTGCATTTCTGGTATTGGAACGCGATAGCTGAACAAATGCAGTGTTTGCGGACATTGAATGACATTGGATTCTCGTGTGTCTGAGAATATGGGCTCACCGGGGTTCAACAAGAACGGAAATTGCTTAGCTAAACTCGGTAGGATGAGAGATTGGCGGAAGTATTCGTCTTTCGGCAGGGCATTGAGTATATCTGCTTCTGATATTGTCGTGATAGGCTCCTTCTTGTGCTTTTGCTGGCGCTTGCGGAGAAAGTGCATTGTTGTGTGAACAAAAGGTGCGGAGATTAATACGCAAAACGCCAATGGTGGGTGTATCGAATGGAGGACTGCGAAGAAAGAAAGAACAAGACAAACCAGACAGAACCAGAACAAGCACTCAGCAGGGCGAGACTAAAATAAAAGCAGGTTGAGAAAGGTATGAGCACCACAGAGACGATATAATCAGCAGACTAGGTAAGGCTGTGGGGATAGGCTGGTGCCACATTATGTCGGAGACTTCCAGAACGATTAGAGGCTGAGTTGTAACACTCAGTCTGGTGGCCACACACCGCACATTGACTTGTATAGCTTAGCAGCTCCCAGTACAATATTGGAAGTTACCAACTATTCCAATCAGTCTACGGTAGAGTTGACACCAATGTTCAATAATTATATTTCCTCACGATTCATTCCGCGCTATCCGATATATATAATATTCTTTCTTGTACGAACATGGAACATCCTTCACCGATAGCATCACAAGTCAAATCCTCAACTCTAACTAGTTACTCCCGGAATTTAGAAGTCGGGATAAATTAACACTTCCTACCGGTGATTAGACGTGTGTTTTGGATATAGGCCTCCTGCGCATCGGCACCATGTAACCTTCCGTTGCACTACAAAATGGGGCCGAATCCGATCGCCACGGCCGGGTAACAATCCATTACTGTTAGTGAATCTGACATTATAATCTCGTAGAGAAATCGCATATATATTTTATGCGGGATACAGCTGTCGACAATTGCCGAAGCTCATAAGTTGCAGATTTCGTGTTCGACTTTCCTAGCATCTCAAAACCTAGTCATTTTGCCACTTACAATAAATGTCACCTGAAATCTACACTGAATTGAAGAGTACGATCCGATTACTGCCAAACCCTTTGTACAGTGAAGAGAGTACTATAAATTTGAGAGAGTGGACAGCTATACAATCGATAGGAGAGAGTTTATTTAGTCCCATAGAAAACATGATCCAATGCCAGAAATATTACAAGTACACGTACATTGCCGAAATATCCCAAACCTTTTATACTGTATACCTTTATTATCATGCCTGTAGTCTCATCTCAATTCGCACTCGCTAACTGCCAGTCGCTCCCGCACTGGCTCCTCCATTTGGTGACGGCTCATGTTTCACCAGTTCCTTGTCTATCCGCTCCTTTGCTCGGAATACTTTACTTTGCAAATAGAAACTTCCTCCTTTCTCCTTCGAGTTGACATTGAATAGATGATCGTATCGTGCCTTAATTTCTTCCGCCTTCAATGCTTCTGAACGGACATTGAGGATTGAGCATGACTCTTGAAGTGAAATCCCTCCCTCCTTCGCGGCGGCCGAAGTCGCCTGTGCTGCCGACGACGCCGCTGCTTGCTTATACGCTTGCACGAATGCCTTGCCAAACACCTGCGCGCCAGTAAAAACAACCTGCATCAAAATTCTATGCGCCTTTGAAATTGACAATTAGCTTAGCGGTCATTCGCCAAATCATTCCCGCATGCACATCCAGTGGATGATTGCCATCTAGGACTTACCATTATGATATTGACGCCACTCAAATCGTCCGTATCGCAGAACAACAACACCACTCAGGCACTGCACAAATATAATATTGCAGTACTATCGAACTTTCCTCGTCTACACGCAAAGATCAAGCTGATTTGTGTTCGTAACCAGAGTTAATTATGAATCAGAGGGAAACTTTTAGAATCTGCGAAAAGTCCAGGTGCGCGGCTTAAATTACCCGGCCTTTTGCCATCGTTCTCGAGCGAATTGGGTTGAGTTGTAGCGGATCGGTTACATGTGAGATCTTTACTATTGTTCAATATTCCAACACCGTAATCTGATCATACTAGACGGTGACGTATCCTCCTAATAACACTGCGGTAGTGATTGTAAGTGGACATGATTTTAGAGTGCAGCGACTGAAATGAATCGCAATTTTGTTTATATTCGCTGGCGACAATAATTTGACATCATACTCAATTGTTAGTGGATCTAAAAATGGCCGAAGTACCACCAGACCAACCTGTTAAAGATGCAAAGCGAGTTCAGTCTCTTGTCTACGAGGCGGTAAGTGCATTTGCGATAGTCGTTGGACTTTTGCTAACGTGACCTTAGCTTGAGCGGAACCAAACACTTCCCGTGGCCATGACCTCTCTCCAGATCCAAGGAGGCAATAACACACGATCATCATTTTTGCGTGCACAGGTCGACGATTTACTCAGCAGGCCGTATACCGTCCGAACGCTTCTTCAAGCACTCGACGACTCGGCGAAGAGACTCAATTCGTTCGGGATTTTCAAAGGCGTTGCATACGGCCTCGATCTTGCCGCCCCACAAGAAAATCTCCCGGGCGTCGTCGCTCTCGAAGGTACCCTCCTCCTCCAAGAGGCTTCTACCAAGCGATTACGGACAGGCACCGATGTTGGCAACGGTGAAGTTAGCGCCTATGCTTCAGGCGCACTTTTGAATGTGTTTGGCGGTGCAGAGTCCTTAACCATTGACGCGAAAATCGGCAGCCAAAGGCGATCGTCTTACATTGTTAATTACAGCACGCCCATCAAGAATTCGCATTTGTGGCGGGCTGATATCTCGGGCGTTGCGTCGTCCAGCAATAGGGAGTGGGCGTCGCACGAGGAAGTCCTTCGTGGTTTTCGGGCGAAGGCTGTTGGGCCTGGTGCATTTGGCGGAACTCAAGAAATTGGATATGAAGCGTTTTGGAGAACAGTGACCGGAGTGAAAGCACATGCTAGTGAGAGCGTTCGAGCTGCGGCTGGAGACAGTTTCAAGTCGTCAGTCTTTAATACGTGGACATTAGACAAGCGGAATGATCCCTTATTCCCCACCGAAGGATTCAGCATCAAGCTAAAGAATGAGGTCGCGGGTTACTTGCCCAACAGACAGGGAGATATTCAGTTTATGAAGGGAGAGGTCGAAAGTCAAGTCGCGAAGAGCTTCTGGAAAGAGAATGTCACAATCTCGCTGACTGGAAGGGGCGGATTACTGTGGAGTTTCATGAAGGATGGAAAGACGAACATTGTTGACCGTTTTGTTCTTGGAGGGGCTAATGACGTGCGAGGCTTTTACTTGAACCGTATGGGCCCTCGAGATGAAGGTAAGAGTCATTTCGTTGGTAGCACGTACCTGTTTGCTAATCAGATTCAAAAGAAGACTCAGTTGGTGGAGAAGCATATGCCGCCGGCGGTCTCAGTCTATTCTCTCGTCTACCTGGTGTTACCCATACCTCGCCATTGCGCCTTCACTTGTTCACCAATGCGGGCAGCTTGCTCGGTCTAAATCGAGAGAATCCACGAGAGACTATCGCAAAGCTCTTTAAGGAGCCATCGGTTGCTGCCGGTGTCGGCCTAATTTACAAGCACCCCGTCGCTCGATTTGAATTGAACTTTACACTTCCGATAGCTGCTCGTGCTAGCGAGTTCCCACGGAAAGGATTTCAGTTTGGCTTGGGCATGTCATTTTTGTAATTTGCATTTTCTACCCATATGGTTACAATATGTGAAATAAATTAGAGAATGGAAGGAGGGTCAAGCTTGCATCTGTACGATGGTTTGAAATGAGGGAGAAACTTTCGAGCTGTGCCAGTGTCTTTTACGATGATAGTCTTTAAACAAGTTGCGTATACTTGTAGTTCTTTGCATATTTATCTGTATTCTGTAGTTTAGCGGTAAAATTGTGCGATGTTATACTGTTCGTGTGCTTTAATACCACTCCAATACTTGAAGTTGATAGTGAAGAATTGCGGCTGAGGCGCGGTTGTACCGAAGTGACAATTAGGTTGCTACGCCAAACAACACGTTCCCGAAAACGATCGGCTCCAGCGACCACAACAGTGCACCCAATTATCTATACCAGAGAAACCACGGCAAATTAGACGGCAATAGCCAAACCACGGCAAATTAGACGGCAATAGCCATCGACAGCGAGCAGCATGTGGTGGCTGGCGAGGAAGGAGCCTGAGATCGAGCCTCCGCAGCGTGGTCCGCCTTTCACCCCGCCTTCCCGACAAAGAATCCAATTATTCTCACTCGAGACATTCCTAGAATCGTGTGCGCTTACAGGAACAGTTTTGCTATGTGGTGCCTTCTATTACCGGTATCTGCGCCGCTTTCCGACGGCCCTGAGTATCCCGCAGTCGTTGTATACAAAAGGTCGGACCCTCTCTGGACGCGTTGTTTTTGTTGGTGACGGGGACAATTTCAGATTATACCACACACCCGGGGGCATTTTTGCCGGGTGGGACTGGTTGCGACGAGTACCATATGAGCACTACTGGTACACAAGTACTGGGATCATGCGCCGATTTTGGGAAACCTGGATTCCACGAGAAGCATCTATTGATCCGCAGCGGCAACCTCAGCGACCGCCGCGATGGCGACTATCTCAGCCACAACCTCGCCAGCTCAAGCTGTCAGGCGAGACGATCCATGTGCGGTTATGCGGCATTGATGCACCTGAATGTAAGTCGTACGGGAGACCGGGCCAGCCATTTGGGCCGGAGTCGAAGAATTGGTTGAGACAGTATTTGCTTGGAAGGAAGGTCAAAATTAGGTTATACTCGCTCGACCAGTATCAGCGTGCGGTGGCCAAAGCCACGGTAATCAGTTGGACTGGACAGAAAGATGTATCGAGCGAGATGTTGCGCGCAGGATGGGCGATTGTGTATGAGAGTAAATTCCAGGCGGCGTTTGGAAGCACAAAGGAAACGTATCAGCGCGAGGAACAATATGCTCGAGATCATAAGAACGGCATGTGGAAGTATGGTAAGGCTCTGATTGAGTCTCCGGCAGAGTATAAAAGAAGGATGAGACTCGGTGGAGACCCTCCCAAAGCATTGGATGAGTTTGGGGACACTTTACGACTTTCCGAGTCTACGACTGGATTGTTCAGTCGAATGATGACGTCAATTTTCGGGATGAGAAAGTCGCCCAGTATACCAGCAGAAGAGAAGACAAATGGAGAGGGTGGGGAACAACAGCTGCCGCGTAGTAGCAGCGTTTGTTTGCAGAAGTCACAGGCAAAGGAAGAAAAATCTCTACTTGATACCCAATCTGTGACTCGACGGAGTGGGCCGAAGAGGAATACAATGCAGGTCAATAAACCTGCAGCAGGGTTTATGAGAATGGCGAGGATGACGGCTTGGCGAATATCTAAATTGCCTATCACACAAGGGAAAAGTCGAAGTGTTCGTGGCCACTGAAAACTAAAGGGTTTATAGGTTGTAACATATATTTTTGTTCCGGTTTATTTGTATATATAGAGACCAATGGCATCAGAATCATATGGGTTATGATTACACAGTAAGCGGCTTGGGTGGCTGATGGCGTTGGTCGGAACAGCGATGGTTGCACACCGATTCTTGCTTTTGGAGGCTTTCAGGCACTGAGGCGGCAACGTGCATCAGCAAAATTACGTTACTCGCTCCCACAAAACACACAAACAAACCATCCGAACACCCGTACTCCGCAACTACGACTATTTCACAGATCCTCCTTAGGCGTTATTAACATTTTTTTATTATCGTCTCGAGCCGTTTGTTTTTGTCGGAATCAATAGTCATGGGCTTAGCTGCCCTCCTGCTGCTCATATGCGGCCCGTTAGTAGCTCTTTACTATCTCGTCCAGCGAGCGAGAACGCTCACGACCTTCGAGATCTCAGTGCTCAATGATCTAGCTCTGGACGACTCTCCTCTCACACAGCGCGATGGCCACATCCTCACCATCCCGCACCGTCTACCGAGCTCTGGAAGTTACCTCAATGTGTCTGTTCGCGTCGTGCACGTATCAGCTGCAACTCCACGCAATCCTAATCCTGCTAACTTGCCTGTTTTCGTGCTGATCCACGGTCTTGGAGGCCAACTCGCACAATTCGACGAACTCGTCGACTTCTTCACTTACTACGCCGACGTGCTCACGCTGGATCTGCCGGGCAGTGGTGGTGCGCCGTACGACTCATCGTTGCCCTCGGAAACATATTCGACGCCGTCACTGGTCAAACTAATCTCGGCCGTCGTCAACGAAGCGCTCGGGACAGAGCGGGAGATCATTTTAGTCGGGCATTCGCTCGGCACGGCTATGGCTTGTTATCTCGCGATTTCGAACGACATGAAATCTCGATGCAAAGGTCTTGTCGCGATTTGTCCACCTGTGCCGCTTTCGCAATCTGCGCTCCGGGCCCAGAAATTTACAAAGTATATTCCGCCTATGATATTCGACTTATTCCGGTATTATGACCGCCAAGGTGATTTGCACTCTCCGTCCGTCGAAAGGATGTTGGGCTCGTTCGACGTTGCTTCCGCGATAGAGGAGAAGATACGGCGGCGACAGTTGCGTTGGAACCTGCAAGTGAGGACGCCAGTATGGCTCGCCATGGCCAGTGGTGCACGTGTGCCCATGTTTGCGGAGTGGAACAGCCTCACTGTTCCGGTTTGTCTAATTGGTTCCGAGCAGGATCGTGTTACGCCGCCTGAGGCTGTGTCGACCATTGCAGAGTGGATCCGGGATGGGAGAGTTGGTCATGCTGCTACTGAGAGTGTACGAACGACGATTATTCCTCGGGCAGGGCATATATGCTTGGTTGATAGACACGAGACGGTTTGCGGAATCATCAACGAATTCGTCGTGGCGTGTGTCGACCAACGGTTGTCCCTTGGTTGGCAGTTAGCTGATTTGGCGACGCGAGACGATAAATGGAGTCTAAAGAATGAAGCAAAATGGAGATCCGTGCAATCTGTATCACCAATTATAGGTCGCTCGCATTTTAGAGCAATGAAGACACTGCGACAGGACGATGCTGAGCAGAATCCGGCGGCGTTGGAAGAGAATTTCGCGGACATTACCGACATCATCGACATCTCGCGTGACCAGCAGCCGCCCTACGCTCCGGCGTCATTTAAAAGGATAACGTACCACAAATTCCCGACTGTCTCTAAAATTCCACCGACGAGAGGTCAAGTGGACGAGTTTATCGCGTTGGTAGACGATATCTGCTATGGCCCGGATGGCGTGGACAAGGGCCGCGTTGTAGCGGTACATTGCCATTACGGCTTTAATCGGACTGGATTCCTGATATGTTCGTACATGGTCCAGCGGATGGGTAGGCCCGTCCGGGAGGCAATCGAGGATTTCAGAGTCGCTCGACCGCCGGGGATCAAGCATCCACATTTCATAGACGAGTTGTATGTGCGATATACACTATAGATCGCAAAGCATATGTGCGATATACACTATATATCGCAGAGTATATTAGACGTGTGCGATACAGGTTTTATTTGGGTCTTTGGATGGCGTATGATTGGCAAATGTACATTACACTCCTCGCGTTAATTAGGAAAGGTAGTGCAGGTAATGGCTACTAATGGCGTATATTAATATTTTATTGTTGCTGTAAGACATAAATTTACAAAGTATGAGCAAATTCACTGAACTCCTAGAGTGACAGGTATGAAATGAGACAGTAAATGATCAAAGCAAATGCATACCCCCGCGCCAGATTCTAAGCATAGCAGATATATCACGATACAACCCACAAGCGCGCTAAAGAGAGACCCAATAACCATCCCATTCTATGTACAAATTATAATCATAATGGTAACTCTCATAAAGTTAATACCAAAACCAAAACACACAGCAGTACACCCAATGGTACTATAACACCGTTGATAGAATGTAAAATCAAAATCCGAATTATACTGAAGCACTCCTACCTTTTGGGATATCGAATTCCTGGGGAGAGTGGGAACCTTGCGAGCTCGAATTACTGTCACTTTCCTCGCTTATTTGGCGATCGACCACTCCGGCAGTATCATTTGCATCGCTTGACTTGTCAGAGGTAGTAGTAAACTGCGAAAGCTTGCCGGACGTGACGTATTGCACAGGGACCTCAGGGACAGTCTCTGGCTCTCTCTTGGCGGTATTCATAAGCATCATCCGCATGACCATGTTCCCACTAGATCGCTTCTGCATACCGCTTCCTCTTCTATTGTGAATTGGTCTAGGAAACAATCCGTCTTTTCGAAGAGCACTCTTGTCAAGCGCAACGAACGTAAACTCATCATCTGGCCCCCACGCAAACGCTTGATGGGAGAGACTTTGTATAGGCTTGGTAGGGCAACTTCTGGCGACATCATGTGCAACAAATCGTTGATCTCGACTTGCGGCCCATATAGTACCAGCAGGTCGGTGCCGGCGGACTCTCTTCGATCCGGACCGAGGTCGTTGCCGTATTCTGTCATCGAGCTCATCCTCACAATCAGACCATTCAGATTCTTCGATCGGCGCTTGCGATCCATACATGCCATCGCTAGCCCATGTGAGGGCGCAAATCGGTGCCTTATGATAGTCGATGATATACGCTGGTATATACTTTCTCCGCAAATTCCATACTTGTATTCTGTAATCTCCCACACTGAGGGATGAACTCGCGAGATATGCGTCATCGATCGAATCCGTCCTTTCTGATCCACACGGTCTCTTCCAAAGCACGTTTGACACCGCACCAGATGTCGGTATTTCGTACATCGGACGCGTAATTCGTGCCGGTTGGTCGGACTTGTCGGACTGCCTCAGGTCCCAGACGCGAATTGTCCGGTCACGACCACCGGTTGCAACAATATCCAGATGCGGATGATAATCGAAGCAAAACCCAGGCCCACTGTGTGCCTGTACTCGTCTATCTGGAGTCGCGAGATATCGCGAATCCCATCGAAGTAGATAACCAGTGTCAAATATCGCACAGGTCTTGCTTGCATCGATGTTAGAGACCTGCACGCGTCTTGAGGACTCTGGCCCGTTGACACTGGCGACCGACCGGTTGGTGCGCAAATCCCAAAACTTGATTGCACGGTCTAGGCCGCCAGAGATGATGATATGAGGATTCATGGGATTGAGTGAGATAGAATTGACTGTTCGGGTGTGGCCGCTGAGCCGTCGGGGAGTAGCAGTTGGTTTATTGAGATCGTACATCGATATTGAGCCGCTTGTTGAGGCAACGGCCGCGTTGTTTGAGTAATTTCCTAGACACCACTTCATGTCGGAGACATATCCGATGCGGTCGTCGTCGGCAGCTTTCCGGGACTCACGCATGTCGACCAATTCGAGTATTTCATTGGGATTGACCTTAACGACGCGCATATCTTCAATTTCATTAGCTAATTGCCAATTGTAAGTCAGAAAATTTCAAGACATACATCCTCGGCCAGCCAGCAGAGCACGGCTACTGTACGAGTCATTGCAGGCGGCAGTGAGGGGGACATCTACCTCAAACACGAGATTGGGTTTCCTGAGGGCCGACTTCCTGAGTGCAATTGCGGACGAGGCAGATATGGCTGTAGGTGTGAATGGCGATGACGGTGATTGTGGCGAGAGTACTGATATCGGCTCCACTTTGTCGCTCGATATACTGGACGACGAAGAAGCTGATGTCGATAGATCGGAGGGAATACTGGGCCCGCGCGGAGAGAGCGGGGAGGTTCCAGCAATGTAATGGGTCAGGCGTGCAAGTGTGCCTGGTCGAGGGGAGGTAGCACCCGGAAGTGTGGAAGGAGATGACAGCGTAGAGATATTAGAAACAGTTGAAGACGAGAAATGCGAGAACGGAGATGATTCGGCAGACGATGTCGACTGGGCATCGGATAACGGTTGAATAGGAGTAGGCATTGTTTAATGTCACCGACTAGAGCAGCGGAAGTCAAGATTGTTGCGGCTGCAGGACGCGGGCTTGGAGAGGAAAGAGGCGACGACAACAGAGGACGTGGAACGTCGCCATACGAAGCTCCGGGAGCAGGACGGGATGATAGAATGCGGCAGCGAGGACAGCGCGGCTGTAGCACACAGGGGCCGAGAAGCTTGGAGCCCAAGTCGTGCGCTGATGCGGCGAACCCCAGAAGAGAATCGAGGACGAAAGCGATGAGTTGGTTAGCCAAGAGTCGCGTGTGTCACTGGCTTCTCGCTTCGAGCCCGAGATCAATCCGGGAGGCGGCGCGAAGCACGAGCGAGCAGTTCAGATATATTGACGCGAGTGCGAGCGCAGTGCGGACACAGAAGTGCTCGGCGTGACGCGGGAGAAGTACTGCTATCGTAGCTGGTCTGTTTGCAATTGGGGTGATATTCCTGGTTCGTTGTGGCGGGCACTAAGCCGCTCCCAAACTGTTCGTCGGTGTGGCGGCTGCCGTAGTGCGCAACTCAGGGTCTCGTACCTGCCCCACGCTGATCTACGCCCCACAAATAGATCAGATCCAACCTTCGTCCCGCCTCCGTAGCAACAGGTACGTTGTGCGCCTCCCCGGTCGATCGTTGTAGGCACGGCGTGGACGGGATAACGTCACGCACGACAGAAAAAAAAATTGAGTATATGAATCGAGAAAGCGCGTGCGATTGAAAGTGCCGTACGCTACAAACCTGGGTTCCAAGTGTTAGGTGCATCTATATTCATGGTTCAGGCATTCATTCACGTCAACGAAATCTTGCGACTATAGCATGTCATAGCCACGTCATTACTGAAACTGGACTTACTGGCTGTCAATCGCGGAGATTCTGATAGAAAATATGCACACAATATTATACAGAATGGGGTAATGTCAACACACGGCAGTCGCGTCCTCAACGAGGAGTGTCTGACCTGAAGAAACTGGGCATCTGAGCGGACTAGGTTGTTAGTGAGAAATACGTGCCATGAAAAGTATCAGTCACTGGCAGAGTGACACTTACAGTACCAAATTACAAGATTAGCTAAGCCAAGGCAGGGATTGTGAGTTGTTGGGTACGGGTGACGCCCTAAGATTCTGGCTGACTGGCGAGGACAAGGGGAGATTATATAGATCCGCGCATGGTAGCCTGCTCTTGTCAATCGAAGATAGAACGATTCTGTGCGACGACGACAGGCGCGTGCTAGAGTGCTGCTGATTACTATTATGTCCGTGGTCTTCTCGTCATATCCTGGCATGCAATATTCCATTTCATGAGTCATCTGTTACCGTATATCTCTTCGGCATGGGGCTGGACAATGCGCTGTCAAGAAATAACTGCCCTTGAAGTAGCCTTGAGGCACTACTTGTGCCAGTGGGCGAATTTGCTGAAAACATAATGTCACACGCTCATCCTGCAGAGTTTACTTCTTCTATCTTGGTGGGTGCGCACGTGCAGATAATACGAATACAGTTACGTTATCGGACTTTATTATGAGTGTTTTGCGGCAGGTTTGTCCTATAGTTGACCTTTAACGGCACCCCGGCCGCGTGCACGGATGAGCCGCTCAGGTATCAGTAACATTCTGCCGCACTATCTGTCCCAAATATCACAATCATTTATATATTTCCTTGATCTAAATGTTTGCTTTGCCCATAGCTTCCTTTAGACGAATTTGACTGATTAGGCACGGATCAAGACCCTTGAAAAATAAATTAAGGTTTTTAATGACATCGATGCGTACCCGATGATCCTAACAGAGAAATTTAAAATGTTAGCTACATCCATCACTATTATAGCCGATGCACAGGGTACGTCGTACGAGGAGTAGTATTTAATACTTAATGAAGCTGATAACGAAGCACCTCGACAAGGAAGGTGCTGGTTCAATCCGCTTACAGCCCGAGGAGCCCGCTGATCTATGGCACGCCTACAATCTCATACATACAGGGAACATCCTGAAAGCCAGCACGTTCCGGTAAGTGGTTCAAAATGTTTACATTAATCGGCAGTGATATGACGAGAGGTACAAAATTCGTCGCTTGGTGCATCTTTTTCCGGTGTATCTAGTTCATTGGAAACACTGCACTTTTGCTATGAGCGCAAATACTCACTCTTGACTTCTACAGACGGATAACGAAAGATAAAGATAAAGATTTGGCTGCTGGAGGTACCGGCGCTCCTTCGTCATCTGGCTCGTCTCAGCGTGTCCAACTCACACTAGCCATCACCGTGCAAAAGACAGACTTCGATCCATCTGCCGGAGCCCTGCACGTCTCGGGCCCCGTTGCGGAGGAATCACCTCACGTCAGACTTGGCGCATATCACACCCTCGACCTTGCTCTCCACCGTGCGTTCACGCTCTCAAAGTTGTCCAACGCGCCATGGGACTCAATAGCGTTGCAGACCATCTCTGCGGCATGCGATCCCGCTTCCCGCGCCGAAGTCGGTGCCGTCGTCTTACAACCCGGTCTGGCGAACGTATGCCTCGTCACAGAACACATGACGCTCCTGCGTCAACGAGTCGAAGTTGCGATTCCTCGCAAACGAGCCGCGGATTCTGCGGTCGCACATGACAAAGCTATCACGAGGTTCTACGCGGCTGTGGCGGTAGCCGTGCAAAGACATTTCGACTACGGAATTTTGAAAGCCGTCATTATTGCGTCTCCCGGCTTTTGTGGAGAACAGTTACTAAAATACTTACTTGACACTGCGGGGAAAGATGTTGATACTGGGAGCGCGACGGCGGGGTCTAACAAAATACTGATCCAATCGAAGAATAAGTTTATGCTGGTGCATTGCGCGTCCGGACATATCCATGCTTTAAACGAGGTTTTGCGGTCGCCGGAAGTATTGGCACGGCTAGCAGATACGAAGTTTGCTCGCGAGTCTGCCACACTGGAGAAATTTTTCTGTGTGTTGAATGAGGGTGACGGAATGGGTGGCGTACGAGCATGGTACGGACCGAAACATGTTGCCACGGCTGTTGATCGGGGTGCAGTCAAGACTTTATTAATATCGGATCGACTGTTTAGAAGTGACGACGTAAAGAAGCGGAAGTATTATGTTGCATTGGTCGAGCAAGTTAGGAGTCAGGGCGGTGAGGCACTTGTGTTTTCGAGTTTGCATGAGTCCGGGAAGCAGCTTGACCAGTTTACTGGCATAGCTGCAATCTTGAACTTTCCGATTCCGGAGTTAGAAGACATGTCGGATGACGACGAGCATTATGAGATGCAAATCGAGAAACACTGAATCTGGAACTTATTGGTGTAACAAGCATTGGTGTACATTAACCGACTACCCCTGTACATATAACAGTAATGATCTATATACAAACCCTTCCCACGCTACTTAGTATGTATTAATGCTGATGCGTCTATAACGACGACTCGGTCTCGCTTTCTGCCGGCGAAAAATAGTCCTCCTCGCACTTTCGCTTTACTAGATTCACATACCACAGCTGGCCTTCAGCAGCTCTCAGCGCATCTTGTAGCAGTCCATAGATCAGTCCCAACCGTGCGCCCGACTTGACAGTACTTCTAATCTGAGACTGGGGTAAATTTCCTACATCTAATTAGCCACGTTGTCATGCAGCAATACAACCTAAAGTACTCACGTTGCCTGGCAGCATACAAGAACCCAACAGTTGATGCCCCGGCAACCGTATTCAAAAAATCGACTTGTCCCCTCACCCAATCCAACAACGCCTCGATCCCAAACATAGTGCTCACAAATGCAATCGACCGCACGCCGAATTTGAACGACTCAATCATCCCATCCTTTAAAATAACATAATTCTTCTGTTTGTGATAAAAATACCATCCCTGTACAGTGCCTGGTAGCCGATGCGAATTCTCGGCTAAGTATTTTAACCCTCCGATTTTGGACCCCCGGAATAAGCCGAGAGGGAAGGTCACGATGCCGGTCGCGATTATGAGGAATGGAAGGCGAACGCTGGAATGTGTGCCGAGTCGGTATTTGGGGTCGATAGCCTCGTCGAAGAAGTGCTTCGCCAAAGCTTGTCGGTCATCTTCTGTCATTGGTTGCTCCGGGAGTGGGCTGTGGTCCAATTGATCCGCCATTTGAATTTGTGTAATGTCTACAGTGAGAAATTCTATGTCAGAGTGACAATTCGGACGGAAGAGTGTTTCGAGTCGCCGGATACTCTCGCGTGAACAAAGGTCGAAATTCGTATGAAGTGGGTGCACGCGGCGGCGAGCTTGTGGATCACCAACAAAACCGCCGCGTTGGGAGTTTCACGCTTGAGCCGCTCTAGATTTCCAGATTCATTCGGTCTAGAGTTGGTACGAAGCAACAGGTTGGAATTCAAATTGCATAGCTACCATTGAAGTTTTTTGTTCGAAAGCACTAGCCTGTCTAGGTATGCTTCTTTGTGAACCTGTCGTCGTATTGAGATATTATCGAAGAGTCCACAAAGTAAATTTAGTTCAGGCATGCCTTTTAGTAGATATAACAAATAACGATGTCTTATTAATATTTCAGCGCCAGTGTACTCTTGGCATAGCACATATTTTATTCTATTTTGTTGCGTTCCAGCTGGAGAGATTCGTAAGTCAGTTCACAAGTAAGAGAGGGCTGGTCACACTCGCACGCATCATGCGGCTTCACGCCTACCACCGCATCAGTTGAATTGACCATTCCCCTCTCGCATCCTGCAATTGTCCACACAGTCAGTTTGCCATCTCCATCTTACATACATCGGGCATATATCCGCACCAATACGCGCATTTATAATGGGTAATGAGCAATCACTGCAACAAAGTGCCTCCACGAATGTCCTGCTCAACTCTTATGGCTTCCAAGTGCTCAACGTCGCCGACAAATCGCTTGCCAAGGAATACGGCTTCGAATCTTTTTTCGATTTTATATGTGGTATAAACGGTCACCAAATTGTAAGTGGGATAATAGCATTGTCGTTGTGGTTGTCCTTGTAGGATCGCATGTCGATGTCTAGGATTCGGTGATAGTAAGGGAGACTTATTGACATTTTGTGTAGGAAGACGGCAACGCGGCTCTGTTTGCCCAAGAAATACGGAACTGTGCCGGACGATCAGTTAGATTTGCCGTTGTT
This sequence comes from Lipomyces doorenjongii, assembly GCF_038497915.1. Taxonomy (NCBI): domain Eukaryota; kingdom Fungi; phylum Ascomycota; class Lipomycetes; order Lipomycetales; family Lipomycetaceae; genus Lipomyces; species Lipomyces doorenjongii. The sequence continues at coordinate 216,104 of NW_027118074.1, forward strand.
AGCGCCAAAGGTCAAAAACTACGTGAAATCCTAATTCCGCTTCCATCTGTGTCGGAGGAGTCGAAAGTGCAGCTCGGATTATCGCTGCAATGGGCCCCGCTTGCATTAACCGACATTATATTCCACGTTCTTGACGTACAGGCAGACTCACCTGCATATAATGCCGGACTACAGGCCGATTCAGATTATATTATTGGAATTGAAGGGCATAAGTTATTGTACGAAGATGCGCTGGGAGAAATATTGGAGGGGAATGTGAACAAAGAACTCACGCTACAAGTGTACAATCACGATTATAATACTGTCCGATTAACTACTATTGTACCTGATCGTTCGTGGGGCGGAGACGGTGTACTGGGCTGTGGGATTGGCTTCGGATTTCTTCATCGGCTGCCAGAATGGAATAGCCGAATCCCAATTCCTGGCGAGACTATTTTCTCAGCCGAAGACGACGATGAATACGAGAACCCTGAAGTACAAGAACAGAGTGTGAAGCAGACTACAAGTGCAGCTACGCTCCCATTAACGCAGACCGAGCTATTGCTCAAGCATATGCATATTGACGACCAAGAAATGTCAAAGACTGCAATGGAGCCGAAGGCGACGTCACCGCCGCTCACTACAGTGTCACCTACATCTCCTGGAGGAATGTCATCTATGCTGCCAGCGTATATGCGCCGGAAACACCACTACGCGATCGGCAATCAGACATCAGTTTCCGCACCAAATCGAGAACTTGACGCCTATTTTGACGAACAGGAACGTATCAGCAAAGAGATTGACTATCACAGTCAACCATCAAAAGCGATAAGTATACCGCCTCCACCACCTAAGGATTCCGAAATTCGGAGGAAGAGCGACATTGAGAGCGAACACAGTAAAGCAGAAGAGCAGGAATCTTCGGAAGGCGCCCAGGCGAAGGAGTCGGATGATGACATAGACTAAGTTTGATTGATGTATAATTAAGTGCTCTTATTTAATTTATGGTCTGATTCCATATAGCTAATACTCAATGCAGTCCTATTACGTTGCGCCGTAGACCGCAATTAAATAAGATTGTCACTGGTAAATGTTGTAACTGTGGACAATCACCTGAGCACTATAAGGATCGCACATTCCAAGAAAGTACCTACACAAATTGAGTCAATGAAAACATACCATAGCGCGCTATATCAAGTCTAGCGCTAGGACAAAAGCAGTTGTGTGGCCAGCTGAGGCACCCCAAGTGGTCGTTACCGACGTAGAGAAGGCTCTCACGAAGGCTCTACACGACTAAAAAAAAAATTCCAAACGGCTATCAAGCAGCTATGCGTAATACCCCTTGCTGACGAGTTTGATAACTTTCATTAAAAGTGTTACGAAAATTGCCAGTTCAGTGGATATTGAGGAAGAAAGAGCGGAAAACACCTCAAGCACAAGTTTACGATGCAAGCATTTCTTAACCACTGGTTGGCATTGTGACAAATCAGCACAAATTGATGCATCCACGGAGGGAACTTTGGGATTTGTACAACATGGCGAGTTGAAGGAAGCAATTGATACATGAAAGCTGCGTTAACATCATCTTCTGAAACACGATTGGAGATACTTCTCCAAATCGGGACTGAGAAATTGTGAAACTTGTGTTTCCCACAGGTACCGTAGATTGTGTGCGCAGAAGTTGCAAGTTAACTGCTTAGCAGGAGGAGAGTAAAGACAACAAATGCAGCTTTACAACTATTAACGGTTATCTTTTGCCATGTTCACATCATATCGAGCTTGACTTATTTCTTGATGTTATTTAGCCTTGCTATTGCCTGCACTGAGCATCACTAGGCAGCAGAGTGTATACATACAACGGATCAACAATCGAGATAAGAACGATGCCGCATCCGACGACGATGAAGCGTTTGGCCACGACGACCGCGATACCGCTCTGGAAGTGATGTGGGCCTACGTACTCTCACTTTTTGTAAGTATGAAAAGCGAAGAGATCCGCGGAAACAGTGGATCTGACATTTAAGCAGCTTTAAATTAGCGAATAGAGCCGCTCGGTAAAGTCAAAATTGAGTGGCTTGTCGTGGCTGTGCAATAATTCTGTGGCGGCAACACAATTGACTGGTAATAAAGTCTTCCAACGCTAGTTCCAAAGAGGAATGGTTGGATTACAGGGAAATTCTGCCAGGAACTGTTCGTCATGCCCGTCGACGAATGTTAGCAGCATATTGATTGGTATATGTGTGTATGTTCGTCAATTGAAACTGCTCTTACAGGATCCTTGACATGCAATCTTCTGAGAACAGTATCGGCGATGATATCGACCTGCAGCCATATGACGATGGCGCAGATGTGAGTACCATTATCCCGCAAGCTAAAATCGAGAAAGGTGCTCGGTGTATTAATGCTGATAGATTTGGGATCAAGTAGCGTTTACGGCAAGGACAATACCGAATGGTTTGAAGAAGTATGCCATGTTGAGACTACGGAGTGAAGAAGTAGGAACTAATGACACCTGCAGATATTGGAAGCAACGGTTTGCACTCTTTTCAAAGTTTTCTGAGGGTATTTGGATGAATGAGCAGTCGTGGTACAGCGTTACGCCTGAAATTATCGCAAAGTGCGGTTTGAATGGTCATTAGTGGACATAGGGACGAGAGCTGACGTTGCATACAGAAATATTGCGGACCATATCTACAATAATTGTAGACCGTCGGTCGTGTTAGATGCGTTTTGTGGTGCCGGAGGAAACACGATTCAACTTGCGTTACTAGTCGACAGGGTTATTGCGATTGAGAAAGATCCAGTTACAATTCGTTGCGCAAAGCATAATGCGGAGATTTATGGCGTGGCAGACAAAATCGAGTTCATTGAAGGTGATTTCTTCGAGTACGCTCCATATGTGGAGGTATGTCTTATTGCTTTTTATGGGGAAGGATTGAAACTTAGACCTGACGGATTATAACAGGCGGATGTTGTTTTCTTGAGTCCGCCGTGGGGAGGACCTCACTATCTCTTTCAAGATGTATTTGACCTTCATGCGATGGAGCCATATGATTTGTAAGTACGCCCTATATATCAGTCTTTAGTGGATTCTCTGATGTGGTAAGGACATCTATTATGAGCGCCAGCCGTCCGATTTCTCCCCACATTGCCGTGTATTTGCCCCGCAATTCAAATATTGAACAGGTTCGCGAACCGGTAGAGAATTATGAAGATCAGGAAGTCGACGATAGTACCGTTCTCATTTCATATTTGCATGTACGCGGGAAATGCAAGGTCGGTGATTCTTTCGGTGTAGTATTTATTTACGAATGTGCTAAAGCGAATGTAGGCCATCTGCGCGTACTACGGAGCGCTGGCAGTCCCATCGTCTATGGAATATGCCTTACTCCCTCCAGCGTCCGCCGATGCATAATCTGTCAACGATATGTTAAACGAATGGACGATAACTCCGTTGCGGAGATGTCAGACCGATCTGACGGATTTAACCATGGCTCCACATGGCTCGATTTCGATTATATAGCTGTAGTTGTCCATGTCGATGATTCGGGCGCGATCTGCGTAGTCCTTGACTGTGTTGTATGGTCCGGAAGTAGTAGGATCTGCCTTATACGGCGCGTGCCGACGACTTGACTATGAAGCAGACATAGCCTTACTTCGGACAGTGTCTTACGTTGTCTGTCTATTGTCGGCACCTAACACATATTTTACGGTTCCTTGAATAAGTCGCTGATTGATTGCCTGTTGCAGACGGTAGTCGAGCCGTTTGGGCACTAGTTACCATTATAGTAGAGCCGGGTGGAATAGATTTGAGTGGAAACTGTAAGAAACTGTGGTCGCGATAAGTAGCGCGGACAATAGTGTTCTGGGTTATAAATTGCACCAGATTTAGTTGATAATAAATCACTCACATAAGGTTCATAGTACAAAGCTTAACCACCGTCACTAATTGTAGGCGAGGTAGCTAATTAAACCGAAATAGGGTTAGTACCTGGCGCTATTACAGGAATAGCCTAGCGCATAGAGAACAAAGTAGGGGGTGGTCCAGGCACATGCTGCACCTCTTGACGTCACAATGTTTGATGTTCGTGGTACGCGACCGACATCACGTACCGATTGCAGAACTCGATAATCAGCTGGCATATTTCCGTACAAGTGGGACTAGAAAATATATTAGTAGATGTAACCAATCTCACAGTTTAGCAGGGGAAATTGAGCGCGTGTCGGAAGAGTACCACGAGCGCGCTGGCGGTGTCCATGGTGTACATCGACATGCGCAGGAGGGACGCCGCTACAGCCAACGGTACAGACCACCAAGCATTTTATGTTCACATCAGACACCGGAAACACGACAGCCTTGCACGTACACAAATATCATCTCTCTCTTGAGACTCCATCTTCTCGCCATTTAACCTATCCGCGATCCGCCCGCTATCCAATTAATTATCCATTGTTCGTCTACTTAAATTCTACCTTGCAATCTGCTCAAAATTTTTCAGCACTATGGTTCCAGACTCTGTTGACGAGCGTATCCTTGAGGAGCACCTGCTCCGCGACAAATTCTATAATGTCGACTACACCAGCATGTCCTCCTCTGTCACCTCGCGATCCACTTCGTCCTCGCTCCATGCCAAACTCGGCTATGTCTATGACTTCTTCGTCTTCGTCCTCGTCCTTCTTCTCGCAGGCGCTGCCCTGTACGTTGTGCTCAGAGGTAACACATGCAAACTCTTGTCAATGCATACATTAACAACGCGACTGACTCTTCTCGCCGCAGCACTTGTCCTCGTTCGAAGGAAATGTCAAGCTGGCTCCACCTTGCTTCCTTTATCAGCATCAACTCCGGTTACCTCCGGCACTGCCTCCTTCCCATCCAGTGCGGCTGCCTCGCCGTCGCTGTCATCACCCTTATCTTCCTTCTTCGGCAATGGAAGCGCCAATAAAGAAAAGAGTGTCGGAAAGCAGGGCAACACTTTTGACAAGTTGATTTCAAAAATGCAAGGTGAAGAGCGACTTCGCCAGGACTAGTTTTGATAGCATTGATATTGTGCATACGAGCAGCGCTAAATCAACGGCAGATTGCAGGCGTAAGGGCTTTATACATTATCCTTTATTTTCAATTAACGGATCAGGTTGGAATTTTCGTGCGGACGTATGCTGGAAAACGGTCCGTCGAAAAGGCGTATAAACTTAACAGCAAACTTGACAAGTTTTACCCCCAATCTACCGCTACGACCTTAAATTGTTGTGTTTGGAAATTGCATTGTTTGGTGGGATTCGCTATTTTTATGTGATTTGCATGCGTTATAATTTGGTTATGAGTCTGTACATATTTGCTTTTGCATACACTTTCTTTGTAATTGGTTTGTTTATAGGTAATTTGAATTGTCCTTTCAGTACAAGAGTAAAAAAGTCGAATAGAGCATTGGCTTTGTACTAACTGATCGTAACTGTGTTAGTAAAATAGACGAGTCGTTGGTTTACTAAGTATTTTATCGGAGTTCAATTCTGCTCGTCATTTTGTTCCCGCGTTCCCGAGTATTATATGCCTAATAAATCACGCGCATCCGGAACGAAATTGAGCCCTAGACAGTCCCCAGATTGATTTATTTGTATGACACTAACGCAATTATGGTCGACTGTCGGACGTATTTGGCAGAAAGTATATCTACCTATGAGCCCTATTTTTTGCTATTTTTGTCTGATTTACTTTTTGGATTTGCGAAAGCAGCCACCCAGTTGTATGTGTACCGGAAGATCCGGCCATTTGCTCTACTTTGGCTATGCAATGCTCACAATAGGCACACGGATCCAATGCGGAGTCTTCAATCTGACTATGCACCCGGCAATCCTCGTCGTCGCGTTAGTCTTACAGGGCGTGCGAATCGGCTGTACATTTCAGACGACCCTTGTCGCATTACAAGCCAACAGTGCAAAATCAGACCGCGCAATTAATCTCCGTACGCGGCCTGCTTCGCTCCCTAGGCGGCACAGTCGGCTTAGCTATCGCGTCGGCACTACTGTCTAACGTGTTACTGAAAAATATTCCGACAGATTTACCACCCGATGTTCGTGCCTTGATGGAACACTCGGTGTACGCTAGGCTTGTTATGACTTCGTTGTCGTATGATCCGAAGGTGATGGTCGCCCATGCATACATGATTCCTATCGCGCTGTTTTCATTTTCTTTGTGCCGTGTATGGCGCTATCGTTAGCTGCGTGCTTGATGGTTAAGGACACTGGTCTCGAACGCCAGGATGAGAAACTACAGGGAAAGGTAGACGAGCCTAACAAGGCTCAGGACGATGTTCATACTGTGAATCCATGATATAGAGGTCGCATTTAATCTGGGGATGCTGAGGAAGGTACAAAAGTGAATGTGACGGTAAGAGTATAGAAAAAACTCAGGTTTAGCAAGTACCGCATTACTTTTGGAGGGACAGTATGTTGTTTTCTTGCATAACTGGAATTGGGTTTAAATATCTCGAACGGTTGTTCATACACTGATACACATGTCGCACGAACGCGCTACAATACGGACAGCACGACCTAAAAATATATACTCAGCTTCTCAGCATATTATTTTCCGCATCAGTATATGCTACGACTTCTGGACTAAACCATATGTATATCTATGTGGGCGTCGTCGCTGGTAACTGAGCCGCAGCTGCAAGACAGGCTGACGTTCGTGGTAAGCGATATCGGGACACGGAATTACCCGGCGTTTAACATGCGCCGCTAACTAGCTGTCGCCGAGGATCCGGACCCCTCAAACAGCAGTTAACCCCGCGACAGTGCCTTTCCAAATTTGGGTCCAGCTCATTTATTTCGATCGATCCAGGACTTACCGATCTGGTTCTAGGCGTGCGTGCGGAGTTGACGTGGCCACGTCTCCCGGATGGAAGAGTTGATGTGGACGCCCGACAGTGAGTTTGAGCAATACCTAATCAGTTTGTTTTTGTTCTGACATGGTATGTGTTAGGACCATGCCTATCTTCGGAAACGACCGCCAATGCGACTTCTCAGTTTCTTCCGCGTCCTGGCATGTCGTGTGCCTGGACAGCCTGTACAAAGTGAGGGCGAACATTGACGCTCCGTACGACTCGTCGTTGTAGACGAATGAGTATTCGTCCAATATCACTTCTTGGCCGGTACCATGGGAACCAACTTACCGCGTGTGATGGGTGCATTCCGGACATTCTTACATCCTCGAGGAAGGTGATCGTTATGCAGCATCGCATTCCGGAGTCAGCAATTTCGTTTTATATGGATTGTATGGCTCTGGCATGGGGTGTTGATCCGGTCATCCGACGAAAGGTACTCACTCCTGTAGTGCTGCATCCGATGAAGGTTGTCACCAGCTATAACGGTAGTAACCTCCTGGCCTGCACGCTCGTTAGTACCTATGTGGAAAACTTCGACAACGTACAAGGTCGCAGCACGATGCCAATCGTTGTCTTTACGACTCGAGCGGACCACGCGGCTCAGGTTCTGAGCATTCTCCGGAACGTGGCCAAGGATAGGTTCCGGGCCCACGCCGAAAGTCGAATCAAAGCCGTCTGGGCAGGCATACAAGGGGACGGGTGGGTGCGTGAGTTCCTTGCCCGACCAAACGCGAAGGTCGACCGAGGTGGACGTGCTAGTCACAACGAGTGTGCTTCAGGCTGGCCATAGCCTCGACCGGTACTTCCGTGTCTCGTTCGACTTTCTCTTTCTTGGCGTCCTGTCGTTCCGCGAGGAGCTTCAGTTTATATCGAGGCTCAGATATCTCGGTAGAAACGACATGGCCGAGTTCAAGTATGGTTGGATCCCGGACGGGAAAGTCGGAAGGGTACTGAGGGTCGCGAGCGTGGAGGATTCGATCTGAAGCCACTGGTCAGATCGATGTGCATTGTGAAGTGCATAAGCTCCCCAGAGCGAGTCCACACCTGGAGGAGGCCCTTTGCAGAAGATCAATGGGAGGCAGTGGACGCGAAGTACACTCGCCTACTCGCCGAAATTCAGGCGGAGACGATGACGGCGTAGGAATCGGCGGATGACGAAGGGCCGCTGGATGACGATGATGACGAATGGGGGTTCGATGACGATGATGACGAAGAGTGGGACGTAGTTCTTGGAGTTGTTTAGCTCAGGCGCTATAAATTGTATGATATTTCGATAGATCGGTAAATATAAATAATTAATTGTATATTTTAATTGTCAAAATATATTTTGATTCAGTATAGTATATTTTGATTCAATATATTTTGACTGTTGTGTGTTCAATTTGGATCAGTTTGCAGCCTACGAGTTGCGGACTAGCAGCAAGGACTTTTGTGAAAGGACTACAAGTCGTGAGAAACCGCTTCCGTCGCAGAGTCTGTTAAGTGCTTAGATACAGCTAAGGCACACAAACCAACAATATGTATCGAATAAACAATGTCTAGTACACTGCCACATATACATATACTCGAATATTGACTTTTTTTTTGTCTCCTTTTCAATCCCGTCCTTAGTACCGCCATAATAGCAGCTCAGCATATATTTTTTTTACTCTTCAATGGCGTCATTTTCGGAAATCAGTCCAACCGGATTGGATTCGGCGTAGTTCAATCTACTGTGTATGATAAGAGAAGCACAAGTTATGACGTTGGTTGTTGCAACAGATCAGCCAAGGAAATCAGAATCATCGTATCACACCGCACGGTTCGTGTGTACGTACACAGGGAAACGTGCAGTGTGCGCATGATTCTTTTGTGAACTACACAGTGAAATGTGTCGTGTGTACACCTGGGTCTGTAGACAATTGCATTCACATTATAACATTAAACATTAAAGAATATATAATATAATACATACAAGAAAAAAATTAAACATCACATTAAATATTAAAAATATAAAAAATTAATTACACATTACACATTACACTAAAAACATTAAAAACAAAGTACATACCCCTCAAAGGCCACAACCTACACGACCAATAACGCGCCGGGACAGGTGGAGGCCGCACCCTCACGGCAGACAAGAAGTCCCGGGACTCCACGTCGGACGGGAACAAGCACGGCACCCGCGTCAGCATCCCCTGGTCGAATCCTTCCATCATCTGGTAAAAGCCGGCCTGATACCGTGAAGGCGGTAGACCAGCGATCCCAAGATCCACGGCACCAGAAGCCAAAGGCCCAGGTACTGGGACCGGCTCGCACTGTCCAGGACGTCAACAACATGCGTCCGGAAATCGTCCCTGACGAGTTCCCAGACCTCCCGCGCCCATTCGCGATCAAACATCGCAAAAGCCTCAAATTCCAACGGACTATTGGCTGGGACGGTGCGGACATCCCTGGGCCCCACCATGTGCAGTACGTGAAATTGCACGAACTCCCTCATCCCTCTCTGAACTTCATCCTGCCAGTCGTCCTCAGAGAATTCAGGAGAGATCAACTCCGCGCTGTCGATCCCAATCGGCAACCACGGAAACTGCACATTCTGCGTCCTTTTGGATGCCGCATATAGCTGACAATCCTTTAGGAACCGCCCCACTCTCGGCACCTCATCGACGTTCCCATTCTTCAAAGCGGGCGCCGACAGGGACGCCACTTGGGTAGTGCCCACCAACCTGGTGCGCGAACGTTTCGTCCAGCACGGGCGACTGCTGGATCTCGTCCTGCACCACCAGTGTTGCAGTGACCGGACCACGGGCGGATGCACCCCCCCGCCGGCTCCTTTCTGTCCAAGTACCTGCACCGCAAGTGTTGCAGTGACCGGACCACGGGCGGATGCACCCCCCCGCCGGCTCCTTTCTGTCCAAGTACCTGCACCGCAGGTACTCCCGGCGATCAGGCGCCGGCCCACGGCGCGAGGCGCGCCCCGACGTCCAGCTACTACAGCCCGGCGGTGGTAGTCGCGGAGGTGCCGGCGAAGCGTGCCGGTACTCGCAAGCGAGAGATCGCAAAGCCGCAAATGAGTTCTACCTATCTTCGGAAACGACCGCCGATGCGACATCTCAGTTTCTTCCGCGTCCTGGCATGACTCAGCATACTACAGTTCCGCCCGCAAGATGAGTCTGTTTTTAAAAGACAAGCTCTAGATCGTGGCATTGATGTTCATTCAATGGCAACCACGCTCCCGACATTCAAAACGGCGCAGGTTGCCCAGTACCTGCATCATGCACGCGTATCCCTTTCTGCTTTTCCCATCCTTTTCGAGCATTACAAAGGCCCCTGCGCTGGAAAACCTACTGTCGAGAGCAGAAGGCTCTCCACAGTATTTGCATTCGCGTTAAGGGAAACAAACAGGCCAAGAAAGAGGATGTCGTGGTGGCGTACGGTGCTGGTCAGTTTGGGTCGACGATGAAGGGAAAGCGTGCTGCTCCGGTTAAGAAGTTGCGCAAGTTCCTCCGGCGGTATGTCACTGTGGTGCCAGTCGACGAGTATCGAACGAGTCGAGTCTGCTCCAAACACAACGAGGAGCACAGAGAGAGGACGGGTCTTGGGGAGGAAGAGGATGAGGGTGGAAGAAATTTCAGTAGCAAAGGCGGACCTAATTCATATCCGCGCACAAGGCAATGCAAACGGAGACAACGGACCATCTCTCCATCCTGTATTATTCTGCAACAAGTGTCATACAGTTTGGAACAGAGATGTGAACGCGGCTCGGAACATTGCGTGGATATTTTTGTGACTGCGCGTCCACAGTGGAGGACGACCGCTAGGGTTCCGTCGATGATGCTGGTAGTGGTTAAGGAAGCTGTCTGCATCTTTTATTCGGTTGGCCGAGAATGTCAACCATAGGTATGAATTCCGTTTTATGGTCATTGGGATTAGGGTTATGACCATTGTCGGGACTAACGTATAATCACCATAGCCAAGCCATTACTGTTCTTAGAATCTTTCTCTGCACAGGCATAATACTAAATATACCTTAATTGGATAGTATTTGTCATTTAAAACTCCCAATATAATACAATCCCCTCATTCCCAAACATACCAATTGTAGAATATACATTGTTCCCGCTCTTTAGCTACCTGCAGAAGCAATAGGCACAGTAAGGTCTTTTTTCTGTGCATTCCAAATGCGTGCAATCTCCTCCTCGTACGCCTTCTGCTGGAGCGCTACATTGTAACTGTGACCGCCGTACTTAGACTTATCGACCTTTTCATCAGTCGGCTCTCCCATAGCTTTAAATCCGCCCTTCATCGATGTACGAATAAAACTAAACGCGAGACCGCAGCCACTCGAGTCACCTTCGCCGTGCAACTCCAGCATAGCCTTACCTTGCGTCGCATTGATGAAATTCTTACTCGTGATCCACGGAGCCAGCTTCTCCTCAGTACTCATCCCTTCATGCTGTTCATCATCTTCCTTACCTCCACCGTAACCGGCGTCTTCAAGGAACTGTTGCCCGACCTGCATCGTCTCGAGCAAAGTAATCTCTTCTGGATGGACCATTGACCGAATTCCATCCTCATTCGGCAATGTGTCCGTCGCTTTAATCTTCCAATACCCCTGATCCTCCCCAGTCCGCTGGTACTCCATAAACTCCTTTAATCTCTGTCGATTTTGCATATCATTTTGGTCAGGGAAATGCGATGAAATACCTTTGACCAATATTCGCTCATTTTCTGACTTGCGCAGCACACGGAAAACAACCATCTTCAATCTGTTCTTACTCGCTGTAGTTACACGGCGCGATCGCGGACTTGGAATCTCCGTGACTGGTAAAGTCTGGCCAACAGTGTACAAATTCGGTATACTTCGTAAATAATATTTCTGCCCTTCGCCACCGCCGGTACTTCGGATCATCAAAAAGTCTGTGCTATTAACCTGCTGCTTAAATATTGGAGCACGAACAAGCCGATTATAATATGTCGGTACGATCTCCCCTGGATCCACAAACCCGAAATTCCAAAATGGACTTCGATCCTGTGATCCAAGTACATAAGTTTCTCCTATATTCAACTTCGGACGAGACTCGTCTTCGTTCGATTTCTTTCGGTAATAATTTATTATCTTGCTTCCCATTCCAAAATTGGACATAACAGTCGGATATTCCTCGGAATACTCAAGCATCACATACTGTGAACCATCACCCAAGGATAAATCTTTCGAAGATGCGAAAATCTGAGCAATATCTTTGCCCTTGTCTTTTTTCTTTTTACGGTGACGGACTCTGGAGAAGTGTATAACAGTGTTCGGACGGATAACAAAGTTGGGACGATGGAAGGAACGTGCTTGTGATTTCGAGAGTTTGACTTTGTACTGTGACATCAGTTAGCATAAACCTATATGGTAGCAGTTCAAACATACGTAAGGTGATTGTAGTCGGTTGGCTACCATTGAGTGATCAATAGTGAGATTACCAATTGTCGAACGAACACGGGACTGATAATTCTCTTTCAGAAGATCATACGCCTGATCATTCGATATGTTATATCGTTTCTGGAACAATTGTTCACCAATTGGCATGGATTTGCTAGTTTTCTTCGGCCGATCTGCCCTCTGAGCATCGACTAATAGTTGAACGTCATTGAGGTCAAGAACCACGCGGTTGGCCTGCTCTTCGAGATTGCCTTCTAATATTGCATCGTCACCGACTCCTGACACATACTCATCGTCATCTACCCAATATATATCGTCCGCAGACGGCATCGTAATTCTGGCTTTCTGCACGAACTTGTTAGCCGACGTTGCTGGTAATGGAAGAGGTGAACAAACCTTTTGGGCTATTGATTCATAGTCGCTGCCCATGCTTGACTCGGAATCCCAAATAATTTTGCTTTCCCAGTCGTAGCAAGAGAATATTAGTTCCTTCTCGAACTGCGTCAAATGACGTTCCTGCATGCTGGTTTAGCCTTGCTCGCGCATTAGAACATGTGACAGATCATTCCAACCTTCTGTTTATTTGATCGTTTCCTGTTTGAAGCATCCTTGTTCCTAATTTGAACCACTCCGGGCTTCTCATATATGGATCCACGAGGTCGGGTATGAGATCGAAAGAGTTTCCGCTGGTCTTTATCTGCATCTAAATTGACTCTTGTCGGTATGCACGCTGAGTTTCCATACACGTTAGTTGACATTTCTCACCAAACTAGACTAGATTGCAACAATACGTTTAGCTGAGTGCGGCTTTGGAAGTGACAGCCTTACTGGCTCTGGAGCAAATAGCGCGGACATCCGTAACGGCTTGGATACTTCGGCTGCCATCATGTCCTGAAACAACATGTTTTCGGTGACGACTGCGATATCTTCCTCTGCCACTACCGGCTGGTCAAGGACTTCGAGTGACGGCTTGATATCCTCCATCTCTGAGTGATCCTGTAATAGATATGCGTCGCCGAAAACTGGCCCAGTTGGCAAAGCACTCGGAGAGGGTGCTCTTGAAGAAAATGATGAATCCGCAATTGTAGATATCGAATATTGTGGAGCAAGCGACGCGCGTGCAGATGGAATCTCTGGATGAGACTCATCCTCATCTTCATCTGAGTTGATTTCTTTTTTGATCTTCAAATCTTCTGAAAACTCTTTGGCCCAATCGTCCTCGTCCGTCTCGCCGTCCTTGCCGTCATGTTCAGCAAGTGCCTGTTCCTTTTCTGCTACGGCCTCGACATCGTTCATAACACTATCTTCGTACTCTTCGTCCGCAAGCTCATCCTCGTCTTCATAATCAATAGCATCATCCGCGTGAGCGACATACTCCTTCGAATCGCCGAGCTTCTTCCCACTGGCCAATGCGAGTGCAATTCCATCCCCTAGGAACGTATTCAAAGCGTCGCTGTCATCCACATCAACGTCCTCTTCGGCCAGAATTGCTCCAAGCTCATCGTCTTCGGCCCCTTCGTCGACAGGCTTCGGAGGAGGCACCATCCCGAATCTTGCGGTGTTGATCAAGGCTGAGCCCGTGAGGCGTGAGGCGTGTATTAATGGGCGCTGAACGTACAGAGTACAGTATTTAGCGATTCTGGCTGGGTAAGGGTTCGGCGTTGCTCGCCGCAGTGGTGGTGGTCACATAAGAAGGGAATAGATACAATAAGGTTTCAATATTTCTTGAATCAAGAACTCTGTCAGAAATTACGCGACAAATTTTAGCTTCTGACCAAATCGGATGTATCAAGGATATTGCATAATACTTAATTTGGTTATAGGTGTTATGTTGATTTCTATGAAACCTATCGTCCAAAGAATACAATCAAGATAATGAAAGTCAGGAGCCGTTATACCTCCCACTAATTTAAACTCGGATGACCGAACATCCGATAACGGCTCGCCTTCAACTTCGCGCCATCCTTTGTCAGTGCTGTCTAGGCCACTATTTCGCTCTCAATTGATCGTGACCTTCGGTTCATGTTAGCAAGAAGCCCCCGTCTGCAGCGATGCGTACGTCAATGATAACTGCTCAATCGTTAGGTGGGGTTACGATTACCGGAGTTAATACATCGGACAAGACTACACAATTCCGAGGACTGAGGTTTGCGACTATCGATAAACGATACGACTATCCTGCACGAGTTGATAGCTACACCGAAAATATTGATGCCACTCAATATGGGTATGTGTATCTTCATTCGAATGTCCTTCTGTAGAAGTCATTGACCTGTATCCAGTTCGATTCCACCTCAGCCGGCCCAGATTGTTTCGCCACTTATTCCCTCGTCCCAGCTTCCTCCGCCTCGCCCTAAGGCTGACGAGTTTGAATGCTTGAACCTCAATGTTATGTGTCCAATCATCGTCGAGAAGCCGCTGCCTGTAATTGTCTGGATCTTTCCCGGCGGGAACTACATGGGGTCCGCTTCGGACAAAGCTTATGACCCTACAGCCTTCGTTGAGAGATCAATTGATAAGGGTATGCCGGTCATCTTTGTCAACATAAATTACAGATTGTCTCTATATGGGTTTCTCTACATGGATGGCCGTGCCAACCATGGAATGTACGATCAGTTGACTGCACTTCAGTGGGTCAAACAACACATCTCCGACTTTGGAGGTGATCCAGACAATATTACTTTAATGGGCGAATCTGCCGGCAGCCTTTCGACGCATTACCACTCTGTTAATGAGAAGTCAAAGGGGCTATTCAGGAGAATTGGTATGATGAGCACCGTAATTGAGGCCAGAACTCCACGTCCATTAGACGAGGCTAAAGAGATTGTCGAGAAGGTATGTTAGCATATTTAAGGCGAATTTACAGCTGTTATATATACTGACCGGTAATAGGCCAAAAAGGTTTGTGGTGTGATAACCGACGAAGAACTTCGAACAGTTCCCATTGACAAACTGATGGAGGCGATTCCTATCATTGGCGGAATGTACGGTCCTGTCGACGAGGGCGGTTTCGCCGGCGAGGGACCATTCATTGACAAGCTTCCTCATTCTGAAATTGAAAGCATTGTCCTCGGAAATTGCAGATTTGAAGCCAAATTTTACGGTCCCAAAATTCAACAGCTTGTTCCGATAAATGAATTCTACTCTCGCCTGTTGGAGGTTCCCAATGTCGGCACTGAATTCGCAGAGATGTATAACATCAAGCCTACCGAGGATGAACAGAACTTCACGAACACTCTCGTTATGTACGACGATATTTCGTATGGACAGCCAGTGCATAACGCTGTAAATGGTCTGCGCAAGTCTGGCATCAAGACTTATCACTATTTGTTTGATGAGCCCAATCCATTCCTCGCTGACCTTGATGCTCACCATGGCGTGGATGTCCTCTATTTCTTCAATTCTTACAAGTTTGATAAGAAATATGACTGTTTCATTGACATGTATCAGACAGGGTGGATCCGGTTTGCCAATGGTCTTTCCCCTTGGGGATTCCTCGACTGTGAGCGTGACATTGAGAATGTTGTCATGCTGGATCAATCAATTCATGAGCGTCAAGAAGGCGAGTACGAGAAGAGGCGCCATGTGGAAGCTTTCGAATGGCTGAATCGATACAGGGGCAAATTTGATTCTTATCATCTCACCAAGCGGTATTTAATGTAAGTTAAGATTGGAATAATCCTTTGGTCCAGCATTGTCCGTAATTTACAAGTCTGCTCTATAATACACATTTACAATTAAACCGCAAACTCCTTTCGCTCTGCACAATCATGAAATCCAGCCATTATGGCAATAGATGCTAAACCTACGCGTCAAGTCTAATAATCATAATTTAGGCCATCGCTCATGGCGAGATCATTGCCAAACTTTTTCCTCCAA
The DNA here is from genome assembly GCF_038497915.1 of Lipomyces doorenjongii. Classification (NCBI taxonomy): domain Eukaryota; kingdom Fungi; phylum Ascomycota; class Lipomycetes; order Lipomycetales; family Lipomycetaceae; genus Lipomyces; species Lipomyces doorenjongii. Next base: position 232,259 of record NW_027118074.1, read on the forward strand.
ACGGCATGAATCTGCGGCGATGCGCGGAAACTGTGACGGAAATAAAGTATATACTTAGCTGAGAGTCTTTTGGGCTTCACTAGCATCCTATCATCTGTTTTCTCTTCCGGATCGCCTTGCACGGCTTTATTCTGTTGAAAGACCATCTTCGTGTGGCCCTGACCTAGATCAACACTTGTTAACATTGGCTCAGCATTCGGTGTGAAAAGGGCAACATACTATTAGACGAGATCTCAAAATACTGTATCTTTGGCATATGCGTCATTGCCACACTAGCTCCAAGGAATATCAAGTTCAACTTAGCAATGCAACCGGCCTCCAACTCAGACGTCCGCTTATACACTGATTGTGAATGTGAAATCATGGATATCTCATGGGTATAGAGGCCGTATCTAGACTCCGAAATAGGAACGAAATAGGGATTACCGAAGGAGTCATAATTTTCGAATTCTACCACGTAATATTCCATGTTCGGCCAATAAGGTTCCTTTATAGCTGCTAATACCTTTGACATTTCATTGTCCTCTTCGGCATCATAGTAAAGCTGATATTCAGGTCTCAATCGCTGATCTTCAAACAGTTCCAGTGAAACCGGACCCCTGTATATTAATTTCTTCAAGTTGTATGATCGCTCCCTAATGAAACGGCACAGTCTGTCGCCCGTACCTCCACGATAAGGAGCACTCTCATAGGCCATAAACTCCTTTTGATCCATGCTCTCCAGTTGTCGAGTCCGTAAATCTAATTCAAGTGTGGTTATTGTATCGGGAATTAACTTGATGACCTCTAACACCTCTATAGTTGTGATCACAAGGGTCAGAAATATAGACTTAAAAATATTGAACAGTTATATTTACAGATACTCACTTGGATAAAAGTAATGACCTGTCTTCCAACCCATAAATAAGAACATGAAAGACCACGACATATTGTCCACGTCAGGAAATTTTTCCAGTAAAGAGAGTATTGTCTCTGGTGGAAGTACCCACTGATCTGCAAGATTGCTGCAAAACTTAAGAGTCTTTATTCTGTCCATCGTTGACCACGATTGTAAAGACTGAGACACGTCTAACTCGTACATAGCTGGTTCTGTGCTCCCCCAGTCGTATTCGACTCCTGTGTAAGGGTTGTCTACAAACCCACCTATGACTCTCACTTCCGGACAGCCCCCGCCATCCTTGACAACTATTGCCACTATTTCAAAAAATGTCGCAATGCACTCCAGTATAGTTTGCTTCTCGTCGTCGTGGGATATAGACAGATTATCGTCAAATCGCAACTTGAGAATCTGAATATATTGTCCAAGCACAGGTCGCGTTCGAAACAATTCTAGAGACCGCTTCACATGGTCTACAGTCCTCACTGAAAGTAGCCCGACATGCACTGTGACATTTTCGAATATTTGCTGTTGTATGATATCCCTCCATTGGCGGCAAACCACACTCCACTTCTTTTCGAATTTGGGTTCCGGGTTATATATTGAACCCGTCGCATACCGCAATATTTTCAAGTGGATCTCGTATGGAAGTCGTTCAAGGCCAGAAGTATGGTACCCCATATTATCAAACGTCTCCTCCACGAAATCGTTGTGATATCTGAGACTATTAGGCTCGGGGATCATCAATGCACACTCCTTGTCCTTCCACGTCGTCAAACAGGTCTGACACCTCAGTATCTATCAGATCTAGAATATTTACCTATCCGTCAAAATGAGACTTCAGACCACTCGAAAATGGCAGAACTATTTTGGATGATTATTGACAGTTCACGATACTGATGCACAAGGGTACCACTCGCGACAGAAATATTTGGATGCCCGCGACGCATGCGGCAAGGGTTGAGCCGCACAACGGCGCTGCTCAGATTAAATAAAATAACGCGCCAAAAGTACATCCAATAACACCAAACACGAACTTTAATTCCAATTAACTTTTGAATGGACTTTTAATCCAGCCAAACGGATACTCTGACTGTCCAGGCTTTTTGTAGCTATCTTACATGGCATCTTGTTATTGGCGCTTAGTCGTCATTCTCTATAATAAGAGTAAAATTCACATATTTTAAATGTATATCTAACAATTATATATTTGCATATACTTTCTCAGCTCTCGCCTGTCTCGATCTCGTTTCAATTCTAACACCACTGTAGAGTCAACCTTAGTTAAAAAAAATGCTAATCTCCGCGGAGAGAAATATTGCACTTCATGGCTAACCAAGCATTCTATTTATATTTTTCACTGTCAAAATGCTCCAATTGACATTGTCGAATGATTTCTTTCTGCTTCCTACCTAGTTGTGCTTATTGACGTGATATACAATAGATAACTTTCTAGTAATAGTGATGTTGCGTCACAATCTTAGCTTAGATGCATGTCAGGTCAACAGCAGCCAAAAAAATTGGTGATACGGTTCCCAGAATGACACACTGAGAAAAATTTGACAGTTTATTGGATAGGCGGTATCGTTTTACAGGCCCATTTCGGATTATCATTGCGACCTACTGTAAACTTAAGTCCGAGTAGGATAACCGTTTTGATATTGACTTGAATCTGGATAATGTTGGAATGGACTATTCTCTTATTGGTGGCATTAGCAACATCAGTAATAAGGAGCAAGCGCTACTTTGTGAATAAATCAACGATCGAGTCGTCTTGTCTAACCCGTAAGGAATACATAATCATCAGCTTTTAATGCTCATATCCAAGTATAGAAGACAAAACCGTTAACAATGACGTCAAAAGATAGTAACAAACTAACAATCTGTTACTACCATGCGTCGCCACTGAAACATATATCTAGGGCACTTTCTCGTGGCGGACCCGTTAAGATAAGCTGTTTACTTTCACCTTGTTAGTTTGTTTCTCCACTAATGACGGTACCATTATCCACAGACAACAAATTACTGAATTGGTGCCATTTTGAGCAACCCAAACCCTGGTTCTAAGTCATCGATAACCCCTGAAAATTGGAAATTTCTGCGGCTGCTGCATCCCATAGTCTATACAATAACATTGTGCGCCGTCTTCAGATCTGATAGTCGTCAACATTAAGACTTAAACTAAAATGGTTTCTGAAGGACGTCGGTCTCGTCCAAAAACGACGATCTCGTTTCCCAGCACGATCTTTGGTGTGGCAGTGCACCCGTCGAAGCCCATTGTCGCAACGGGATTGTCCACAGGGCATGTATTCATGCATCGCTATGCTGCGGATGAAGATGACAGTGACAACGAGAAAGATAGCGACGTTAGTAGTGGTGGTGAGGTTGACGATAGGACAGGTGCAAATGTGAGAGATGGAGAGTTTACAGAAGTTGATCGGCTGTGGAGGACCAGGCGACATAAAGGTAGTTGCCGAGGAGTCGCGTTTGATGAAGGAGGAGCTTGTAAGTGCTTCGACATCTATTAATAATGGATAACTGAATTTCAAACTCTGTTAGATCTTTATTCCGTTGGTACAGATTCAGTGATCAAGCAGGCTTCGCCAGAGACGGGTAAAGTCATTGCCAAAAACTCACATGACGTTGAGTATGTCTTTATTTGAATGATATATGTCGCAATGAGTGCTAAGATGCAAGCAGTTCAATCCCGTCTGCACTTACAGCTACAACGACTCATATTTTGGTAGGCACAGAGAAAGCTACTCTACACGGTTTCGATAAGCGGACAATGAAGCCAGCGTACACATTTGCTGATCTCCACGAGGACTACATCACCAGTATATCGCACCTAGCGCAATATCAAAACACATATCACTTGATCACCACTGGATCTACCACTGTCACGCGGATTGATATTAGGAAAGGAAAATTATCTACGAGCGAGGATCAGGAAGACGAGATTCTTTGCTCTTGCATTTCCTACCCGCCAAATTTTGAGTACAATCCAAATGAAGGACGTGCCAGTAATGTCGTTGTCCCTGAAAAACGAGCACCAGTCACGGCAGTCATGGGTATGGCGACTGGTGTGCTTACATTCTGGATGAAGGACAATTGGGAAGATCAGCAGGCTCGAGCAATCCTGAGCGATGAGAGCGTTGATTGTATAGCAGAGTACCCCGACCAAAGGATCATTGCGGGTGGAGCTGATGGACTTGTACGCTTAGTTGACGTTCGCAGAAGGAAAGCGGTTAAGGAGTTTGAGCACGGTGGTGAAGACGGAGTTGCTGCTGTTGCTTCGGATTCATGGGGCCGTGTTATAAGTGCTGGTGGTGAAGCCGTTCGCATATGGAGTGTAGAAGATGAGCCGGAGGAAGTGAATGGCGGGTCCGATAGTCACGACAGTGATGCTGACAGTGACAAGAGCGGAAACGACGATGATGCCTCAGACGACAGTGATGAAAACAAGAAGAACAAGAAGAAGAGGAAGAAAACGAAGAAGCGAAAACGAGGAAATGCGAAGAATCGGTTGGCTATGAACGCAAAAGCTCCTGCAAAGCCGAACTTTTCAGGCTTGGACTAGTTGGATATCTATCGTTTGACATGATGATCTTAATTGGGGAAACAACAAAGTGGTAAATACATTATTTTGGATCCACGTAGACGACAGAGCATAACTGGCTTTCCCGATTCTTACTTCCGGACTGGTAGATGTTCATGACGAGAGGTGCAAATACATCTTTGCTTGATTGGATGCTTGAGGTTAAGCTCCGGGAAGCCAGGCTGCGTTTGAATCAACAAAGGCACCGTCGTAGAGGGAGATGAACTATGTCGGTGAAGATGTTGCACTCGCTCTGCCAATAAGTGCTCATCGATATGTACCCATGGGTTCCTCCGTCTAGCCTGTTGAAGATAATCTCTAGTGTTTCTTCACTTGATCCTACTTTACGGAAGTGTATCACAGAGGCTTGCTTTTATGACGAACAACAATGTTTTGACAGCGTAACTGAAATTGGTACCAGCCTGTTCGACCTGCCGATAATGTATTCCCCATGAGCTAAATGGGGCATATGGGATTGGGTGACCTTGCGCAAAATGGAATTCCACAGGATTTCTATAAGTTGCTAGAGTTTTGCAATCGACTTTATACGTCTTATGGAGCTTCAGGAATATTACGCTTAGATATTAGCTTATTTTGAAATGTAGAAATATTACGCTTAGATATTAGCTTATTTTGAAATGTAGAAATACATCAGAGGTAATGCCTTAGGCTGTTACTAGCTGATCGACGTTGGCCGTGACGTCACAGACGTCCAAATCTCTGTCATTTATCAAACGCCTTCATTATAAAACGTCATCGGAATTTCTCGTATTTCCTACCAAACTTCATCGCTGTTCCGTCACTGTTTGACTACGCGATTCTCTTCAAGGATTTACTACAATCAGGAATCATATATTTTATATACAAGGAGCATGCATTGACGGTTTGACTCTTAATAAGCGGATTTATTTTGAGCTTGACATTCACTCGCTGTCACGAAGATACATCAAATCACGTGCCTTCTCTGTATCATCCCCGTTTCCGAGCTCTCCACAGCGCATCTGTGATCTCGTGCGCAAAAGCTCGACCTACAGTACTACTTCCAAACTAAGAAACATGGCTCCAGTACCAACCAGTGAGGGCAGGTTTGGCATCTTCACACTTCCATACGCACCCGTCAAGATCGCCTACCATTTCTACGATATCCCACAAAGAGATCTACCTGTCATCATGCTCTCCAATGCCCTCAGCTCGAACTTCAAAACTTTATGGAAAGAATTCGTGGAACATTTCAGAGATAGCTATGCGATAATTTTGTATGATCAGCGGTTCCATGGCGAGTCACCTCTGTCGGAGCACTTCGATTACTACAGCAAGGGGTTGACATTCGAAGAACTAGCGGATGATGCGGCAGCTATATTAGATCATCTTGGAATCGCGCGCATCCATGCCTTTGTTGGACTTAGTATGGGTGCTACCACTGCGGTGGTTTTCAAAGCTCGACATTCGGATCGAGTAGGGAAAATTGTGGTTGCTGGAAGTGGACTGAAGAGCGCTCCTCGTGGCGCCGAGGATGTATTCGAGGCTCGGATCAAGATAGCTACAGATGGACCGGACGGTATGGCAAAGATTGCGCCCTTAACACTTGACAGATGGTTCCCCGGTGAGCCAGGCAAGAAGTTCCTTAATGAGCATTCGACGCGGAGGGACGAGTTTTTGGCAATGCTGAGAGACGCGAAGCCAGAGGCATTTGTTGCGTGCATTCGCGCGCTGCAGAATTTTGATCTTACACCGTCATTTGAAAAAATCAAGCAAAGTGGAGACAGCAAAGATGTGTTACTTGTTGCTGGTGCTATGGATGGACCCCTTCCCGATGTCAACGAGTCTATGGCTAAGCTGTCAGACGCAAACTTGGTAATTATCCAAGATTCGGGCCATATTGTGAACGTGCAGAAAGCTGGAGAGTTCAATGAGGTGGTGGCTAAATTTATCGCTTAATTCAATTAGTTTGGGAGAGTTCTCCTGATGACGTCATACCTAGGTCGATGCTATGATGCCACAATTTATCGGCCTTATGCTAGATAGTTTGTAATATATGACAATGCTCACTTACTGTCTGTTAAGTTGTTAACGAATTGATTTACTTTGATTAACTGAACGTCATTTGACTTGTCCGTATGTCCGCCAATCAGAGTCTACAGTACGAAAGATCGTGTATGTCACATTCGAATCAGATAATTTCCCTAAGGGAAACCCGCCAGTCTAAAGCGAATAATCTAACTATATGTGGAGACGCTAATATGCCATGACTATGTTCATATGGAAATGCATTGGCATGCCAAAATGCAAGCATGCGGGGCGCAGTTACTGGGTTGCGCATTTGGCAGGCTACTTATGAGCCAATTAAATGCACAAACACGGCATTCTCAATGCGACATGCATGCACCCGCCATTCCCTTCTAACATGTTTCGCCAGCTTCCGACATTTTTGCTTAATCGCGGCGTGATGCTCGCGTGCACAAAGTTAGCTAATCACGCCTCATTGTGGCCAGTCCCGCTGACAAGCGTAAGGGCAGGATAGTTACCGCTGCCGAACACGTCGCCCTTATGGAAGTGTTGAGAAGACTGTTTGCAAATGGTCCGACCTTGAGTTCGACTCGATGGTCGGGTGGGATTTCTTATTTCATCGCAGGTCGTGAGGTAAATAACTGGGCGATACCATACTTTCATCTTGGCAGTTTCTTTTGACCGTTCCATCATTCGAAATTTCCCAATTACCTCTGGACTTCTAAACTTGCTCAGCCACAGTCTGCGGTCATCGCTAGAGTGATTGGAACATCAACGGCACCACAAACAACCAGCCACACGTTCTATAAATGCCACACTGACCTGGCACTCTCCAAGGTTATCACTTCCAACCCAACATTCAGTGGATGCTTGAGGATACCATCCTCCTCACCGATCCCTTCGGAATTCCCCCTCGGCCAATTGTTTCCTGGCATTGCTCGACGTTCCTGCTGTGACATTAAAAAGTGATTGTGTTTTTGAAATGGGACCATCGGGCACAGTCCGCGTTCGCGTGTGTCTTGATCCGAAGACCTTTAACCTTGACAATGGCAACGGGGAGGACGGTTCCTGGATTACCGACGAGACGGTCCTTACATGTATCGATTCAATAGTCGTGGCATATAATCCAGGTCACCCCTGCGACTTACTGCTCACTCCTTTACATCTATTTGATCTCCGCAGCTCCACTAGTTCAATAGTAGTCTCCGTAATGGTCGTGGGTAGCACTGGGAGCTGCTGAACGAGAAATGGGAAGGTATTACCCTTTTCCCGGCTGACGTCGAGTACGTTGCCGAGGTCAAGTCCCACGGTCTGATTACTTTTGACGAATCACCAATGGTCACGTAAACTTCGGGGGAGAACTACCAAGTGTTTTCCTGCTATTATCTTGACAGAAGTCTCTCATATTCGAGATCACTTTACCGCAGGTCGTCAATTAGTCCCAGTTGCCGCCGGTGCTGGTGCAAAGTTAGAAATGGACTTGCAGATTGTTGAGGCGATGTAGGTGCTGAAATGGATAAATATGAAAAATTGGTCCCAGCCTACTATACCGATATAGAGGTGGAATATACTAGACGAAGTGATTCGTACTTCCGTATTTTCGTAATCTTGGACAAAGCGTTAATCTCTGATGTTAAGACCTTTGCACTGCGACTTGCTGATCAGACGAACACGTTCTGGAGGCGTAAGGCTTGACCGGGCAATGTCAATTTAGGACACAGTATTGGCACAGTAAAGGCTTAATAGGGCCAAGAGAAGGAGCCATGTACAGCTAGGGCGCATCTCACAATTTGTTACGATAATATCTTGCAACACTAATCATTTATCGCTGCTGCTCCTTTCGAGAGATATTATGACTTTGGTCATCGAAATCTGGTAAAGCCCACCAACCAAAGGACTCTTGGCCGAAACTCCGACTTTTAGAGTTGGGGCCAGAACAGCCGCCCGTCACACTCTTCCGTAGATTTTTTTCGACGAGACTTTTCTTGCCGACAGTTCATGTTCCCCACATTCAGCATTATATCTAACCCGCACAGCAGACAATAGCCCAGATTAAGTACTGGAATGGCCACTAACGGAACCGGTAGCCACGCAAAGACGTTGCCCAAGGCGAAGGACCTGTGGCACCATCTTTCTCCCGAAGCAGTAGCTCGTCGTCCGTCACCTCTGAAGACCGCCTTCAAGTACGCCATTGACCCCCGAATCGTCTCCTTGGGAGGCGGTCTTCCACTTCCGGCTTACTTTCCCTTCGAGACTATCTCGGCGACTGCTCCTGCGGCTCCATTCACACTCTACAATGACCCTGAGCTTTCTGCGAATGCTCCTATAGTCGAGGTCGAAGTTGATAGATATAATCGAAACCAGGAGCCTGGTATGATTCCCCTTGCGACAGCCATGCAGTACGGTCAGTCTGATGGTTGCAAGCCGCTACTGCAGTGGATCTCCGAACATACTGAGACAGTTCATCACCCGCCTTACTCGAACTGGGGTTGTCTCATGACGGTTGGTAACACACAGGGTTGGGACGCTGCTCTGAGGCTGTTGACATCCCGAGGCGATACGATTTTGGCTGAGGAGTACACTTTCTCATCCGCGATGGAGGCTGCGCATGCTCAGGGCGTTCGGTCAGTTCCCGTTAAAGTCGACCTGGAGGGTATCCTTGCAGAAAAACTCGATGAGCAGCTTACCAACTGGCAGGGCCCCAAGCCCAAACTTCTGTATACCATTCCGTAAGTAAAAATATTTTCAATAATGGCAATTAATTGTTTGCAAGGTGTTGACTCGATCCATAGTACCGGTCAGAATCCGACTGGAGGTACCCTTTCTCCGGAGCGTCGCAAGGCCGTCTACGACGTCCTCTCCAAGCACGATATCATCATCGTTGAGGACGAGCCATATTACTTCCTTCAGATGGATACTTATGATCCGGGAACTTCGGCGACCAAGCTCCCCTCCCCACCGACTGCCGAGCAGGAACCCGAGAAGTATAACAAATTCCTCTCGAAGCTAGTCACCTCGTACCTCTCTCTTGACGTCGACGGTCGTGTCCTCCGCCTCGATTCTTTTTCTAAAGTCATGGCTCCAGGCACTCGTCTCGGGTGGATTGTCGCCCAGGATCCTTTCATTGAGCGTCTTACCCGCCAGAACGAAGTCTCGATTCAGACTCCTGCCGGGTTCTCGCAAGCCATCGTCTACTCTCTTCTTTCCAAGTGGGGTCAAAACGGCTACCTTGACTGGCTAATCGAACTGCGCAAGGAATACACCCACCGCCGCAACGTCTGTTTGGACGCACTCGACAAGTTCTTTGTACAACCTTCGGCGCATGCGCCAGCGGGTCTAAGAGACGTCGTTGAGTGGAAGGAACCCACTGCCGGCATGTTCTTCTGGCTTAAGCTGGACGCCCGCAAGCATCCCTTGCACGGACAATTGACTCCCCTGCAACTCGAGAAGCGGATCTACGAGGCGGCGATCGAACACGGCATCTTGTTCATTCCCGGATCGTGGTTCAGAGCCGATCAGGATCCTGTCGATGAGACGGTGAAGCCGGCTGATGACGAGGAGGTTAGCGTGTTCTTCAGAGGTACTTTCGCTACTGTGCCGCAGGACAAGCTGATTGAGGGTGTGAAGTTATTTGCGGAGGTTATAGGAAAGGAGTTTTTGAGTTAAACGGTTTGACTTAACGGTATAAAAATGATATATAGCCGTTGCTACAAAAAGACATTGACATAGACCATAAATGGGAGGGTGATAAAAAGCTTGTAATTTGCTGTTGATTTGCATCAACATTGGCGGATGCGAAAGTTTATATACTGTACATGGTATCTGTTATTGTTTCGATATTTTGCATCAATTAGACTTGATATTTCCACAGAGAAGTCGTAGGGGGCTAGGCTGATTGACAGATTGGCGAAGACTGACTGCTGATTATGTCGCTGAATGACAATCGAGTAGTACTAGCCGCTGTGTGAAACCTCGACTAGCAAGTCTGATGAATATTTGAAATTGTGTAGATCCTGATGTTGGAAACATGAAATTTAATCCTTGTTGCGATTCAAGGTATGAACTGCGTATATAATTATCTTAACAGTATACTTTGAACACGATCTCCTTGGGGTAATATCACCTACCAATTCCACGCACTTGCAAATATTCAAGCTAAATCCAGGATCAAAGCGGTAAGACTTGGGAATAGAACACAAAAAATGTAACAGTAGCCTTGACATGATTCACTCAATATTTTCTCCCGAAAGTGCTTTCCGGCACTGTATCACCATATTGTAGGCTAACCTCACATTCTTGGAAGATGGATGCAGCTCTTGACGAATTCCTGTCGCAAGGCCAGAGTCTTCAACCGTTTTAAACGAGTCCTCAGGAGCAGAGTGTATGCCCAATTTTATATCGTTGACAGTGGCGATCCAGTGGTAGCGATAGACGAATCCGACTATGGAAAACAGTCCCTGACGACATCTCCCACGAGGATAGAAGACGACTCACACAACTATTATATCAAGTGACAATCCGGTTCTGCCAAGGTTGCGGCATCTCACATATACCGCCCGAGTTCATCTTCATATCCCAAACACTACTACAGGTCGGAAGTCTTGGTCAAGACGCCAATAAAGAAATGAGGCCATCATCTGAGAAAGCCAATTCAAACTACTTGTCTATCCCACTAGAAGGGTACTTTGTACAATATCCATGTGTATTCATACATTCTAAAAATGTACATGATAACCATATATATCTCAGTTATTCCTAGGAATGGCATAAAATCATGTATCAGACTACATTGTTCGCCTTACGGTCATTCAGTGACACTCTCTCCTTTATGCGATTCAAACGGACCAATCGTCAGTAAACCGTCCATATCATCTCGAGCTTCTATACGCAATTTTCGACGCCTCTGTTAACCTTGTGGCTGCTTTTGGTGGCAGAATGTTAACAGATATCGCACTGATACTTCTCTTCGTCTTTATCGGGGATTCCGGTAACGAGAACTTTGGATTGGATACATAGCGGAATTTAGACACTGACATAGAACGCGACTTGAACGGTGGTGCACTTTTCGTTGGCCCGGGCCATCTGATGATGGGCAATGATGATGACTGTTTATTTAGCGCAACGCGACTTTGTATGTATTGAGTAAATGAGTCCGATGAAGAAGCGTCTATTGGACTTCTAATAGATCGATGGTACGTGACGTCATTGGTGACAGATGCTTCATTGATCTCTGCATCATTAAGTGCGGCACTCGTACGTTCCTGAAAAATAGCTATTAAGCTTTGTGCGCCCCCAGAGTGTCGGCTAGTCCCGTAGATGTGACGATTTTCAGCGAGCATCGTGCCATGATGACAAGTAGCAATTTCCCTTACAATATCCGAAGATGAACCGATTTCATCTGACACAACTATCCCCTGACGCGTGGCCGGGCAGTCGCTTAAGCCTTTTTCCCACTGGTCCAATTTGGACTCCGCTGACCCAGGTAATAGCAAGGGTCCCAAATCCGCCTTATTACTGTTCTGACTAGAAAGAAATCCAGTACCTCTGACATTTTCCTTCAATAATCTCAGTTTGTGACGCCGGAATATACTGGTTGACGGTTTCAGATTCATTGATGGTGAGGTCGGAGTCGTCAGGTTGTCAGTACTCAAGCTCCTGCGACGAATATCAACAGAATAGACACGTCCTATATGCCATCTTAGTATAAAATATAAACAATGAAGAACTCACGAAAGACAGTGATAAAGACAAACCATGGCCTGATTGAATGGAGATCTTCCAACCAAATTCACACGCACTAATTCCATGCTCAGCTCTGAAACGCATGATAAACGGCATACTCCAGCAATATAGCGAATAGATTGCGTCCCACATTACCCTGATTCCGACAGCCAGGGAGCTCGACCATGGCCCATGCACAAACATTCTCAGAATTTGTGTATGAAATCCAAGAAACAGCGCCATCAGAGCAAAAAATGAAGAAGCCGAAGTAGCAGTACTGGGAGTTACGAATGACTCAAGGTAGGACAATATTCCGTCAACTTTTAATTTGCCAACGAAAAACAGCATATTCCGGTCCCGAATAAATGAGAAAAGTTTGACCCTTGCAATCTTAGGAACGGCTGACCAGAGGAGGAAGTCATATGTTGCCCAGCGTAAGACGGGACCTAGGCAAAACACTCCAAGAGCGGCGGCTAGCATGAATGCGGCGAGTTTCCAGACGCGTCGCCATCTCGCCTCTGCATCTTCGCGGTAGCGGAGAGAATGAACAATTTGACGTTCTGCCTTTGAAAGACAATGGTCGCAATACCAAACGCTTGCAATATGCATAGCGACCTGTAACATCAATCTGCGCTTATTTGGAAGCTCAATCTCATGGGTATCTGAAATCATTGTCTTGCTAAGTACAATATCTAGAGTCACAGGAAGTGGATGTCTCGTGAAAAATACGTAAACAGTCCATTTTATCACGCGCCAAGCGATTTTCAAGACAACGAGATGCAGTATCAATAGAGAGGTCGTCCACGCGATTAACAACAGAATTGATGGACCTAGCCGCGACATATGCCTCTGCAATAATTGAGTGTCGTAGCGTTGATCTGGAATACTAACTGACAGTGCTGGCATTGCAATGAAAATCACATAGATTGTTACTTCTCTGTTGGACTCGTGTCAAGTGAAATGTAAACAAAGTGTGGCATTCATGCACACGTGTTGTCAGTAACCCTTGCCCAAAGAGTTAGAGGTCATACACTAATTGAAATTGGCGATGAGAGTTCAGTTTAAATACTGTGCGGCGTCATCAGTAGAAATGTGCGTTATCTGATCACAGTGGATTTACGACAAAGTAGACATGTCAGATCATGATGAGCGAAGCAGTACAATAGGGACATGACACCGTGGTCAACCATTGATCATATGCTACACGCAGTAACACAGGAACCTGTTATCTGAGTCTGGATATGGCCGGCTTTACATCACTTCCAATTGAGGTTCACCGAAAAATATTTGAATATGCAGGCTTAAAGGAAGTTCTCGATAGGTGGGGTCGATACGACTCAAACTTCGATCTCAACTTCGCATTAGTTTGCAAAACGTATCGTGAAATTGTGCAAGCTCATTTATTTCGAAGTTGCATAATTGATGTCACAGACACCAATGCTGTCGACTCTGGCCATAATAGCCGGTTTGATTCTCGGCTGGCAATGTCAGAGATATTTATGCGGCAATCGCATTTGGCCAAACATGTGAAGAGAATAGACTGGACATTTCATGCTATCCAGACGATATGTGACACTTCTAACAGACAACTACGGGAGAACTTTGAGCGCGGCTGGAATCTAATGCTGGATATTATTGAGCTGAGTGAATCTAGTGACAAAGTCAGAGTTAGCTTCGTAACAGTCAATCAATACCGTGATCCAGATAATGAGTTAACTTTGATCAAAAGAGACAAGATATATCATGGATTTTTCTCCATGATGAGAATTCAAAACCTGCGGAAAGTTAAGAAACCGGTGCAATTGCGGCTGGAAGATACTACCAATCACGGTGCCTATCTCACACCGAGCTTCATACAGGAAGCTATGTCCTATTTTGAGAACAGCACAGATGTAATCTTACAGTTTCTCCTTTTTGAGAAATCTGCAGAAGCATATAGGCTATTGTATCCAGGTAACACTTTTCTGTTTGTCGAGATATGGCGAATTATTGCAACTAAGTGTATGTAGATGTACTGAAATTTCTGTCCGCGTTTCCTAAGCATATCACGCACTTGACACTGTATTTTGGACCCCGAGAGTTTTACGCTGGTGGCTATCATGATATATATGAAAGCCAGTACTATAGAGGTGGCCAGGGCGATAGGCTTTCTCGTGCTATTCGGATACTATCCAGTACTCTGCAAAGTCTCCGGCTTGAAGGAAGAATCTCAGAGGAGTTGTTCTGGCCGCAGCCTGCAGGCACATTTTTAGAAGCGTCGGACGGCTGTGGCTCTCATGCCTCCGTTGACGACATGATCAACGAGAACGCAGATACACCAATATGGACGAATTTGACACATATCGAAGTACGCTTTGATAGCTCCGATCCTTTTGGACACAAGTATATGGAGCTGGATTACGAATATCAACCTTTCTCGTGCAGCACTAGCAAACTAGACGCACTCTTTGTAGCTGCAAGTTTAGCTGCCACTAGAAGGATGCCCAAGCTAGCAAGTTTTCATCTTCATGATCGTGAGTACTATCTATAGCAGATAATCCCGAGTACAGACACTGACTTTATGATCTAGATTGGGACATGAATCGTCTGATGTTTGGTTACAACCTCGAGAACCTGGGGCGCAAAGATATACTTTTAGTACGAACGCCTATGGGGCCGAGCCCTAGGGTCATTGAGCTGTGGAGAGAGAAATTTAAGGATGATGAAGATTCGTGCCTGATTGTGATCGAACCTGCTGAAAGCTGCCAAGATTTAGAGGACTCTGATACCGAGAGTCGAATGGAGCACTACAGAGAGAGGTTTGGTGATGAAGATGACGATGACGACGATGATGATGATGATGATGATGATGATGATGACGATGATGACGACGAGGAGATTAGCGACGATAATGACGAAGATGAAACGGATGCATACTTCGATTCTGACGTTGAAATGTCATCAGATTGGGCGCCGATAATTTTGTAATATATTGCATATCTGCTCTTATGGTTGACTCTCTATTGTACTTTAGCGTGGTTATTGAACTGGATTAAGACGAACGAGCAACATCATAACGTGTAGACCCTTAAACTAAAGTGCGATCGGACGACGCGAGAAGAGAACAGAATCGCTGAGGTATGAATTACGAGCTTGTAAAGTAGCTATCCAATTAATGGACAACCTTCTACAGACCTTAGAGTTTCAACGCCGTGGATGTCATGACTTTAAACTCGCCCAAAGTAGTGCACAGTAAGTACGAGACGACTTGTCATCGCGTCCCCTCGGATGCACTGAAATTCACGGGTGGACTGCCAGTATAGTACAGCCCACAATGGCAAGTAGTAGAGTACTATTGGACGAGACACAAACCGGAGGTATATAAGAGTCTCGGATTCCGATATGATCGGACATAAGATGTAATGATGATCAACATGGCTTTCGGTGAAATTTGATGTCCCATTTTAGGCGCACACTATACGGATATTATGCGTCGTAACTTCTCAAAACATTGTCACTGCGAGAATATGACCCACTTCGGATTTACAGTTCACCGACGTCTTCTATACATTGCAATGCTATGTCCAACTACAGAAGCTTTCTACTCGTCCTACTGCAACATTGGAACTACCTGCTGTAACTGAGAAGTAACAATCCCGTACATCGCTAACTCCAAGAGATGACACGTAATATATTATATAGTTATATAATACAACGTACTTCATAAGCGAGTGTGCCAAGTCATAATAAACTTAAGTTTTAGGGCGTATTTTCCGCCTTTTATTATTTTGGCGTGGCACACGCGCTTATGTGAGTGTGCTCATGAAGTACTTTATATATAGTTTCAAGAAAAACAAAATTAATGGAATTACAAACTTCTGCCACCTATCCAACCGACCAAACACAAACCGTGTCTCTTAAATATAATACAACAACATTTTATATTCACATATAATGTTTCCTTTCTAACCTTTATCAAAAAATTGCAGCACGAATAGTCGCCCAATTCGCTTAGAAATGTGGAATATGCAAACTCGTCATGATCATGGTCACAACACTGAACAGACCCTCTCCCTATATGGTAATCAGTTAGCAATTCGCTCTTCTACCCTTTCTGAAGTAAGCATACCAAAACTAAACCACTAGCGCTGATTACAAGCGCCACGGATTCGGCGTGGAAACCTGTCTTTCTACTCAAGTACCAGGCCGCGAGACCACCAACAAATCGCGCCAAGGTAAATGAAGGTGAGTTATAAATCCCGACACCAACTGCGACACCGGAAGGGATGTAAATCGCCCATTTTCTATTGCCATACAGCGCCTTGATAATTGAAAATGCTCCAAAGATAATGGCGAAGAGCAATGCAAAGTATTGCGCGTTTGGTGGCAAGCCAGCTCCAGTTACGAGACGGGAACAATCAATCCAGACGACGGCCGTTGGAATTCGAAATACTGCTCCGGGAATATCGTAAACAGCGTTATACAATCGGTAAACAACGGTAGAAAGAAGAACCGACCAAGCCGTTCCAATAACCTGCGCATAGAACTGAGCTTTTGGCGAGGCACCAAGAACGTGGCCAGTCTTTAGATCTTGCATGAGATCGCCCGCTTGTTGCGCTCCAGCTTCCGCAACGCCACCTGCAATCAAGTTGATCAAAACAGCCGCAGGATTATTTCGAGGTACAATAACGGCAAATAACAGTTGAGAGATTTTGCCGATACCGCTAACGGGGTTCAAATCAGTCTCTCCCAAGGCACGAACGCCGAGAATAGACAACACAAATGCGATCAAAATGGCAGCCACAATAGCATAAAGCGGAACAATTGGGAACACGATCTTAATGGCAACGATGCAAAGCAGCGTAGTGCTAATTATTCCGACAATGGTGTTCTTTTGGGACACAAGATGCTCGGGCGATGCGTCGTCCTCATCATCCACAATGTCGTCCTCATCTAGGCTTTCGTCCGCCTCCTCTAGCCGAGTCTCAGAACTATTAAGTCCTGAAGACGTATCATCGGTCTGATTTTCAGGAACGGTTGTGTAACGAACACGCTTGTTGCCAAATGATCGGTATAAACTTCGACCGACGACGACTGAAAACGAAATGACGCTGTCAACTACCATAATTGCCAAACTGATCCACAAAATCCACCCCTGACCACCAGTCTTCCAGTCATCGATGGGACCAGGTGCCCAACCCAGTTTAGTGGCCATTGGTGCAAGAATACCCCATCCAAGGAAAGCGCCTAGAAGCATAGAGCTCACAGTGGGGAGTCCCATGATTATTCCTTGACCAACGTAGGCCGGAGACGGCTGAAACGTCCATAGCCAGTTCTTCGCCAAATTCGTACCAAAAATAGGTAGGTTACGCAGAAAAGGGATAAAGTAGGCGGCAATAGTGTATCCCGCCGATATGTTGAATGACAACAGCAGATTGTGGATATTCCGACTGTAAGCGCCTACATCTTGCTTTACCACATCTGTCTCCTCATCGTCATCCGCAAGAGTCGACTGTTGGTCAACCAGTTCTGTAGCTGTGACCGCCACGTTAGGTTTCTCATGAAGGACACTGATCATAGTCGCAGTTGCACTCCCCGAAGGGAAACGAAGCTTCTCCTTGACTATGACTTGTTTTCGAAGCTAGTAGAATTGTCAGATGGTATGATATTATCTAGCACTACAATAACCACTTACAGGAATGGCAAAAAACACGCCGAAAAAAGCGATACCAGCACTCCAAATCAAGATCTGTAGACTAGAGAGACTAACAGGACCTCCTTCCTCTGGGGCGAGAAATTTCTCCAATGCAGGAATAATCCCAACAAGACCAAATCCCAAAGGGCCAGTTCCCACTGCGACTGCGACACTATGATACCAACGTTAATAATGCTCAGTCCCGCCAACCAAAGTCACCGATTTATTACCTTTGGACGAACACCTATTGTCAATTAGTAAGAAACCTTACGCTCGATCTTCGCTCACTAGACTCACATTTTCGACATCAGTGAAGGGATATGTCAGATACTTATTGAATGTTTTAAATGCCGCAAAAGCCAGTAGCGCCGAAGGCAAGCTCATCATGGAAATCCATCCTGTCTGCAGTCCGAACTGGAAATTTGAGAATAGAACAATTGAGCTATACGCAATTAGTACTGATATGTAGATGTATAGAAAAACATATCCCACCCGATAGATAAACCGACTGCAATGGCTCGTGGCGTTGCTTGCGGAAGATTAATCTTTTCTAATCTAGCTTCGGCAATCTCCTGCTCGAGCGACGGCGAGGTCGATGCCAGAGGTTCTGGATCTACTGAAGACATTCTAATAAACTAATACCTATCCCAGTTCCTGTTCCGAGTAGATACACAAAATATCTGACTTTATGGTGGCTATATCAATTAACCCGTGCCTTATCACCAACTAGCTCGGTATCAAATAACAATAAACAGGTACTTACTAGCAGTTCTTCCAATTACAGTGTTTTTACCCCCAACAGTTGACTATCGCCAGACAATAACCTGTCAGAGAGATATATCAAGTGTTCGAAGATACGCTTGTCATGGCTGGGACGGAGTTAGCAGTCACTGCTCACTTTATCGCTAGCCGGTTGGGTTAATCAGCAACTACGGGTTAGGGCTTCCGAAGTTCCTTTAAAGGGTACTGCCTGAGGAATGTACTTTACTAATGGTCGCGTTTTATATCCATTTTACCAGATTTTTTTCAAATAGTACTTGTTGAAAATGGTCCTCAATTTCGGTGGCTTACTGGACAATAGCTGAAAGCCGTTCGAATTACCTGGCTTCAGGAAGAGTAATCAGTCCCTTTATTAAGTTTACACGCTAAAATTGTCTGCCTGAGGTACATGACGTAAATTCTAAAATGAGGGACCAAGAACAAGCAAGACGGGGTTTTAACCCTGCAGGAAACGCGTCATAACTCGAGTCAAAGTCACGCTCGACGCGTCCTAAATTTTGTACAGTGATCGATAAAGTCCGCACGCCGATCCATCTTACTTTCAATTGAAGTCTCACATCAGGGCAGTAATCTAGCATAATGGCTGACGGATCATTAGCGTAAGTGCATTAATGTTGCTAAGAGGAGATTATGGTGAATCCGAGCTCGTGGTGAATGGCTAACGCGAGTTTGTGTAATATAGTACGCAACAGGCTTACAAAGAGCTGTCTAGCCTTGAGCGCGACTTCGAAACGGCAGAACTGGAAATATGCAAGTTCTATGGATAGAATACAGTTTGCAATATGCTTTCTAACGTTGAATTATTAGTGAGATATTCTACAGAGAAGCTCAAGCCGCTCTATGAACGAAGAAAAGCGATTGTGGCTAAGATCGAGAAGTTCTGGGGCATAGCTCTCGAGCAGATGGGCGACGATATTGACCAGTATATTACCCCTCAGGATGCAGAGGTATGAAAAGCTAGTGAGATCCTGTTTAGTACAATTTATTAAGTAGTATTAGCTATTTGAATATATTTCTTCAATTGAAGTGGATAGGGAAGAGACTGATCCAAGGACTTTCACTCTTACTTTCAGGTTTAAGGAGAATCCATTCCTTGAAGACAACAACATCTCGAAGACCTTCACATATATCGACAAACAGAACGACAATGAGGAGGAAGATAGCGAGGATATCACTGAGGCGGGACGGATCAAATACAAATCCTCGAAGGTTGACATTAAGTGGAAGAAAGATCAGGATCTCACCGATACACCGGCTGGCTCACCTCCTAGCTTTTTCACTTTTTTCAATTGGGAGAATTGTGATGACGAGAGTAAAAAGGATGTCTTCGCCCAGGCTCATGAAGTTGCAATCTTGATTGCTGATGAGCTATATCCAAATGCTGTTAAGCTCTTCAGTAAGTGGATTCCCATATCGTACGTCATAGTTCAGTACTAATCTACGTTACAGCTGAGGCGGTTGAAGAAGAAGATGAGGATGATGAAGACGAAGAGATCGATCTCGAAGGTATATTTGCAATCTCGAGTGTCCAACGTTTGTGATAACTAACTTTCCACAGATGAGGAAGAAGACGAGGAAGAGGAAGAGGAAGAGCCTCCTAGGAAGAAATCGAAAAAATAGTCCATTTAGTGTAATTTTAGGATATGTTACATTAGACCTATTTTACAGATATGTATACTTGTATACTCATCAAAATTGTGTACCAAAAGCTCGTTATCAAATATAGTGTACAATACATTCAGGTCATGAAAAAAATTGATAATTCTTTAAATTACCAATGCACAAAGACCATAGCCCCTTTATCCATGCAAAGTATATGTCATTTAATATTCCAAAATTAGTAGTAGTGCCAGTATCTCTACGTTTGAAATGTTACTTCCCAAATGTTGATATTTCCGTCATCTCCGCCAGTTATAATAATTTCTTCTTCCCCTGGATTAGGTGCAGCTTTCTCCGCGTCGCTCTCCTGTCCATGTGACGCCGTTGATTTCCATTTCCTGCTCCAAACAGCGGTATTGATCTCGAAAACTGAGTGGGCATCTTCTTCTTCTGCAATGACGACCCATTCACCTGTCTTTACTTCCTGATAGACGACCAGTAGACCATCTGCGCCTACAGAAACTATCCGGCCACTCTGCCCACTCCAGCTGACCGCGTATATGGGTCCACTGTGCCGCTGCGGCAGAATAGCTTCCTGCTGCCAATTTTCTGATATGGGATCTGATCTAAAAGTAGATGGAATATCGCGGTGCGCAGTATTGCCGGTCATCGACTCCCGACTCCACACTCGAACAGTTTCGTCCGCGGAGCAAGACACGAGCCGTGCTTCACCTTCGCCTGTGGTTTTATCAAAATCTATGCACCATACCGTTGACCTGTGACCGATTATTTCACCAGAACAAACCCAGTCGTCATCATCCTCTCGCCATAATCGTATAGTGTCATCGTAGGATGCAGATGCAAGTAACTAATGGCTTAGTTAATATATGGCTATCCACAGCCCGGTAGAAGCTACTCACGTCTTCGTTCGGATGCCATGCAACGTGCTTCACGTCCTGCGTGTGGTCTTGTAGGACAGCTAAGCACTCAAATTCCTCATTATCCTCATCAGCTAGACAAATTAGTAATAGAACGCCGTAGGGTCCACAATTCGTACGCACCCTCCCATATCCAAACACTTTTGTCTCTGGAGCAGGAAGCTAAGTGCGTTCCGTCGAAGGACCAATCGACACATTTAACCTCATTTTCGTGTCCTTCCAAAGAAGCAACGAATTCCCATTCTTCTAGCCCGATACTACCGCTGTCGCCAGTACTGCCAACTTCCTTGTACCGCTCACTGTCTCGTATCCAAATGCCAACTGACCCATCAAAGCTCGCAGTTGCCAGAACCACTTCTGAGTTACTGCCTGACTTTGGCTTCCACGATACCGACCTTATGCTACGCTTATGATTACCATCTAATTGCGCGACTGGGAAGTATGTATTTAGAGAGTAAATCTGCGCTGATTTATCGGAAGTCGCCGCCGCGAGAAGAGGAAGCGTCGGATGCGGTGCGAGATTCCATATCCGGTCCACGTGCGCTGGAATGGAATGAACCTGTTTAATTGGCATTCTATATATAAAATACGTTATGAACGCTGATTAGTTACAATGTGGCTCGGTTGTAACTGCTGAATAATATGCTATGGAAATTAGTAACAAATTTCAATATTAGGGCGATGTCAGTGGAGTCACGTACGTTTAACGTTTTGCCTTATATGCTATATTCCGGATAGCAAAATCCGCACCAGTAGTCATAAATTCCGTTGCGTCGAGCAATGTGTGGTGCTCGCGTTAATGTGGTCAATTTTTGTTCTGGACCCGGCAGGGACTGTCATACGCTGATGACTCTACGTCACCACACTTAGACCAAACGTGATCAATGACAAGTTCAGCCTGCATAATGATCTCATATTCCGTGGGGTACGACGAGCTTCCACACCGCACGAAATCAATGGACATGTGAGATTTGATTCTAGGGGGTCGTCCATTAACTGTACATATCATTAAAAAAATGCACGATTTTCGCGGAGTGAGTATGATTTAATATTAGATTCCGACAACGGCCTAACTATATTAAAAGTCCACCGTCGAGGATCTCGATCTTCCTCCGGCATTCTCGATCACACCGGAGACCCCTCTCGAGCATGCTCTAGAACTATCGTTTGAGCGATCGTATTCTTACCTTCCGGTAATATCATCCCGATCGCGTTCTCTTCTTGGTTACTTGTCAGCAGAGCAGCTGCAAAAGACATTCAACTCACCAAGCCCACCAGGTCCCAGAGATGGTGATATTGAAGCTGGTCTAGCCACCGCTACGGTTCGATCTTTCATGCGTAAGTTTCCGAAGAAGCAGGCGTTTCAGAAGATCACGCCCGACACACCTCTAGAAGATCTTGAGAAGTTTTTTGATACTGGGCATGATTTCGCAGTTGTTACGGATGCTGATAGGAGGTTTGTACTGGCCGTTGCAGTACCGGAAGACTTGCAAAATTTTGTTAAGCGAAGACCGTCCATTTCTTTGGGAGACATTTAATTCGCCACAAGCATAGGTAATATACACAAAATACAGCAGCATTGTCAAGACACATTTCGCGTTATGAATGATATGTCACCACTGTGTGAACCACTAAACAAAACTAGTTCAAATGTGACAAAAACACAATGTATCGTGTGCGTTTACAGACACCACGGCACACCGTCATTCCTCATTGCTAACATTTTCCTTGCTGGCGCTACTAACTCTCGACGCGGCTCGGACAACTTCCTGAAACACGAGGGTGGCGTTACCCTTACTACCAAACGAGCTTCTGCGTCTGCCAGAATCCGTCTTTGGAACTTCCAAACTGCCATTACCGCTGCTTGTATATTCGTTGGTCGAAACAGCGGATGTAATATCTTCATCATCCTCTTCAAAACCAAGAGCTCTGATTCTATTAGCGAGCCTGATAGACTCGATAGCTTGAATTAACTTTGATCTGGCATTGAACCCTGCCTTGATAGCTGGCAATAAATCCTTGGTAGTCGCAGTCTCTCCAGAGATCCATCGATGCTTGAGAAGTTGCGTAGACGTATATCGCTTGTCGGGATCGATACATAGCATAGCTAGGATAAATTCCTTCGCATCCTTGGAGATATCTCGCCAGTACTTCTCGTGAAAGATAACACCGTTCTCGCGGACCTCAATTAGGAATTCGTTTACCGTCTCACTCCTGAAGGGAATGTAACCACAAAGTAATGTGTAAGTGATGATACCTAAACTCCAAATATCGCAGGGCTTGCCGTGACCAGTACGCATCAAAATCTCAGGTGCAGCGTAACCAAATGACCCAGCCATTGTCGTAAGTACCTCGTCGCTAGTTTCTAACATCTTGGCAATACCGAAATCAGCAAGTACGAGCGCCGAATTTTTCTCTGGATGAAGGTAAAGTAGATTTTCCGGCTTGAGATCTCTGTGAACAATATTTTGGCCGTGGAGGTAGTCGACCGCCTCCAAAATTTCCGATACAGTTTTAACGGCATCCTGCTCGGTATACTACATACCCAACGTTAGATAACTAGCGGATCAAGGAATGAGGCGTTACTAACCTTGCCCCGCTCAACAATCCTATCGAACAATTCACCGCCCGTAGCCCTGACATCAGAGTTAGATATTTCGGTATATATTCATGCTTTCCATGTGACATACAATTGAGTAACAATATAGTATTTATCCTATCACCGTCATTAGCACCATGAGTACCGCTCAATGAATAACAAAAATCACCTTCGACTCAAACCAGTCTCTGAACCCAACAATATGAGGATGATGGAGGAGCCGAAGTAGGTCTAATTCATCCTGGACCATTGATTCGTGCCCTTTGACATTCTTCTTTAGGATAACTTTGATAGCGACTTGCTCTCCAGTCTCAATAACTGTAGCGGCCTTGACGATGCCATATGTCCCAGCCCCCTGTAGTCCGTCAGTATGAGTAATTTAGGGTCTGCATGCCTAAAACGTAAGTGAGTACTTACAAGGACACGACCGAATCTATAGAGTGCTTTCCTTTCGTAGGAAGCGGGCTGGTTGGAGAGCTTTCCGTAGATGGAATACAACGAGGAGACCGTTGCTTGCGAGTGCATCGCCGTGTCGAAATAGCGCTCAAGAAGCCTAAGAATGCAAACGCTTAGTTGATAATGGAGGTATATGATCTTTGCGAATATGTTCGTGTATCGCTGTGGACTTTGCAATATATTTTAGAAGACGGTACTATGAAGGTTGGATGCGTACGTCAAATGCTAGGCGCAATGACGCGGCACATGTGGGACATATTTAGGTACGGAATAATTCTGGGGTTGATCGTCGAATAGTTTCGGAAAACTTACCCCTAATTTCCTTTTTCCAGTGCTGAGGTTAAGCACAACTAAGGTTTACCAGACCATTGTCCCCGTAATAAGCTTCCACACTCTATGCTTGCAATGGCTATGCTGCGGCTGAGTGGGATTAGCTTGCTGTACTTTTATTCTGGTAGATCAGCCACTTACCGTTTAGCAGTGCAAAATCAGACTGGAGATAGATCAAAGTTGCATATCCGATGCCGTGTCGCAATCTCTTACGTTTTGGCTTAATCGAAATGTGACCTTTTCTGATGCGAATGGGACTGAGTTCTATTTAGTAGACGGCGCCCGTCAAGTACGAATGTTTGTCGTTCTGCGGCTTGGCGGTTGGAGTGGACAACATCTGGCGCAGTTTTCTAGCAGAAATATCAATCCGGACCGTATGTTGTAGCGATATACCAGCAGCACAGATATCGCCAATTCCTCTCTTGTTTTATAACCAGGGTTTGCTAGGAGTCCTATACGTTAATACTCGTCTGTTAGGCAACGACGATAGTGATTCCAAACTTATAGTAAATTGGATAATACAATTAATTCACAATACGAGAACTATTTGGATGCGTGCCGGTTTTGAGATTTGAACAACAAAGTCAGTCAGATATAGGATCTCAAAGTAAGACGTCACTTTCTTATACTCGCTACTCGAGCATCCGTCGCCAACATTCTTCTTGCTGGTTGACTGGGCGCTCAATACCTACCACGATTAGCATTGAACGGCTCTATACTAACTAGAATTGACTCGTGTTGGTGTTTGATCGTAGAGAAATGTGGCTCTTTCGATAACATCTGTTGAAAATTCATGAATAATAAAGGAGATTCATGGGGAGTAAACCGACCATTCCCCTTTGGGACTAGTATAAAGTACACCTCGGTATCAAAACTCGAAGCGAGTGTTCACCGCCACTGCATAGCCACATCAATTTTCAATTCTCGATCTCCTCCTATAACAAACATGATGCTTTTCCGACGACGCACTCACATAGCCATGCGAACACAATCCCGCATTTCCTCAAAAATCCCGTCTTCGTCTCCATCGTCTACCGCCACTGGTATTTCATTGGTTGCCTGCTCGTCCGAATCTTGGCCAGTCATCTCCTGAAGTGACTCCTACTATCTGCATCAGTGATGATTACTTTCGGTTGTTCAACTGGGAAGACAATTGCTTCCGTACAAATGTCGGCACATAATATAGCTCACTTGTACTCACTTCATTGCTGCTAAACCCAAATGTACTCACTCATTTTCTCATTGGTGACAGAGCACAATGCTACTCTCGCAGTGCCCAGTTATTATCACTGTTTCGATATTCACCAGTGGGAATCGGAATTTAGTCATCTTGTACGTACTATCAATGATGATCATTTGTCCCTGTAGTCGTGCTTTTGGATATCTTCAGGTTGGAAAAGAACAATACCTCGAGCATTGTCCGGTGCCAGCTAAACTTGGTATTGTATATGTACCCCTGATCCCGTAATGTCTGTATGAATTTGGCGGTCGATGTTCCTTTGATTTGCGTGTAATCGTAAGTCCGACTATAGACGCCTCTACCCAACAGCGACAGTCCGTAAGAGGTGTTAATTATTGAAGCAATGGTGCGAAGAGGCGCAGAAGAGTGCTGGACAACGTCTATCATAGTTCTTTTGGCGTCTGGAGTCATGGGGCTGTTCTCCGGATAAGCTAATGGATTGACGCCTTCAAGCTGATGTCTTTCTTGTTCATCAAAAAAGTTGCGTAAGGATCCACTAGTCGTTTAGCTGTTTCTTGAAGCGGAGTCTCCAAGGACAGTCACAAAGCATGCTTCGTGCTTGTTTAACACGGGTGGGGTCGTCGTTGTCTCCTGCAGTTACTGCTATTGAGAGATTTCTAGTGTTGAGAGGCTTTCTACTGAGTTTGAGGGTAACAATAGTGTCTGATTCTTGTGTCTACAGCATTCCTAACTGCGAAATTATAGTGTATCGCGTACGCGTTGACATAGTCTCTTGGTGGACTCAAAAATCATCCCTACGTATAGATCATAAGGATCGTTGACTTCTGCAGCGCGCAAGGCTATTTGGCTCAGCGTAGCTTAATTCACGATAGTCGCGCGTGGAGGAGAAAGATTTAGAAAAAATGTTGGATATCATCAAACTCGATTGACCGCACAATCAAAAGTTGATAGCTCTATCGATGATATCGCAAGAAATGTCTTCCCTGAAGAATCAGCTTCTCAGTTATTAACAAACACGTCAGTTGCTGATACCGCCTCAAGTATCTCCAAAAATCGCGACCGAGATCTGCTACAGATTGGCTTTGAGGATACTTTAATGTTACAGTGGTACCCCATAAGCAATTTATCAATAGGAGATCTAAGAAACTGGAAGATGAGAAAGAGATTCGCTGTCAGCAGCCTGGTGTGCCTGAAAGACTTTCAATTCTGTGAGGGGACCATCAACTAAGTTTCCTCGCAGCTCGAGATTACCTTGTAATTCCAGCGTCAGAAGTTGCTGTCGAAAGAGTGTTTAACAAAGGACGAGATACGTTGGGTCTCAGGAACCGTGAACTAGAGGATCAGGCGGGCCAGAAAGTTATTTGACGTAATTATATTGTTAGTAAAGGTATCGAATATGATTAATATAACTCGTAAATATCTAACTTTGTGGCTATATAATAATTACAGAGTCAGTCTTTATACCTCTGGTCTTTCTTTCCCGTGACGCGGATCACGTGCAAATTATATTGACGATAATATCCTAATTTAATGCCAGGACTATTTCTCAGGCGATATCGTGACCAGCCGCTTCCGTTAGAGTACAAGCTGCCGGACGGCGTAAAAAAGAGGCCTTAAACCCGAAACCCGAAACCCGAAGGGCGGGGTTCGTGCGGCCACCGGCGAAAGTGGGTTCAGCTCTCACAATAAAATAGATGAATATGTTTGATGGAATCATCCTTCTGCATATCGCGTTCCTAGAACCGTTCCAAACTAGATGTCAAAAGATCCATCGGCTCACATCATTTCTCGCTCATAATGGTTTCTTATAAAGAAATAAAATCCTCTAACGCGCTCCTCAACGATGCGACGACCCCACGCGTCGCCGTCTTCGTCGGCGGTACATCAGGTATCGGAAAGTTTACGATTAAAGCGCTGGTCTCTACAGGTGCGAGCGTGAGAATCTACCTGGTCGGGCGCAAGAGCTCTGAAGGAGGCGCGCGCGCTTTCATCCAGGAGTTGCACGCCATCAACCCTAAGGCGGAAGTCGTCTGGACCGAAGGTGAGGTCTCGCTCTTGGCGGAAACGAAGAGACTATGCGAGGTCATCAAAAGCAAGGAGTCACGTGTCGATTTACTGTTTCTTACCGCGGGCTACGCACCATTCGGCACACGCAAGGAGACTGCCGAGGGTTTGGAAATCGTTCAGAGCCTGGAGTACTACTCCCGAATGCTGTTCGTTCTTCATCTCCTGCCCCTCCTACGCGGAGGGGAAGCCTCCAAGGTCGTCAGTGTCTTGGCTGGTGGGCTAGAAAGGGCGACAATCGAATTGGATGACTTGGACCTGAAGAAGCCTGGGAATTTCGGCGGCGTTAAGGCCCAGGGGCAATATGGAGCCATGAACACGATGACCTTAGAGAAGCTGGCCAACGAGAATCCCGATGTGACGTTCATCCACTCCTGGCCCGGGGCTGTCAACACGGGAAACGTATGGAGGGGTACGGATCCGAATTCGATCATGTCCTGGGTAGTCTGGCTTGTACTTGAGCCCCTCATTGGCCTAGTTGGGTTCAGCGACGAGGAGTCTGGACAGAGGCATTTGTTCCAAAGTACCAGCGCTGCTTTTGGTGGTCGTGGCGTACCATGGAAGGGCAAGCCAGGTGTAAATTCGCTAGAGAAGCAGGCGAATGGATTATTTCTCGTTAATAATAAGTGCGACTGTACTTCGAATGCGAAGGTTATGCGTTTGCTTCGAGCGAAGGCGCAGGGAAAGATTTGGGACCATACGCAGGAAGTGCTTCAGCCATATTTATAAACGAAAGTACTCTATCGTAAAGGTGAAGGAGCCGAAACTCGCGCGAGTCATTTCGACGCATCGATTTCATCTTTCCGACAGCATCCTGTCTACTATGCAAAAAAGGGTGGCAAGAAAGTCATTAAATAGCATCGCCCGACTTGGCTGGTAGCAAAAGACGACTGATAGGAGTGCGGTTCTGATCTAGAAAGACGATTGGTGTGATCTCTTTCTCCTTTGATGACTGAAAAATTAGGGACTAACTTTTCAGTCTACGCAATACGAGCCATGCCCTGTTGTCAACTTAATCGCTCTCTACTGAACAAGAAATATCGACGACAAGATGTCAGCGAGAACGATAGCCGCTTATCTTAGCCCTTTCGGTCCAAGGTTGCCAATTGCTCATAGATATAGCATTGGCCAGAACGAGATGTCTACGTCCTCCATCTTGTTGCGCGACCACGACTTCGGAATTCGATTGTAACCTCAGAGACCGCGCCGCTGGAGTGTATTGTGCCACAATGTTACCCCAAAAGGACCTCTTTTAGTAGCAGATGATCAAAAGGTGGTCCGAGTCAGATGATCGTCATTCAGTTGACTTTTCGTTCAAAAAACTTGTCGTTTGTTATAGCATTTATGCCAAATTGCCACTATCTAGATAATAATTGCTCAACTAGTAAGGATGTGGATTTACAAATTTTGTGGACATTTGGCACATTTTGATATTTGTGGACGATGTGTTGACTCAAATCAACACGTTCATAGAACTATTGCAATCGTGGAAGGATATTTTAAATACAAACACTGATTATGTTTAAATGGCACAATGTGAAATTGTGAATTGAGAAGACAGAATGCCCGCTTGACTAAGGAGATTTTCAAGATAAGTTTTCCCTTTCGCTTCACCAGCTAGGCACACTCTCCATAATTCGGGGAGGGATTCCTCGGTCAGATTTGTATCGCCCAAATACTGCAAAGCTTTGTTTGACCACTATTCACTCTTGATGCCTCACTTTTCGCCTGTAAGTGAAGATTCATTCATGGAGCCTGCATGCCAAGCGTTAACTCAGGAGAAGGGCAGCGACCCCGTCGAGCTAACTCCAGACAAGGAGGCCGGATCGCCCTCATATTCGCTACCTTTGGACTTCTGGAGTCAACCGCTACTGTATGCTGGACCTGGTGGATATGCTCTTGTTGCTCGAATCTATGAATTGAAGTATAAGCAAAGAATGAAGGCCTTGCCTGGGTGGCACAACATGGCTGCAGTACCATCTTCGCAATGCTATCATTTCTTACATCAAAACAATGACACATGTAGTACATCAATCGCATCTGCCATTCAATCCGTGAACCACATGCATGAACGAAGTTGTACGCTCATCATACATGCATTGCGCAAGTCGAGACGGGATGGTGGTATATATGGACAAACAGATCCAAGTGCAATAAGTCTCTGATAAGCCGCTACGGTGCCAGAATTGGCCTCTCACATACCACTAGACAAAGAACAAGCTAATAGAAATCGCACCCATAACCATCGTTCGCAAACCAAAACAGAACCCTGAAAATCAAAGACCAATCTAATACAAATCCCAATTCGCCATAAAATACACAACCTAACGGTTTACCCTACTTCGCCATTGATCGCTGAGCAATGAACTATTCAATTTTAAGCCATTGCACTTTCAAAGGGGGAAAGTCTCTTACCTCTCTGTATTTCGCCAGATAAATTTTCAAAGTCTCAGAATAATTCTCGAACCCAAGAGAGGTCATGGCAAACAAAATGTCTTCTCCATTGACAGTCTTCCGTTTCTCTGCAGAGCACTTTTCAGATGCTACATAATTTATGTCAATATAAAGTCGTATAAATTATTCCTATGCCACCTATGCCAAACTAACCTTCGCTGGTAATAAACGATATGAACTCGCTAACACATTCTTGCATACATTCCTTGGCTTCCTTCGATATCTTCGCATTCTCGGGCAATGCCATCTTCATTATCCGCGCAACTGCAAGACAGTCAGCATCAACCCATCCCAATCAGTCGGTTAAACGACAATGCGGTCCCCTGATGAACTTACCGTTGGCAATTGGTAGCCACTTATCCTGTTCTTTGACCTCATAATCACCATTGAAAGGTCCTCCGCTTTCTCCACCCTCACCGCTATCCACAGCCTCTCCATTTTCGTTCTCCAGCATATCAAGAATATTCGCTATACCATCATCGTGTTCCTCTGACGATTCCTTATTGGGCGAAAGTGACATCTTGTCGTCTATTCCTAACTGACGTCGATGACTCTAGCGATGCTAGTGAAGTAAATTAATGTAAAATTGCTAGAGACGCTAAATTCATGTGCTTCAATATAGTATGTAGCTGGATTGGACCACTGTTCTCTATAGTTGACATGGCTCTCGTTGTCGATGACATTTAAGACAAATGGGCAGAAATTCTCCGGGTAACGCTTTGCAGCCGCGACAGCTCTGGTTATAATGTTAGTCATGTACGCAAGCAAACTACAACGACCTAGCTACCTGCTAAAATGATGATTGTTTTCTCGCGTTAAGACCATATTCGATAAAGGCGGTGGCTTTTGTATCGTTGTTTGGCCAAATTGCCGGATTTGTCGGCACATACTTGTTTCTAGACTCGGCCGTATAGCAGACTTAGGTACTTGGAACAGCAATCGATTATGTTACTACCTATGTTACTACTGGCAATCCCCTGATGCACGTCTGCTGGGTAACCGGCAGTGTTGAAATGACGCTGGCTGCTATACCATCTCCAATTACTTGGGCTAAGGTCACCTGATGGTGCAAGTGCCGTTTGTAGTCGGCAAAATGGCGGCGGTTTGCGATGTTACAATAGTTCTTCCAGTACAGCGACATTGCCTCCAATTTGTACCGCGCAGCCGATTTCGGAGTACGCGTAAACCAATTTCGAAAACAGTTCAGCCCAGAAAATGAAAGGACAACTGATGTAGAATCTACCAACGTGACGTTGCCGGAGACGTGGGTCCTGTTCAAATTACGGCTCAATTGCCATGAGTCAGTGCGTTTAGTTACGCTAATATTTAGCGCAGACTTAAGGAACTCCGGTTAGACTATTATATATTGGTCCTACTCATGAGACTTTCCCTAGAAAATCTACAGCTGTTAGAATAATCAAGCGTTGATACTTTCGCGACGGATGACTTTCGGATTCTCTTCACAACTTCGTTAACTTTCTTAGCCTAAATGACTATTTGATGCTGTGCACTTGTTTTAAGCAAGGAATCTCAAATCATGCTGTCATCGTACAAGTCTCCACTCATCGTTAGACTAGGGTCATGCAACTCGGGAAAAACCAGAGAAGGAAGCTAGCCTCATGAGCAGGACGGTAACTAAACATGATCACATACTGCGTCGACTTAGGTACAGTTCAGACGATCGTACACCTGGATAAGTACCAATCCTGTATCGCGGCTCCAATAGAACTATTTCCGCAGAAGTCCGCCATTTTCTGAGACTAGACAAGCGCGAGGGTCCCGGTTTTCGTTCATTTATCCTTGGTTCAGATCACATCAGTAGAGTGTCGTGGCGGGCTTATCTGTATATCAAGCCACCGAAGCAAATGTTTCTCTGATATCATGCTAGCAAGTAGTTGGGACGGCCGTAATATTAATACCTGATCCGTAACTTAACTGTCTTAATACTAAGTTTCCGGTCTTTGTCAATGAGATTCGCCAACTACAGACTAAGGTCGTTCGTTGAAGCCAGTTGGCAACGCCACCACATCATACCCATTGCCATAACTCGTGTTCCAATCGAACTCAGCAGCAAGTCGATTCTCATCCGCAAATGCATTCAATAACTCGACGGCCTGCCTCCATCCAACTTCACCCACTTGATTGACTGGAACAACACTCGCGGGATTGTCTCTGCTCTTTTTACTTGCGCCGACACCGTATAGACATAGCGGCCTATGAATATCAGGATACACGAACGTTCCGATATGCCGAAACGTCAAACTTATTCTCACACCGTCAAATTTCTTCTGCTCTGCAGTCTTGTGAGCAAGCGGTCGCTTGTCCGGCTTGATCCCGTGTGTCCAACACTTATTCGTACAAAGTCCCATTACAAGTACCGATCCATGCTTCAAACCAACTCGTTGACTCGTCCTTGACACCGGACTGGCCTTCGTCGCGTAATCCTTTCTCCTGCCTTTCTTCTCACGTAGCACCATCGTCCTCTCCGCGCCTAAACTGAAGTTCACTATTTTAGACCCAGGAACGATGTCGACTGTTTTATCCGCGTGCTCGGATATAAAATCTTCGCCGTTGCGGTATAGTTGGATCAACACATGGTTTAGCTGATGTTTGACTTGTAGCTGGATGCGATTACTGATAAAATTGACTGACTTGGAAAACTGCGGGGATATAGTTAACGAAGAAGTGTCTGGATCGGTAGGGTGGCGGTAGAGCGGGGTCCTATAACCACAATCAATTCATCTGCATTCGACTTCATGTTCGCAACGTACCATCCAGCATCGTCGGGTTGGCTTTGGATACAGACAAGTCTAGGAACTGGACCACCATGGTGGTACATTGTGCCCCATTTTATCTCGTTATTAAGCAATTCACAGAATAAATCGTCGCTGGTTTCGGGAGGGATGAAATCGTAGATAATGTATGAATCTATTGAATCCGGAATCTCTGTACGGAGTTGTGTCCGAGGTAGCGACGGGGCGAGATAGACTGGTTGCCCTTGAGTCGCGAAAGATACGGTCAAAGGGTGCTTCATCGCGGATTCAATACGTTGCGTACATGATCAAATCCGAAGAGCATTGGTTATTTCGCATCTTCGGCTCGGTGTCGAGTAACTGGAACTGAGCCGCACTGAGATTGATCAGCAAGTTCATCACTCCTGGGACTGGAAACAATAAGCGGAGATAATGGTTACGTTAAATATAGCAGGCCCAGATGTTCCTGACTACTGGAGAGGTAGTTCCTATTCGAAGCTGTTTGAAACTTGTCTCTGAAGGTGCATCGATTTGCGAACATACTTTACGTATCGCCGACGAATAATTCTGATGATGAAATAGTTTCTGAGAAACATTACACTAAATTCCGCAAGTACAATATATTTTTTTTAGAATCTGCATTCAGATGGAGCTTGGTTACCCATTAACGGCAATTGCACCAAATCAAATCCGCTACATCCTACACCCTCGGGGGCATGGATGACTGTATTTGACACGCGATATGCCGATATATCTCTAGAATTCCTAGTCTCAAAAAGTGAGGTGATACTCCAGAGCTCCACCCTACCACTCACTACGCTCATTGTTAGACTAGGGTCATGCAACTCGGGGAAACCCCGAGAAGGAAGCGAGCATCAACTCGCGCCACAACATGTGACAGCTCTTAAGGTGCCGGTTGATTGCAGTATGGACCATCCACACGATCGTCGTTCCTGTGCAGATATTTGTCTACTGTCCGATCTACTGTCATGCAACGCACCATCACTCACTACGGAAGAAGGGGAAGTTGACAGAACCCCAAAAAAAGTGCGGGGTAAACGTCAAACTCCTGGCATTGAAGGGTTAGCGCGCTGATGAACATATGACTTGTCATATGCAAGCCACAGCGCCATTCACTTGACAATGAGGGTATGCTTGGAGATTAGCGAGGCGATTGAGTACCTATTTATGAGTGCCTATCACTTCGAATGACAGTCATGATATACTGATGAGCTTATACACGACCGGCCTGTATCTTGTATTGCCAACTTAAGATACAACGCATACATCTGGCAACTCCCGGATTCTGGCCTTTTCATCTTATACCAGTTTAGCACGTTAGGATTTAGGAGGATCCTCACCGTTACTCTAAACCATCGCTTCCTATACGGCATCAGTCTATCATTCTGCATTCAGTATTTTCACTTCCAGAATATTCCCAGAGGATATTTAAGCAGAGGATGGATTGTATGAGGAATACATCCACGCAATGCTAGTTAGGTCTCTTTACATAATTACGCTATATACGGGCCCACAATGTCATGCAAATTGCTGGGGTGTAAGTGATTTAATTGCTCCCACGCCCCATTTGTTCGACCTACGGCGACCTACGGCGACCTACGGCGACACACCGAGAGCATCTACAAGTGTCCTCTAGATTCGTGCCGCCGGTAGTTACCAAGGCGGAACGCCACAATTAATGCCAATTACCGGTGACAGATGTTGCCGTCAAGCAATTTCGGTGTTTGCCTGTTTCAGAAACCCGGAAGGTCTGGAAGTCACAGAACTGGTTGTGCTAAAGGCGGATGTCATGCTACCATACGCAGATGTCGATAGATCTAGAACCTGCTGCATACTCGATGATTGAGGGCGTACATTGAACACTCTCGTCATGATTAGTTTGGCGAATGCCCAGATGGACAGTTGGACAGGATTTGTCACCAGGGCTTACTAAGTCTCGAGTCGGCATTAGCACAAATCCTGCGGCCGCGGCCTCTCGGCATTCCAAACTCAGCACAGAAAAATCTCTGAACTTGGCTTTCCCAATCAAGCCACTCGAACCGCGGGAGAATATCTCCCAAATAGGAAAGAGACAATGTATTTGTCAGCGCTAGAAATATTAAACTTTATATTAATTTGGCTTCTATGGATTGCTCAAGTGAGGTTGAACCCCTGGTTTGCTGGGTAAGAATTAAGCTTTCTCGGAAGACCTATTTTAACGCTGAGCGTAGCGCCGCATTGCGTGCGTGACGTTCCAAGAGATGCAGAAGGATCGAAAGCTCCTGCAAGTTATTGCCTGAACAGAATGAATTGTGTGCAATTGCTGCCGCTTGGGTAATAGCGTTATTTAGAGCAACAGATTTCAATCTTCAGGTTTTGGGTAGAGAGTTGGGATTGGGTAGCATGTATTTTAAGGCAACGCTAACACGCTTACGCAACAACATATATTCGCTTGCTTGTTCGCTTTGCTGGGCGGTTTAGAGACGTAGTGTTGCCTTCGTTGTGCCGTATGGCGAGTGAAGCGAGGGGTGAGACTAAGTCCGGGCGGAGCTTCCGAAGAGGGCCGTATGGGCGGGGGATCAAAAGGTACGAAAGCCTCGAGCACCATCACACAGATCAGATAATGTTGACGTGTACCCGGTTGTATGACGCAGCGAGGGAGCAGGCGTTGAATTGGAATGCTGTAACAGTGGCCGCCAGTTTACAAACTATGTCGCTGGCCCCCGTTTTCTACATTTAAAATGTGGTGATTATATCAAAATGCCAATGGGCTTCGTACCTCTGGTACCAGTCAGATTCTCCACGCAGCGATGGTACCTCACGCACTCAACGTCTAGAGTCTTCATACAATGCATCAAATGTTGACTATTAATAATTTATTTAGCGGTAAACCAATAACATCACAATGAGTCAATAGTATTATTGGCTTTTTACCCTCATATTTTGAGGTCAGATAAGTTGCATCGCGGTTGATTATTGGACGTCAATGCTCAAGTGCTGCCACTGAAGATGCATAGTGCTGGGTACGGTGGGTACGAAACCCGATGGCATTTTTGATATTTGCCCTTAATTGTATGATGCAACACCAACTAGTGTCTGCATCATGAAGTTTAGTTGTCGTGCGAAAGTAGTGAATTGTGAATTTCAGTGTAGTTTATGCCTCGAACAACTCGTGGTTGTTTATAGATAATCGGCAGTTATCCCAGCTAATATTAGAAAACATGTTACCCAAGTTGCAACTTTAGAACAAACGATAGAACTATCACTGAGGAAGGATTTATTGAGGTCGTCAACCTCAAAACTTTAATTTGGGCAAGCGAGCGTGCCGGTTGCCGAGCTGGTTGGCCGTCTAATACAAGTGAGTCTAGTATCGCCGGAGGCCAGCACGCCGCACGGGTCGGTTATACTTTACCTTTATTGAGGCAGGTAGGTTACGCTTTGTGCGAATGGTTGACGAATTTAGAGGTTGACCCTACGGTTTTGTCCAGGGATATACGCCAATAGTATTCGTTGTCAATAAAATAGAATAACGGACAGAGAACTTCTTTGGCATAATTAATTGGATATCGCTGTCACACTCTTGTTATTTAAATATTGACGTGCTTGAGTCAGTGTATAATTACATTGGACTCCACGTCGCTGGTGCGATCAAATCCAAGCACCAAGCGATTACAAATATGCTTCGGTCAAGAAAAAGTGGAGCCATAACTGCGCAACAAGACATGTCACCCACAGACACTGTCGGATCTCCCGAAATAGAGGGAAGTGCGGTACTAAACACTCACGTAACTTGCAACTGACGACGTTGGGTTTTGTAGCGAGCTGGATTAGCTGCGGAGTTAGCGTTAGTTTGGGTAAATTCTCCGTCCGGCGCCTTGTGTCTTACCAAGATCGACGATCTGGAGCGACGGCGTTGCATCTATGACTCGACAGGTTATGAGCAATTCTTTTGATACAGTATACGCCGAGACAAAATTCACTAGATCATCAGTCTGTGCTTGCGATACAGCGATTTGATTAGTAGGAATGGTGACGAACATTTAATAGAGCCTTGATCATATTTATGGTTGATGAGGAGGGAGCCGAGAACATGAGTAAAGGGCGATCAGCCACTAGTCAATATACTCGACATTCAGGCAGATCAACGCGTGCATTCAAGTTAGCGCGTCTAGATCTGCTAGCAAAGTACACTGGTGCGCCCAGGCTGTATTAATCGTGTTGATGACGCGTTCTATCGGATTTTTCGGAGAAACAAGACCTCACAAATTATGTCGTTAACAGGCATGATTGTAATATACCTGAGACGAGATCAAATGCATTTACACGCGAAAATCCTTCAGCAGACCAATGTCGTTGAAGCAATAGGCACAGAGTATGTTGAGGGAAGTGTATAATAGCTCCATAACACCGGGTGAAAACATATGCACATGGGCAGAGAACTACCTTGCCTTGCGCGGGGTCGCGGGGACAGAAGATGATGCGAGACGGAGTTAGTTGTTCAACGGTTTAGTGTCGACTTCCAGCCAGCCATGAGTGGATGCTAAGTCCGGCACAGCGACCATTTGGTTATACTTGCGGAAGAGAGAATGAGGTTCATCGTATGGACGTCGATCACCGGACAAGTGGAAACGAATGTCATGGACGCGGACTGGACGCGTCGGTAAGCGACGCGTCCCCAAAACTTTTGCGATCGCTCTCTTGTGCGTGTGGTTGTGTGTGACCTGAGGCTGCAGTTGCAGTTGCAGACCAGCCAGTGAGACGTTCTTCGACTTGCTGGTTTGGGTGCAGCTACAGCAACTCACACGAGCTAGCCAGCACATTGCGCACACACGCACGGGGTTAAGGAGGACGATGAGTCAGTTGCCGAATGAGGCAACAGCGACGGGGTTTCGGTTTCGGCCGCCTGCGAGGATTGTTTGATGTGCGGCGTACTGATACCTGCTGCCAGTGCGTGTAAAATGTGGACTACTGTCGTACCAGTTACAAGTTCGGCATTACGCTAGGCGATGGGAGGTTGGATGACTCGTCTGTCGCGGTTCGCGTTCGCCAGCGGCTGCTCAACCCACCGGCGGCCACAATAGTGGTTGCTTCTCCGTTTCAGTGAGTCGTTCTTACCTAAAGTTGCTCGTGTTAGTGCTGCGCTGGTTCGGACTCTCCGCGCGAGGCTCGTACCACTCTGCGCTCCGCTGGCGATCTGCTACGTTGCTATGCTATAGTAATGATATATATATATGTAAAGGCCGACGCCAGCTCTCGTCCCATTTCGCACTCAATTTCCCCCGCCGTGAGTCTGACCAAAAAGAAGGATCACACTTTCTCACATAACAAAGTATAGCATCTGTTCTGCTCCTGCAGACATACGGGCAGTGTCGTCATCGCACTCGTACGCTAGAGCATATACGCACAGCATCTCTGCATTTCGCACCCTAACCGCATCAATACACCAACAGCGCTCTACCGCCGCGCGCCGTCCGCCCGCCGCAAAAGTCTCTCTCTATCCGTATACAACCGCCAAAGCTGGCGTCCTCAGTCTTTTCACGCCGCTTTCTTAAGCAGGCGATCTTCCATTCATCTTCCTCGTCCTCGTCTCAAGCTCAATCTCACACGAGCAATCAGTCGTCAAGCTCCAGCAGCAGATCCTCGCATGCACGCAACGAGCTTTCTCTAAGCCTGAACGCCCCACCGCCATACGAGAGTGAGCTCAGTCCCAGTGCCTCCTGCCCTCCCTCGTCTTCGCTTGAGGACTACCAGGTGTGCCAGTACCAGCGCGCGCTCTACAGTCTCGCAGATCTAAGTAGTTCGTCTGGCAATTTCGCTTTCCTGCCATCTTCATACGCTCCGCCATCGCCGCCTCCATCACCGCCTCTTCTGCCGCACACGACTTCCTCGTCTTCTACCTCTTCCGGCTCTTCATCCTCATCAATGTCTGTTCCATCACCCACGCTCGCTCCTGCAACAGGCGGCTCAGTCCCAGAGAAGCCATTGGCGGCAACCAACTCTGGCGGCCTCGCCATATCGATCACTCTAGCGGAGCCACTTCTCTTTTTGCAAGGTTTCGAGCGGTCAGAGTACACTAACCGGACGCCGGCCATGCTTCGCGGCACTCTGCAAGTGCACGTTGCAAAGCCAACCAAAATCAAGGCCATCAATCTTACTTTCACAGGACGGGGTCGGACCGAATGGCCAGAAGGTGCGTATTCTTTGGTAGTTCAGAATCTTCGCATTTTCATATACTGACTTCTGCAGGCATTCCACCTGCAAAGGACGAGTATGTAGAGGAGAAGGAGTTGATTTCGCATCTGTGGCCCTTCTTCAACGCACAGTTTACACCTGATTTGTCGTTCGGTGCGGACATGGTCCTCGACAGCCGCGGCGGCGTGTACCAGTCGCCCGCTCTTCCTCCCGCCGTAATCCGCGAGCGCGAGCGCAGTTCCTCGCTCGGCCGTCGTTCACTATCTGCTACCGGTCGCCGGTCTGGCAGTCGATCTCGCGACTCGCTCGATGAGAAGAACGAGAAGATTGCAGCCGTCAATGCTTCGTCGAACAAAGGTTACAAGATGTTTCCGCCGGGCGAGTACAGCTACAATTTCGAGCTTCCAATCGACTCCTCGCTTCCAGAAACTATTGAATGCCACCTGGGATCAGTGAAATACGAGCTCGAGGCCACGATCGAGCGTCCCGGCGCGTTCAAGTCGAAGTTGGTGGGCAAGAAGGAGGTCACCTTGATCCGGACCCCAGCGGAAGCGTCTCTCGAAGTCGGCGAACCAATCGTCGTAGCCCGGAACTGGGAGGACCAACTCCACTATGACATTGTCATTGGTGGCAAGGCGTTCCCAATCGGCAGCACTGTCCCGGTCGCGTTCAAACTGACGCCGTTGGCAAAGGTTCGCTGCCACCGCATTCGGATCATGATGACGGAGAACACGGAGTATTTCTGCCGCAACAAAAAGGTCCACAGAATTGAGCCTGTGCGCAAGTTTCTCTTGTATGAACACCAGGCGGCGACCGGCGCCAACGAAAATTTACTAGGCGATCTTGACGATGGTACCGAGACTGCTGGCCCAATCGAGTTTGAATTCAACGCGAAGATCCCGGGGTGCAATATTGTGGCACGCGAAAACCAGAAACTGCATCCGGACACGACATACACGAACATCAAGGTGCACCACTGGATCAAGATTGTTCTGCGCTTGTCTAAGGCCGATCCCAACGACTCCTCCAAGCGACGCCACTTTGAGGTCTCCATCGACTCGCCGTTCCATCTGCTCTCTTGCCGGTGCACGACTGCGAACGTCTCGCTGCCGGCATACAACCGATTCGACCGGAGTTCGTCGTCGGCGTTGCCTCCCTGCCCATGTGTCAGTAACGAAGCTAAGCCGGACCAGGACGTCGATCATATTACCTCGCAGCCGCGTCCGATGCATCTTCTCCGTCGCCCGTCTCTGAATCCACCTCCGTTCGACGCCGACGTACCCCCACCGCCACTTGTGACCCCGCCACCTGGCTACGACGACATTGTGGCCCTAGATGGCGGGTACTTTGGCTCAATGAACGTCACCGCGCACGACGATGACGACGACGACGAAGACTCGGACCGGGATGTATCGCTCGGGTTCTCCCGAATGTCCTTGTCGCCTAACCGGTCTGACGTGTCACTCTCCTCACACTCATCCGGGTCGTCTTCGTCAGTGTCGGCGTAAAGAATATCACGAATTTGTCATGTTGGGTAAAATTATGGTCATATTATAGGTTTCCACGGGAGTTTGTACTATAGACTTGTAAGGGTTTTGGGCATTGGCTTGTATTTAATATTATTGGCGTTTAGTCTGATTTCCTTATGGATATACAATGGAATTTGATTAATGTAATATGAAATATATCGTTAAAAATTATTTGGACCTTTATGGGCTATCGCGTGCACAGTGACCCCAAACCTGATAGTGACTTTATTTGTAATCTAGAGTTATCGAGAAGTGTGCGCGACACAACCGATAGGGTCGTATTCTACCAACACATAACACAACGCAACGCAAAGACAGCGGAAACTCACGACATCAAAAAATCTCGCACAAAGTAGCTATCTAGGCTGGGATGGCTGATTGATTTTCCAGTGATGACTCAGTCCGATCGTCGTCTAGGCCGCTTGGCCAGCATTTGCATTGGCATTGACGGATTCCAGATGCTATGTTCACATCTGCCGCGTAGGCCATCGCGGCGCGACATGGAACTCCCCCTCTCCATTACAAAATCCCCGTCTGCTGAAAATTTTTCATTTGGGAAAATCATAGTACCATATTTGGTAATTCAGCGAAAATTTTTTGTTCATGCGGGCCGGAGGTAAGTTGGAGAGGGGTCGTGGCGTTTGAGGCGTTGGGCCGTCAATTTTTTTTGCCGGGCGCCGTGCGTGCGGGTGGCTTAGTTAGCGGATCCGGGCACTTGCGATTTGTCAGGGTGTGAGTAACGAAATGGACAGTACCTTGTTTTGGTTCGGCTATAGACAGACATATCCTATAAGTGTCTAATTAGTATCAGGTACCGTCGAAACATGCAACTATCTACTGGGTGTGGTCTACGGAGGAGTTAAGCACAAGAA
Source organism: Lipomyces doorenjongii (assembly GCF_038497915.1). Classification (NCBI taxonomy): domain Eukaryota; kingdom Fungi; phylum Ascomycota; class Lipomycetes; order Lipomycetales; family Lipomycetaceae; genus Lipomyces; species Lipomyces doorenjongii. The sequence continues at coordinate 273,903 of NW_027118074.1, forward strand.
ATAAGTGACGGCTTTTCCGAGTTTCAATAATTTCGATAGCACACGTGGACCATCTATTTCGAACGTGCACACCATTATACATACATGCATGCATGTACCAATAACCGAATCGCGCGAAACCCATCCCCGCTTGCGTCATCACAAGCTTACGGGATATCCGAGACGTGAGCCCAGGATGGACGCAATAATCCATGTCATTCTAGCTCTCGGAGCTTTAGAAAACACGGTGATACGAAATGGCACAATGTATTCATCGCTGAAAACGTTCTTAATTGTACCTAGGCCAAAACCAAATGTTAGCGGACCGGCCATCACTGTACATTATCCCTATTCATTAAGCGCATATATGAGATCAGATTACACATAGCTGCAATGGATAATTTCGCTTTATCGACTCGCCAGAGATGATCATGTTATTTATTCCTGTTCGTGAATTGTAAGTTCCTACAATATATGTTGGCAAGCGCTACCATTTAGGGATTCAACCTGTGCGAGTACATACCTAGTAGCCACCAAATAGTGTCCGCGGTTAATAGGCTCTGCGTTTTTTTGTGACTTAAAACGGTAAAGCAAATGACAAATACAAGAATAGTGTTTAGCAGTTGATCATATGGTTTGAGGACGATGTGCAGATGCTTTCAAAGAATGTTTGTCTCTCGCATTGGGTTAGGTTACTCTGAACCGGCGTGCCAGCCTAGTTACAACTCGTAACAGCTACGTTTATTCAATACATAGAGTAGAAGACTTGTAGAACTTTAAACGAATTCCATTATACATATACCTAATACCAAACCCAGCGCCAATATATCCCCACCAAAAGAAACTTAGTTGTATCAATTGCTGTTACAAAATATTCTGTTCGATAACATATTGCACTATTTCTTCCATTTATTCGTGTCATGAATATCCTGTTTTTCCGAACGCCAAAAAGCTTCTTCGAAGGGGGAGTAGTGCTCCAGTGGTACATGCTTCTTTTTCTTGCTCGCGCCCTGAGCTACGTCCAAGTGCTGCGTTCCATTTTTCACCTTTTCGAAAACAACATCACCGTTCTCGCTCTCGTTAGGAGGGTCCAGAATCACGTTTCGCAACGCAGCACTCTTTGTACCAGTTATCAAATCTCGATTATACACCGAAATATGCACGCGTTCTTTCGTAACCAGCTCCTGCTGTTCAGGATTTTCAAACACCAAATGTTTCAACCATTTCAACCACCGAACTAAAAACCATTCATAGTCCTTCTCCCATGGAAAGTAGCCGCCGACGTCGCGAGGTGGCCACGGCCACCACGGAATTGCCCCCAACAATATGAAGAATATATTGTAGTTGATCGGACCTCGATACCATACTGGTTCTTGCTTGTGCGCGTGAGTGTCAAAGGCTTTGTAATCAAGCTCGCCGTCACGTTTTGTGTGTCCACCGTGAATGTCGACGTGTAGGTACTTGTCGTCAAAGTCGAGTAAGTCACTGCACTGGCTGACCATCCAGATCAAAGTACCGTCGGACAACACATTTGGAACTTGCGCAACAAATTTGCTGAGCAACCAGGCTAACGCGCCATCAGACCAATAATTTGGAATTTTTACCTTCTTAGACGGCGGGAGTAAATTTGTGCCTGGGGCCGTGCCATACATAGGACCACCGCCGATGTTTTCGTGGTTGCCCGTGAACCAGACTTGCTTGTAGTTGTCGAAGTTCGGACCTCTGGGATCGAAGAACCATAGTGTCGGTTGGAATACTATCCGGGGTTCATCCAGTGCCAGTGCGTGGAATGCGTGTTCCACGTCTAGACAAGTCAGTATGTTGTTAGGATCGCTACAACAGCGACAACGAGAAATCACTTACTGGGATTCAATTTCAAGTCCAGAAACTTATAATCATTTTTCTGCCATGGGAATATGCGGGGCACGCCTAAAGACCCAACTGTATCAAAGCACCCAATAGCCTTAACCGTAATCTTGTGCTTCTCATTCGCTGGCAATATTAAAGCTTCACGCTTTGCCAGATCCGCCTGCAGTTTTTGTAACGCCACGTTTTTCTCAAACTTCTTTTTCATGAACAACTGGAACACTTCGACGAACTCTGACATGCCCGATTTTTGCAGAATTCCGAATTCCATGACCAAGCTGCATAGAGCGCGGACCATGTATGAGCCCCTTGAAAAGCCAAAGAAGAAAATCTCGTCGCCGGGGACATAGTTGTAGGATAGGAAACCGTATACATCTTTCATCTGCTGTACTATCCCCTCGCCAAAGGTGCCTGATTCGATTAGCATGAGTAAACAACAGATCGGAAGTACAAATGAGGAAACACCTCCAAGAAACCATCCCAATATTCCACCGTCAGAGCCGACACCGGGGTGGTAATACACGACTTGTGCAATGCCATCACTGTCGACTGGCTTTATTGCTCGAGCCATCCGTGACACGTTCGACGGGTACCAGTGGGTCTGGGCCAGTGAATCCTGCCATGTTCCTAAGCAGACATTAGCACAGAAATCAGTGGTGAAATCAAAATAGCATACCGTCGCAAAGAAGAATAATCCGCTTCATGGTTGCAGTAACTCACAACAGATCTCATTCTGACAGGAGAGGGCCGCCCTCCTGTTATAAATATACCAGCCCAAAATATGATAGTTCATGCCTATATGTCACTGCTGCCGATCGTTAGCCCTTAGTATACTAGTCTTTGTCACATTTCTCGCTCATGCATGATTTGCCAGGCATCTGGAGCCGTACGTGCAGTACGCGTGGCGGACGTCTGGGGACGAACGACAAGGACGTGCATTTAAGGTTTCACTTACCCCAGTCATTACTAGGAATAGTTCCAGCCTAACTTAATTTGGTAAATTGCTGAAATAAGAGGCTTAGTGAAATCGGTCCTGATTTTTTTTTGACCGTGAATGGCCACATACTGCATATTCGTTGTAAAAAAAAACTGATGGTAAAGAATTAGTAAGAAGTAGCATGTGTGAAATCTTTGTCAAAAATATTTGTCGTGTCATACGGCGCCGGCCGGCGCCGGTTCGACGGCGCATCTTATGTCACATGGAGCACACTCAAAAAATGAGTGCAACGTGTGTAGTTGAAGGCTGTGAGACTACCGCCGAGCAGACATCCTTATGGTGACAAAAACCGTGCAAAGGAATCCCAAGATAAGAGAGTCATCGGGGACTTTACAAGAAAAGTCATCAGTGTCCGATGAGAAACCAAACGGCGCTCTGAGTAAGAAGAATGGGGCGAGCGTGTCGACCGCGTATCTCCAGCTCGGAGTAGGGCAATTGGTGGTTGTTTTGGCAATGATTTTCGGGGGATGCTGTTCAAATGTGTTTACACTCGAAACAATTGTGAAGTAAGTTTGCTAGATTGTGGTTTGTCGAGCGAAGTAATGCCAATGCTAACTGGGTGAGATAGAGAAGACCCTCGCGCAGGTAGGACGAGATATACGCGATATTTGCTGCACGTCTAATTGTACATAGGAAATTTGATTACATTTGTGCAATTCCTATTTGTTGCGGTTGAGGGATACTGCCACTTCTTCACGTTCTCGCGACCGCCTATTTTCCTGCCTAAACCCCATGTCCCGTTTACTCGATACGCGTTTATCGTCACTATGTTCTTCTTAGTATCATTTCTCAATAACTACGTATGGAAATATCATATCTCTGTGCCAGTTCATATTATTTTCCGTTCCGGTGGCACGATGATGTCAATGCTGGCTGGTGCTCTTGCCGGAAAGCGATACTCGATGGCGCAGATTGCTAGCGTCACCTTGCTTACGATCGGAGTCGTCACTGCGACGCTGTTTGACGCTAAGAGGAAGGTCTGTTATATACATTCTTGGCTTGTCATAAGACACCGGCTAACTTCTGCAGGAGGTTGAGACGACAGTGGCTTCCACCAAGGAATTCGCTATTGGCATATGTGTTTTATTCCTAGCGCAGGCCCTGTCCTCTATGATGAGCCAATTAACAGAACTCACATACAAAAAGTACGGAAATCATTGGCGGGAAAACTTGTTCTATATGGTAAGTTCGTCTCTCCATCGTACTCTAAAGTCCGTCTGACATAATTTAGCATTTCCTCTCATTACCACTTTTCTTCCCGGCTCGAAAGTCAATTATAGATGAATTTAAAACGTTATCAGCATCACCAGCTCTCGCATTAATCCCGACTCATCTTGCTCCATACGTCCCTCGGCTCTCGGTCTCGCAAAATGTCGTCTACCTCGTTCTTAATGGCGCCACACAATACATCTGCGTCCGGGGCGTCAATAATCTCGCCGGCAACGCGACTGCGGTGACAGTCGCCATTGTCCTCAACGTCCGGAAGTGCATCAGTTTGTTGTGCTCGATATATATTTTTGGAAATAATTTGTCATTTGGAACATGTTTTGGGGCTGCGCTGGTATTTGGTGGGGCAGCGTGGTATAGTCTTGAAAGCTCTAGATTACGCGAGGTGCAGAAGCAGGCGAAGGCAGTGTAGAAATGGTGATAGTGTTGTACGAATATTATGATTTTGCGGGATACAATGCATGTATGGGTATCTAAAAATCACACATTTGATTTGTTGGCATTTACAAGCGATGAAGAAGACTAACGTTCCATTTGCCAAAAGCCCTTAATGAATAGGGTAGCTTCTTGCTCCGAGTTTCGAGTACGTTGAGAATATTGTTGATAGCCGATAACGGAAGATCAATGATTTCGGTCGCTATTTCTTGGTTACGGACGTCGGGTTGTTTGGTGTAGAGTACTTTCATGGCTCGCATCGGTTCCGGGTGAAAGTTGCTTGTGTAAGATATGTCGCTGTTGAACACCCAGAGCTAGCTCGTTATCAGCTTAATACGTACTATGGAGATAATACACTTACGTAAAGGAGAATGGTTTCTTCGTAAGAGTGCGCAGCAATACCGAATTGATGCGTCGAATGAAACTCGATTACTTCCAATAGTATCTCAGCCACAAATATCTCCGGAGAATATCGGAATGAAGCAATTTCGTTGCTTATTGGCGTAGATTCTACAATCGTATTCCACTTGAATATTTTGACAATGCTCTGGTCGAGCTGGTCTAGAATACCGACATCTGAAGAACATGTAGAGCATACTACCGTCTTGGATGGTGTATCTAAAACCTAGATATAGTGTTAATGTACTCCTTCTCAAGGCGAGGTGCTACTAGTATCCGGTAACATCGATAATACAATAAATTGCCTGGATGGAGCCATATCTCTCCACCGGTCTACATCCAGTCAGCCGGCGAGCTAGAGCTAACGACCTAACCCAGACTCAAAAAAGCGGGTACGGTCCGCGTACTGAGCTTATCAGTTGCTGGTAGACGAGCGGATTCTGATCTTTTGATGTTGGGTTTTTGTATCGATACTGTTAATGTGGAGGAGTTCATATTAAAGTACCTTCTTGGAAACCCATCTTCATTACACGAAAGTACTCGAAGTCGAAATTGAGGAAACAAGTGCCATACCTTGATAGATTCGCTCACGACATCATAGCTTACAACCATAATATGCGTAAGTCCAACTAGCGCCAACGATTTTCGTGGTTTCAGCACGTCTTTGGAAATAGCATTCGCGTGTCCATTTCCATGGTGATGTTCTGGTTTGTGACAATGCCAATAATCCATCAACTCATACCAGTTCTCTGACGGCAGATCAAGGTACTTCATATTTTCCTTAACCAAAACCGCACCACATTCGCTGCACTGCACTGATTTACAGTCTGATAATTGTTTCGCCGACAATGGGCTAATATGCTCCTCGCGTTCTTCTCTTTCCGCCTTCACTCGTACAGACCCGGTTTTGTTGGTGCTGTCTAGCTGGCACAACTGCTGCAATGAAAATGGTACATCTTTTGCTGCATGCCCAGGTAAGGTAAGAATACTTGCCGCGCTGTCTGGTGTAGTCTTCATGTATATCTTCGAAGAACTTATTCGAGTCAAATGGCTGGGAACAGCCACTAGTGGTGATATTGTCAAAGTGATATTAGAAATGCGAGGTAGTAATTCGGCGTAGTAAGCTACGCCATTTTCTTGCCTATCATTAGTCTCATATTCGCCCATAATCAGCAAAATACTGCTATAGTTGATATCAACCAAGCACGTAAATGTAAATCCCAATCGTAAGCCCCAGAAAAACTGTGAGAGATATATCTATAGTAGTTTACGCAGTGTAGAGCAATTGACGTGATTCCAAACGGTTCAGCTAAATTTCAAAATTTCGTGTGAGCCCAAAACTACTCTCGGCGGGGCTCCACGATGACATCACAGTCATCAGACGATCCATACTTTGTCCCAACAATTGAGCTCCGAACCCTCTCGACTCGGGCGAAGAGCAACGTTTTATGACACCCGGATCGCTGCGCCCTGGTTTTACATCTGAATTTTATTTTCCGCTTTGAGAATCAGCCATGGGTAATTCGTCGTCAACAAATACTTCCACGGGCGACCTGTACCGAGTGCAGTCAAACGGTTCGGTCAAGTTTCGTCAAAGATCTGGACCCCAGGATCCGTATCGTAAACTGCATCAACTATTACGCGCAAATCATACGACTTACGCCGTCCTTTATAATCACCGGAGATTTCATAACCATTTGCCACATGTATGCTACTTATTACAGTTCTGCTAAAGTACCATGGAGCTCTTGTATGGGAGTCGTTCATGCTAACTGTTGGGCAGCTGTTGGGATCTGCATATCTCTTAGGAGCAAATGCGAAACAATTGGTTGACCTGTACGAATTGGAATCCAAAATTCTGGAACCATGGAAGGAAGATAGTCCGGCTGAAGTCACAGCTGACGACTGGCGGAATTTCTATGGCCAGAGAGTGTGAGTAGTTGGATCTGAGGTGATGTGACCTGCCTGGTAATAGTAAATAGATATCAACGAGGTTACAAGGATTACTTTGACGATGAAGTAATGCAAGCTAGCTATGATTGGAAGAGAGTTGTTTCAAAGTATTTATTGGCGGACGATGCTACGCTGCTGAGCGGGCTCATAGGAGGCTGTAAGTCAACTCATGAGTGCAACCGCAGAATTAGACTAACCCAAGAAATTCAGTGGCACACCCTCTGATCCACTTGGCAGTAAGTCTCCGGACAGAAATTGATACGAAAATTTTCTCACAGCATCTAGTACGCGTATGAATTGGACAGCGCCGAACTCGCGACTGAAGGTAGTCAATGATTCAAGCAGGTCAGAATCAGTGCTAACATATGGTCGCAGCGCTCACACTAGTCACGACAAATTATCCAAGCTACGCCGGACTCATTGAAGACTTTGTCAACAAGTATGAGGGATTAATCAATCCATCGACAGCCAAATACCTCGAGAAAGATCCACTTGTCATTTTGGAAAAAATTCGGGAGTCAAAAGTGCTTGATACAATGCGCGTTGATCTCGCGGATGACTTCGATTTCCCTGAAGTACTAGCTGAATTCAAGGAAGAGATTTTGGCACATGTTTTTCAGCTTGATGTAACGGGTATGCCACTCATAGGTATTATTTGTCAGACAGCAGCTAATGTCACATTCATGCAGACCTGGAGAAAGCCTTGCAACGATTATTCCACACCGCTTCACTTTTACTTACAGCTACGCACCAAGCCGGAAACTATCAGTTTGACTTTATTATCCTGCATACCCTGACCGCTTCGCACGCGGTGCAAGTCCTCTTTTCGCGCTTTACTCAAAAGCGTCGCGTATCACTGATTGCATCACTGTGGTTTTTCATAGTTTTGGCGTATATTTCTACTCAACGACCAAAGGTGGACGAAGAGAAGGTGTTACGCTATGATGGCGTGCTCGAGGAAAACAGAAACTGGGATTATGTGGTAGAGCTGGCGCTAGCAAGCAAAATGAAAGATGACGCTCATTACGTGAAAGGTAGGTTCCCCTGAATCTTGTAACCACCAGATTTTAACTGATGATAAAAAGCGATACGAGCCTTGAAAACTCTTGCCGGACTTTACCCTGCTTCAAGTGACCTCTATCTACGTGAAGCTGTCCTTTTTGCAACTGAAGCTAAAGGTTACATTTATGGTACTAGCGATCGTAAGTCTCGGGTCTGTCTGCGTTCTTAGAGTGCCAGCGTTACTAATAATTGGATCAGCTGACCCAAAGAAATGGCTAAATATCAAACTGCTGACCATTAGGTCAGCTGAATAAGGAATGATATTTTACTGTCCATTGTAATTTACATCTTGGGTGATTTCAAAACGATTTCATTAGTTTAACTTATCCTCGAATTATCCTTCATAGTACATATATCCGCTTTATATCAGCCTGAATATATCTAGCAATAGGAAACTACCTTTCGTCTATCTTTCCACCGATGTACCTGCTCCTTACTTGGACACCGCGAAGAGCTCTATAAATTATCGTTAGTAACTAAAAAAAATAGGTAGGCTCTGCAAATTAGACGTACTCTCTACCTCAGCAATGCTCTGGGTAAGAACCTGCTGCTGGAACTTAGGAGTCCTGATCTCCTTCTCAATCTTCGCAATGACAGATTCAGCAAGCTGCTTCTGCTCTCGCTGGCGGACATTGGCCTCATAGCGAACCCAAGAATCAAGAACACTCTTAGCCTCGTGGGCGAAATCAACACTCTGCTTGAGCTCGAAAGCCTTAGCCTCGAGCTGAGCGGTCTCCTTGGAGACCTCGAAGAGGACCTTAGTCGTCTCGACGACGTCCTTGAGCTGGGAAACACTCTCGATGCGCTCCTTGACGGCTGCCGTGTGGCCCTCACGGGACTTGTTGAGGACGGCCTTCATGTTGGCGATGTAACCATTGGCCCACTCGGTGTAGGCCGGGGCACCGACTTTCGAAACCATGTAGATGAAGGCGCTGAAAACAGCTAGAAGGGTAGTTTCGTCACCCAGAATGTATAGTTCATTGCTGATGGCGTATACGGCAGCGAGGGCACCGGTGGCGAGAAGGCCAGTCTTGCCCAACGCATTCTCTGGGAGAGAGCTGATGAGGGAGGTGGCCTTAGCCTTGGGCTCGGGCTGGGTGGAGTAATGGTTGGCAAGTATACTAGGTTGGATATGTTAGATCCATTCATCCAAAAAAAACCTCAGCAACCATATCGCAATCCAAAACTTTATAAATTTGCACCGCAGGTGTATATAGGTTCGGCTAACTAAAAATTAAAACATTCCACGTACGGAGCGAATCGCTGTGGGACGGCGGAAGCGCGGAGGACGGTCGCAGCCGGCGAACGCACGGCAACTAAACCTCGAATATTAAGTCAGTTCAATCAATTCCAATAAAAAGAGCATTTTGCGCAACATCACTTACCTCGAAGAGAACGGGCAACGAATGCAGAGCTCATTGTGGATCCTGATGATTCGCAGTTCGCAGTCCGGTGATCGTTGAGTTGCACTTCGGGATGGTAAGACCACAGAGAATTTTATGATTGGCCGGTTCGGGATGGTCGCTTATATAAGCTGCCCACGTATGTCTAGTCAGCAACTTAAAGTTTCCATCTTCCAACTACGTACAGAAAAATTGAATTCCTCTTCAACAGTTGCCTCCTCGAGAAAATACACTGAACGCTACATCAAAGCTTGCCCTTTGCAGCAAATAAGGATTTAAAAATGCCAAGCGTTGTAGTAGATAAAAAGAAACGTCAACGGATAGCAACCGACTACATAATGCCGAAAAAGAAGCGAACTTCAGAGCCTGGGTCTAGCAAGCCTTCACAAGCCCCAGAGCCTACGCCGAAGAGCATCATTGAAATGGAGCAGCAGATATCGAGCTCTACCGAGTACTACAACAATTTAGTGCATTTGATCGAGTATCTGAATGTAAGTAGTGTGTAACGTTCCAACTTCATCACTGCGGACGCTCACTCGGGACTGCAGAGTAGCGATTCACAAATTGCACTGTTGGCTGCGACATCGCTCTTCAGATCTTTCGCTCGTATGCTGGCCGCTGGTCTACTAAAGAAGCCAAAATCATCCAACGCAGCACTTGCTCAGGAGACCGTTACTTTATGGCTTAGAGATCGATACAAAGACTTCAAGAGCAAGCTGATTTCCTTGCTTAACAACGAAAATGCAGAGAACGCGGTATGTGACACCTGATCTATGCACGAGGAACATCACTAATACTGCGTAGCTCACGTCTTTAACTATTTTGGTACGCCTAGTGAAAGAAGAGAGCAGTCGTCTGGCGCCAACCAATGGCGAATACTATTTTGCCAAGAGCCTTTTCAGACGGATTCTCCATGCGTTACTAAACCAATCCGACGATGAACTGTTACTGGAATTCGTGGAGAAGTATGTTAATAAGTATGATGATCTGCGATACTACTTCTTGCACTTTTCTGGGTATGACTTTATCTCCTAACTATCTCCATATGCACTAACATTGTTCTCAGTTTGCTTGCGAACGATGCTCAGACCAATCTATCCGATGCCCAGAAGACCAAGTTCACGGCAAATTTATTATCAGCATTGTACGCCATTGACAACTTCCCAACAGAAGACTTGCATCTTAACGAGTTTTGGGTTGAGTTGCCTAACAAGAGCAAACAGCCGGTGACTAAGCTCTCAGCACAAAAAGCTGCATTTCAAGATTCCTGGCTCGCGGTTCTGCGGCTTCCATTGACAGTCGACCAGTATAAATACATTTTGCAAATCATGCATAACAAGATTGTGCCCTATATGAGTAAGCCTCAGACGTTAATGGATTTCTTAACTGATTCTTATGATGCGGGTATGTTTTAGCGAACAATGACAGTTTGCAAGAGAGATTTGAGAGGCTGACATGTTGTAGGGGGTTCTACCTCGCTCTTGGCACTCAATGCTCTATTCTCGCTTATACAGAAGTATAATCTCGACTATCCCAATTTTTACACGAAATTATACGTCCTTTTGGACCGAAACGTCATGCATGTTAAATATCGATCTCGTTTCTTCAGATTATTGGATCTCTTCCTTTCGTCAACGTAAGATATTGGATCGTTTGTCATATATAGTGCAGTATTTGCTTACTCCAATATAGACATTTACCTGCATTGCTTGTTGCATCATTTATTAAGCGGTTATCCCGTCTTGCAATTTCAGCTCCTCCTTCAGCCATTGTCATTGTCATTCCATTCATATACAATCTTCTCAAACGGCACAATTCCTGCAACGTACTCCTTCAGCGGACAGACTGGATAGATCGAGACATAGCAAAAGAATCCGACCATAACGATCCTTTTGTCGCTAATGAGTCCGACCCCATGAAATCCAGAGCTCTTGACAGTTCGCTTTGGGAATTGGCGACGCTGCAGTCACATTATCATCCCAACGTCGCGACGCTCGCGAAGATTATGTCGGAACCGTTTCATAAGCCTGCATATAATATTGAAGATTTTATGGACCATTCCTATAATACGGTGAGCCAAGTTTGTTGTCGGTTTAGGACAGAATATGTGTTAATAAAGCAAATAGATGCTCGATGCCGAATTCACTAAGAATATAAGGAACCCGCCTGCGGTTGAATTTGTGCTACCAAAGACACTTTTTGAGTCCGGTAATGAGGGCGAGCAAGCATACCTAGAAGGATGGGACTTATGCTGAATACTTGGAAGGACATAAAATACATGTATTTGATAGAAAATTTAAGCTTTTTAAACTGTACTATCGAATGGTACAACTTATCCAAATCATACAAAATGCCTATGACGCCTGAAATGCTTCCATCTTCCTATCATACCATCGTAATACTGTAACTGAATGCTCAAACGTCCACATTGTGATTGCACTATGCATTAGTTAGTAACTAGTTATTAATGGTTATGAGGTGATTCATACCTGGTTGGTGCAGTTTTAACTAAAGAAACCCATAATCCTCTGTATAGCCCTCGATATCCTTCCGTAACAAATATCATTCTCGCACATCCAAAAATATTGTTCGGGTACGTCGGAATATCCTGCAGCACGTACCGATTCAAAGTTGGACCCTGTACTTGCAAACGCTTCCGGATGACGTCGAGTGGGAAAACGCCTGTCTTACTTATCGTTCCAGCAATCATTCCCGCAATTGCCTCATCAGAGCCAAACGTGTTGAGATTGAAATCCTCGGAAATGCCAGAGACTAGCGTTTTCAATGGTGCGTACGACCCAAAGAAGAAACCCATATATGGCACAATTTGACTTACAGTCGGACGCAAGCCGCGAAAAAACCCAGCAACACCCTCGTCTGTGTAAATTTGCAGAATCGAATGTCGGAGTGACCGGTAAACCCGCTGCGAATTATTCCCTTGCGCGGCAAATCGTGTGCGGAGTAGATCTAGAGGATATGTAACGGTTGTAGCGACTGCGCCTGATGCGGCGCCAGTGATGAACTGCTGGAGACCAGGGAACATGTTCTCTGATGCGTACGTGTTGATGAGCAAATTCGTTTCGTGGAAAGTCGTGAATTGTATCGAGCCGTATAACAGGTAGAGAAGTTCTGCCGGTAGATTTCCCCTCCATAAGCCCTACAGAGACGTTAGTTCTTCTACAATACGGAACGGACACAGACCATACCGTGACTCCTTCATTTTTGTATATTTTCACCATAGACGATATCATCCCCCTATAGTCCGGGGGTGTCCTAACTGTACTCTCTCGATGTTTAAACGGATTCGTCTGCAGCTGCTGTCGAATCTTGACCACATCCAACGGCGCCACAAAAAATCTTTTTAAGTTATCATCACCAGTTCATGGGTAACAATATTGGGAGACTTACCGAGACGTTAGACCAGATATTCCTCCACATACAATTGACTCTCGATTCGTTACATCTGCTTTCGCGGATACGAAACTATCCCGCTTCGACGACCGCTGCTTATCATCATGATGATCGGCGTCAGTCATTGATGACCCACAATTACCTCACCAGTGGTATTCCGAAACTCCAGCGTTGGATTTCAGATCAGACACTTAGCCAGCTTTACAACAACGACCAAAATGTACTGGTTACTTAGGTTGAGTCCTTCATTGAAAGAGCCAGATGGGACTCAGCGCATGTCTTCAAGTGTCTTAGGAGGTTAGCAGAGGGCAAGATGACGGCAGACTTTTTGCGCCGCAGTGTAAGGTTTCACAGACCGACACCCCTGAAACTAAATTCACGCGAAAAAAAGTGATTATCACGTGATATGTTGTGATTGGTGATTCCATGAGATTTTTCAGTCCAGGAATTTATATGGCATGGCGTAAAATGCAGATCGATGGCATATGAAGCACTCTCGCCATCATGACGTCTAAAATGTGATACAATGGTTTTATCTTATTCGAGTTAATTTTGCTAACGACAATAGTCTCGTCTTCGGAAGTCCACGGGGCAGTAATCTAAAGCCCGCCCTGTCGAAAGCCTCGCAAATTCACAATTCACCAGCAGGACCCTTCGACGCCTTTTTTTTACTCGGCGACGTATTGTCTAGTTCGACACCCCGGGAAGTTATAGATGAGCTCGTCGATGGAAAATTGGAAGCACCAGCTCTGCCGACGTATTTTTACATTGATTCTGATAGTACGAAGGTGCCAGGAACGATCAGGAGACTCATTGATTCGAGCAACAATGGCAGAATTTGTGAGAATCTAACGTGTTTGGGCAGCTCAGGGGTCATCAGTATTTCAAATGGCATCAAATTAGCAGGTGCTGGACCGTCCTGTAGTGTTTTTGAGCTGGAGAAGCTCAAGGTTCAAAAGGGCATCGACATACTATTCACTGATCATTGGCCAGAACATATAGATCTCCTCTCCTCAAGCGCCGACAAAATCGATACAGTCAAGAAAGTTGAGAAAGATGAAAAGATCACTGAATTAGGACTGATTTTCCAACCGCGGTACCATTTCGTGCCCGGACCTGTGTTTTGGGAACGCGAAACGTTTAAGAATGAAGGATTTATCAATGCATCGGGAAGTGGAGGTGAGCGACCGACGCGATTCATATCGTTAGCGCCGTTTGCGAATGCGGATAAGCAGAAATGGTTTTATGCGTTTAATATCGCGGTGCCGTTTACGCCGACAGTATTACCAGCCAATGCCACACCGAACCCGTACTTGGAAGGGTCCAAAATTAAGGCGGCACAGACATCAGTTGAGAAAAAGGAAGAAGAGCGAGATTGGATTTATGGCAATGGGAGCGGGGTTAAACGGCGGTATGAAGGCGACGGATCATTCAAACGATCAAGGCGCGAACGAGGGAATGCCAGGCAGCCGCGACCACGGAGCGAACGGAAACCCGTTGATCCTTCGACTTGCTTTTTCTGCTTGTCGAATCCGCAGCTTGCACAGCATTTCATTGTATCTATCGGCGAGGAGAGCTATGTCACTACAGCGAAGGGCCCATTACCCACATCGGCTTCGCATCGATTGGGTTGCCCTGCTCACGTTTTGATTATTCCATTATCGCATAGCCCAACGCTCGCGTCAATCACAGATTCTGCAACTAGGAAGAACACAATCGCAGAGATGGTGAAGTACAGAAGGTGTGTTGCGACAATGCTAGCACAACATGGGTACACGGCGGTTGCGTTTGAAATCAGCAGGCACAACGGTATCCATTTTCACGTACAAGTCATCCCGGTCCCGGACTCTAAGCTAGCTGAAGTTCAGCGCGAGTTTGAAAATGCAGCTAAAACGAATGGTTATACGATTATAGAGAAAGATGAAGAAGACGAGAACGGCGACAGTGGCAATGAGGAGGATTTTTTCAAAGTGTATCTCGGCGGAAAGAAGATCTTATACATTTCACTACCTCCGGAGGTGCGATTTGATCTGCAGTTCGGGCGGAAGGTGCTGGCGACTATTCTAGACCTTCCTGAACGATCGGATTGGAAGAGCTGTGTACAAGATGAGAAGGATGAGATCCATGATGCGGAGCAATTCAAGACATTATTTAAAGTGTATGACTTTTCACTGCAAGAGTAAATAAATTGTGTATTATATTGTGTATTATATTGTGTACTATACTAGACTCTTGTGTTAGACGGTCACCAACCCGGATTTTGATCATACGAACAAAATGCCGAGATCTGATGGTCCCGCCCTTATATTAGACGGTGCATCATATTATGTAACCGTACATACCTATTTTATACTAAGTTTGAATGACACCTTTGGAACGCCGATTATATCGAACTTCTTTCTAAATTTCTTAACTTTCCTTTCCAGGCCCTCTATGTTGTCCCACACTGCTAATGTGCACGGATCGTCCTTGACGAACGTGAGTTCGACAAGTAGTGCGTCGATTTCATCCGCCACTAGTTCTACTTTAACTCTATTATCATTGTCGACAATCCCAGCCGGGAACAAATCGGCAAATACGGTGGCAAGCTTTGAAACGTAGTAGCCCCAGAACATGTATGCAAGACCGAGATTGCCCCGGCTTTCAGACACGACGAGATCACAAAGCCGTCCAAGGACACGCTCATCAAAGACTTCTCCTCCCCATCGTTCGCAGAGTATGATTCCAAGTAGAGCTCTATCAACGTGCGATAGCCCGTGAACACCGGCCAGGACCCCAGTAACGGCAATGTTCAAAGCCGCGGTGGCCTGGGTATCCTTAGTGTAAGGAGCTTGGTAGTAAAGAAGATTGACGACTGCCGGTAAGATACGCTTAGAGATATATGACGGGGTGAATGACGAGATAGCGGAGGCCATAAGGGTCTCTATTTTAGTGCATGCCGGACGGGCGTGGGAGGCTGTACATGTGACTAAGGGGTCCCTGATCTTCAGCGAGTCGTCGAGCTTGGAGTACAGAAACCCTTCTTTGATACCTCCTGTATCAGTGATACATTAGTCTCATGTGGTACGTCACTCCTTGAGAAAACGAACCTTGGCAAAAGTATACTGCGTCAATCTGAGGAGCCGCGGAAACGAGGGCCTGTACGAGCATCAGAATTCCGGGAAGCTGAGAGGCTCGACGTTTAGATATTCTGAAAACGTCTTCCAATTTGTCCATCGTCTTATCGTTCACTTGTTTTTGAGCCACCTTTTCGAGGTCTTTTATTGAGCACCGGTAGCCGTTGATGATCGGTACAGGGTAGTACTCATCGTCAGATAACATACTCATAGCGAGGCAGCCCAGACCTCGGAAGCCGCCTCCAGAGAGGTACAAGTTTGCGCCTTTAAGTGGGAACGGTGGTTTAATTTTTTTGAAAGCCAGAGCGAACGCAGATGTGATTTCTGACTTGATCCCCTCGACTCTCTGTGCCCGGAGTCTCTGGAAAACAGCGGCGGCGCCGTAGGGGAGCGAGACGGCCGAGTCGGACATGACGCACTTGCCCCCCACACTAGAAGCCCATGAAATCTGAATACTGCCACCGCCAAGATCCATTACAAGGCCTTTGATCTCGTAAAACGAAGAGGCAATGCCCATGGCGCCATATACTGCCTCCATCCTTTGCGACAACAAACTCACGGTCCAGCTCGAGTTGATATTCCTGATCATGGCGAATATCTCGTCCGAATTCGCAGCTGATCTGGATGCCTCGGTGCCGAATACTGAAACGTTCTTGTCAGGGACATTGAGAGCCTTACAAATTTTGTCGAATCGCGTGATCGCAATGCGGAGTGTGTTCAGTACGTCGTCGGAAATCCGTCGGTCGGGGGAGGCGGCCAACGCATCATAAAGAGATATTTTTGCCCTCTCCTGAAACACTATGGGCAGGTTCCGCGAGACCAGGGAATCAGAGAGGTCGGAGACGCAAAATCGTACCGCGTTTGAGCCAATGTCAACGACGCCAATCAGCATTCCGTCAGTGTGTTAATATCAGAAAGTTGTCGATAATGTGTGCGAATAGATCCGGTTGAGTGGTGATTAGGCAGAGAGCAGTGCGGATACCGATCAAGGGCTGCAAAGATCACATGTAGCGTCAGTCAACAAGTTGGCCGAATATGGAATCAGATGACCGTCGAGTTAGATTTTAATTCTTACTTTGATCAGCAAGACGAAGCAAGGTGATCGCAGGATGTTATTTGTGGAGATTTTCCATTACCTGTATGACTTACCAGATTTCTGCGCCGCACCGAGCTGCACGTGGTTTACCGCAAACCACTTCTCGCCTTGCCTAGTATTTTGTCGTTACTGTCGGAGTGGATCTGACCCAGCAACGGAGTTGGCACACTCCCGACGCGCTTTGACGTGCGCTCATGTTATATAATTATTCTGCTTGCCAGTTGGCGTAGCAGCTCGTAATCAACTTATGCCATCCATGCTTCGCCGCCCTGGCGAGATGGTGCATGGGACAATCTGGAAAAGCGTGACTATTAAGCTCTCTAATTAGACGCTAATGATCATTAGCGCATTTGTACCGCTTTTTAGACATCGGCGATGTAAGCGCGCGGGAACCCTAACTGGCCAGCGCGGTTCCGGATAAACAATCGCCGCAATGAGCGCAGAATCGCGCTACTTTGGCCATTAGCTCAGGTAATGGCTCTTTGGAACTGTGTAAAGGGGAGATTACGCACATGACATTCTTGCGCATCTGACTGACTGACTGACTGACTGCACTTCACTTCACTGCCCTGCACTGAAACAGCCCAATACAGATTTCCACTGCGCAATCGAAGTCTGAGAGAACCTCCGACAATATCAGACTTCTTCGCTCTCGGATCAATCATCTACGAAATTGAAACCACCATTCTCTGAGCCCTCGAGGGTGAACCATTTTGCCGGACACTTCGGGTTTGGTGTACAAGACATACTGGCAAGTGTCCCTTTCAGGACCGCTTCAAAGTTGTTGGAGATTCTACCGTCTGTTGGTGTGTGATAACAGTCTATGTTTTTGTCTCGACTTGATATTACCTAAACTCAGGTTGAGATGTTGTATGATTAGAAAGCATTATATGGGATTTTTGTATTAATGCCAAAGAGAAATATATATGCCAATATTAATAATGACAAATGATATACATAAAACCGATCACAATGCTTGACAACTGCACATGCTTTTCATACCTTCCAACCTCCACCAGTGCGATATCACTCTTTGTACAATCCATGCGAAATAGTTAATAATAGTACACAGTAAGCAAGCAACCACGCCCACACCTAACATAGACCCTTGAAATAACACATGCAAAAAAACATGTTTTGAACGAAACTTTTGAGAACTTGAGTAAAGTATTTACACATGAAAAAGTAAGACAGCGACCAATAACCCTTCTATAATATCATCACGCGTAATGATTCAACTTGAAGAGCCGAACCTTGCCGCCTTCGTTACCAGTAGCAAACATCTCGGATCCAGCGCTGAAGGCGCTCGACGTGACTTTACCAAGTGGCGTGCCTGATGTCGGCCAGTTCTTGAATACCGTTCCAGAAGGAAGGTGCGCAAATCTGAAGGCGTCTTTCTTCGCGCGAGAAGCAATACCGAGGAGCTGCCCGTCATGCGAAAATTCAAGACCGGAAATCGACGTCACTAGCTGGTCGAACGTGCAGAGAAGCTTGGGCTGATCATCGTCTTTCTTCGTAATATCATACACATTCACAATGCCGCTTTGACTTCCCAGGGCAACCAAATTGTCCGTTGCAGAAAGTGTTGTAATGCCAATGCCCCCATAATCTGCCCATCGCGAGATATATCGTCGCTCAGATGTGCTCCATTCCCATACCTCACCAGCAGAGTTCGCAATTGTCATGCTCCCTCCATCGCGACTCCACACAAAGTCGGCAACGTGGCCACCTTCGATTTTGGCCCCCGATATCCACTGTCCGCTGTTCGCGTCAAGCAGGTTGATCCATCCGCCTGACCCAATCAATCCAATAAACCGCCCGCACGGCGACAGCTTGAACCGTTCCATGCTGTGCTGATGACGTTCATGACCATACATCCGCGACATCTTGTCCACGCTGCCGGATTCAAGGTCCCAGACGTAGAAATATCGACGACGACCACCTGCAAACGCGCGTCGTCCGTCAGCGTGGAATTGAGCAGTCTGAACTGGCGACGAACGAATGTGAAGGGACGTGGCAAGCGGATTAACTTTACCGTCGACATTGTAGATTCGAAGAGTTCTGTCGTAACCAGCCGACAATAGCAAGGGAAGCGACGGGTGGAAAGAGAGCGTCTGAACAGCGGCTTGAGAGGGGGCTTGTTGGTTTGCATCACGAAGACGAGAAATGTCGAGCATCAAAGACGGGAGTAACTTAGCCTTTGACTTTGATGTATACCGAGCTGTGCTTTGTAATAATGTCTTCAATGGATCAGTGGCTAGCATTCGCTCCTCGTCGTCCTCGGCTTCATAATCGTCGCCTGACCCGGATTCAGAGGAGTTGGCCGACTGTTTCTTCCGCTTCTGGATAGAGGGATTGGCCCAGTCTGGAACCGGATAGAGTCTTTGAAACTGAGAGCGTAGCCGAGCAGTATACTCCTTGCCATTAATATAATCTTCTTCTTCGGTTGAGCGAAGTTTTCGAAGGCGATCAGTAGATGTAAGCGAAATATTCAACTGCTCGTCGTCACTGTCAATCCAGGCAGCTGGTGGACCACGATCCTTTTTACGGTCGCCAGCGGTCGCTGTCGCCATCGGCACATCCTCCGAAACAATCGCAGATATAGCCTGATCATTGATTCCATCGACGACAAAGAGCTAATTATTATTAGCAAAATAAACATAAATCTTCACTATAATCGCAAAGTACCTCGTCATCATGGAGATTTTCAAATGTCGTAACAGCTTCGTCCTCTTCCTCGGGAAGCTCTTCCGACTCTGCAGATTCATCAGGTCCCTCATAAAATTCAGGTTCGGCAACCTCCTTCAACCCATCCTCGAAACCTTCTAAGTCACCGAAGACCGCACGTTCAAGCGCGAGCTCAACGTCGTCCTTAGGCTTGCTGGACTGCTCGTTCTTCTGCTTCTTTGGCGGCGACGCCATGAGTGAGAACCCACCGCTCGGCTTAGCTGGCGCGGATTTCGACAGCTTTTTTGGCATTTAGCGAGCGATCTGGACTGAATATCAAGTACCTGCAGGCCCCGTAAAAAAGAAGAAGAAAATATAATTTACGATGTGGAAACAACGAAATATGACGAATGATGATCACAATATAAGCCGTCAACGTTGGTGCTATCCTAAGTTCAACGGTGCAAACTTTTTGGTGGAAGTTGTGCGGCGTGCTTAGCCTTTGCCTGCTGAAATTTTTTTTTTTTTTTCGCTCCCGTTGTACCTAAGGATAACTGTTCTCTGCAGCTTGGCTTGTCCCCCCCAGCAGAAATGAGAAGTTGTTCCGTGCGTTTATTGAGTTTATTCTTCAGAAATGCTACTACCGTTGGTCGAGAATAGCGGACGTACGTGACTGCGCTTGAAAAGTTTTGCGAGATGGACGTGCCGCCGGTGACGTCATTTTTTGTAGTAATAACTGCAGGCAGTCTGATCCTCACGTGACTGATAGGTGGTTTGACTCGGCGCTCTACGACACTTACCCATGACCATCCCAAAATTTAGACTGTGTATGCCATCTATGTGACATATTCAGGCCACGCAAGCGAGGCAAGTTATTCATTGTTTATAGTTTAGTCGTCTGATTGTTAAGTAATGCCAATTGAAGTTTATTCCGCGGTAGTAGCAAAGCCAATTTGAATTGCGATCCATCACAAGGCGAAGGCCCGTCATCTTGATCCCCAACGTGTTATACAAGAATACAACTTATGTTGCCAATAATATTGATAACGCTATGGCATTTTGGTAGAGTTCTGTAGACCAACCACTCCGAAGCTAACAATGATGCAACAGTATGCAAGAGTGTAGCTTATAACAAAGAATCAACTCCAAACTGGTCATAAGTAATGGGCGCGGGACACATGCATGGCATTGGCTGTAGTATGAGTATGTTTATCAATTATTATTGTAGTACGACACTAATAGTGATAGTAAAATGTGATACGACGCTTCATCTGGTTCAAGATCCACGCAGCTTCTTCCATCTCGCGATTAACGGGAAACGTCACATGTCGGGGAACCATTTCTTCCTCTGAAGTATACTCTGTCTCTGTCTCTGAATCTGTCTCCGTCTTGAGATGCGTATATCTTAAAACAACTAGTTTTGAGGGCTCAGGCTCCACAAATTGCTTTGGTGGTGTCTTGATTGCCATTGTTCGAGTCTTCGGTTCCATTGTCGTGCTAAAATTCGTTTGGTTGACTTTCGATGTATGGCTGGTCGGTTTGGAGTTAATAAGCGTGAGCTTGAAAACCGAATTTTTTTGAGATTCAGTGGCAGCATTATCACTGATTTTCTTGGGTGGAGAGCGTGCACGGGTCGACCGTCTACTGGGTGCTGTCGAGTTGTCCTGGTTCTTGCCAGAGCGCATCGATGAAGTCATCTTGCGGCTGAGTAAAAGCGCTGGGAATTTTCGAATACTGATAAACGAGGTTGATGTGATAACAGAGGGGAGGCCGCGGACTGGTTAATGGAGATTTTATGGTCGTGGTTTCCTTGTTCAATCGGTTCGTTGATTTGCGCTGTTGTCGAAAAGACTTGTCAGGTGATATTCCTCAACAAGGACCTGAAAGTGATTAGCATGAAGTAGTTAGCGCTTTTAAGGATGGTATGGCTAGTACAAGGCCTTAAAATGACGAGGTCGTCGGTTTCAGTGTTTACCTTCACCCAGCCAGGCCAGACTGCAACTCGCGCGATTTTCCTTAAACTGTTTGAACTGCGCAAACATTTACGGTGTGGGCACGCTATATTTGACTGCTGGAGGTTTTATGGTGTTTCTATGGTATGCACAATCACGTATGTTTTATTGAGCAGCGTCGGCACGGAGATATGAACCGTCCTGCAAACTCGATAGGGACCAACAATAGCTAGCAATCCATGCCGAATTCTGTTATGCGTAGAATACACCTGCATCAATAAGAATTGGTGCTAGCTACTTTCTATAATAGTGACGCCCAATTACAAATATCGCGGTTTGGTGTTGTCCACACGACTGAAGATGATCAGCTCAAACTACATAGTGCATAATCAAACCCTGTATTGGGATAGGTGCACATAAGTTTCAATGACTGTATCGTACCTGGAACCGCAGGTTACATAAATCTCTGCGTAAGGCAGATGTGGGCACCGCCGGTGGTGACGCAGATTGTAGTTCGAGGGATAAATGGCATCATCCTGACCAGAATCTCCACGACTAACACTTGCTTGCCTAACAATCGATAGAATTAGCGATGTGAATGTTATATCGTACAGCTCATTCAGCTCATTCTGATAGTATGCTCATGCCCCTAATGAACTTCAAAAATGGCTCACATGGAGACACGACGCCGTTATCAAGGCGCAACAAAACGCGGGGTGCTATTTCTGCAGCATATGTATTTAAGCATTAAACGAGTTTCTACTACAAATTTTTTTCATTTCTTCTGCACATCGGCCATTTTCCGTGAGTTCGTACAACGCTGAAAGTAAACCATCAGAGGATAAACTCTCAGAATAGGAGCTAGACAGTACTGACTGTGGTTTATTTTAATCTAAAAGAGCTTCTTCAGATATCGTTGATCAGCTCTGAAACCCATCAATAATCATGTATGCTGCAGGTCACTGATTGTGGAATCGCGCCAGTTGACACTCTACAAGCAGTGTCTAACCCGCTCAATGAGTAAACTACTCCACATCCGCCTAGATCTATTAAAAATTGCGAGAGTACCATTTTTCTGATAATTAATAGGCAAATTTCATTCCCGTTCGGTAGGGATCACGTTGTGGTTATCTAGTTGCAATCGATGCCAACTAGGTGGTAACCGAAATCCCACCCGCTCATGGACCCGATTTGAGTGCCGACATCGCCCGTATTTTCGAGTATCGTCGTCTGATGTCCCTTCGTATGGGTTAGGGCTATGTCGTCCCCGGACTATACTAAGAACTTTGTGGTGTAATTGTAGGTAAAAATGCGATCTGGAAATGCCGCAAATCAACAACCCATGAGTCAGATACGCCATGTTATCGTGTGTCGGACGCGTTTACCATGTGGAATCGAGAGCTTTCCTCGCACGACGTAGACAAATAATAAGGCTCATCCATTTAGGTCAGATGCTCGATGTGAATTTGATCTTGCGATGAAATATATAGTATATACTATAGGGGTGGGTACGATTTGCGAGCTACTCGTAACTCGTAATCGTATAGTCTAATACGATTACTATACGATTGGTTGTAAAGTCTACGATTAACTATACGAGCAATCACCTAAGTCACTCGCAAAAAATCGTATAATTAGGCACGTGACTCAAGGCTTAACTGAAAAATCAAGTACAAATGCCTAATTACATGTCCGATTCCTTCGAGTATTGATCTGCCAGCAATGTGAGAGTCCTCATAGTCCCAGACTCCAACGAGTTCCTCCTTATTCCTAGTAGATCTCTACCTTTACTGAATAGCCTCTCAACCGCGACCTCAGAGGCCGGGATTGCGAGGTAGTCTCTTGCTGCAGCTGCCATCTGTGGGTAATCTTCTTTGTGCGCTCTCCACCACCGCAAGAGCCATCCTTCCTCAGTAGATGCTACATCTGCTGTCTCTTCTTCAAAGTATCTGTCTATATCTGACCGCAAAGCTCTTCGTTGGATCTTGAGAGCATACGAGACTCTAACGTGGGCTT
This sequence comes from Lipomyces doorenjongii, assembly GCF_038497915.1. Lineage (NCBI taxonomy): Eukaryota > Fungi > Ascomycota > Lipomycetes > Lipomycetales > Lipomycetaceae > Lipomyces > Lipomyces doorenjongii. The sequence goes on from NW_027118074.1 coordinate 297,482, forward strand.
CCCAACTCTTTCAATTTCTTGAATATTCTCTGGCACCGCAAGAGGATACTCTCTATGCAGCTTTTCTTTCATCGCTTCCACTATAAATTTCGCAGCGTCCTCATATTTCAGTTCAGCTTTCAATAGCTCGGCTTTAAACCTAGGGTCCAAGATCAAGGCTATATAATAAGCATCCTGTTCATCAAGAAATGCGTAGTATTTATGATACTTTTTCAACCCCTGTGCCACTGCAAGTGCAATCTCATCGTTCAAGTCGGCGAATTCTCCTTGTCGAGTGCTCGCACTGTCCAACAAATCCTGTAACTCATAGTACACACCAATACTCAAGCTAATTGAGAGCCCTTTTGTAGATACGAGGTTGGCAAATTCGTCAAACTTTTGTAGGACTCTTGCAGTCTGTCCAAGTTGCTCCCAATCTGATGCTGTAAAAGGAGGCAAAAGTCGGACGGCATTTAGGTAACATCGGATCTGTTCCTTTGCAGCTAATCCACTTTGAAGCATGCGGTAGGTAGAGTTCCATCTGGTGTCGACATCGTACTCTATGTACTTGTCCTTTCAATCCATTAATTGAGCAAAGGTTCTTCCAACCCTCTCGACGTTGTGGACTTCTAAGGATCCATAGAGTCAGGATTCGAAGCCTAGACAGAGCAGAGTGACGCCCGATTGGTTTACCATCACGTATTTGATCGCATGCCTCCACTGCAATGTTCGTGTCTCCACACTTCAAAGCTTTAAGGATATCCTTCACAATGAGGTTAAGCACGTGAGCTAAGCAGCTAAGAATGCTTTCGCGACCTTGAAATCGCACGTCGGTTTCTTCTTTCAGCTTCAAGCCTGGACTTTCGACAAAGGTGCGATTGTTACTAGCATTATCTGCAGTTACACTGATCAACTTTTTCGTGAGCCCGAGCTCTTTCAACATACTGCACGCCATTCTGCCATGTTCTCGCCAGTGTGCACACCAATTACCTCTCCAAACTCGAAAACCCTTTCTTTATATTCGAATTCGCCTGTCAACCAATGCCCAACTACTCCAAGGACTGCGATGTGGTTCTGGCTAGTCCAGACATCGAGGGAAAGGGCAATTGTATGACAAGTTTTATCTAGTTCTTCCTTCAACCCTGCACGGCACACCTCGAACTCTACGTTGATTCTTTGTCGTAATGTCTTGCGAGTGGTAAATGGCATGTCCACACCTGGAATACCTTTGAAGATTTGCAAAAAAGCGGGACGCTCAATGACAGTAAATGGCTGTCTTGTAAGCACGACCCAGCGAATAAGATTCCTCTCTAATAGTTCTGAGGTGTTTACAGTCTCCTTTTGCTTCCACGTTGTCATGATCGTTGACTGATTCTTGGTATCATTCTTATATCCAAACTATGAGCTCTCTGCAATGATAGGACATATTAGTTGTAGATGTCGATCTAGCGGAGTCCTTGATTGACCAATTCCGACAGTGCTTGCAAGTTATCAGCTGATCGTGCCTAAGCTTTTGGATCGCTTAGGCTTCCACTGTTGGTTTAGAGTTGTAACTTCAACTGCTCCCAGAGCCACTAATTCGCAGTCCAACGTGTAAATTGAGAAGAAATCCTATCGTCCGTGAGGACTGCCTGAGATCTCTTGCCTTTCGTCAGTCAGATTTCTAGACAATGATGTGATGGATTGACGATCTGGCTAATAGAATCCTCCGGTCCTAGCTCAAAGGAGCTCTCAATTGGTGACTGTAGGCCGCTGGTGAGCGAGACATTCTCCACCGGCTCATCTCCTTCGTACCCATCATTCAATAGCAAGTAATCTACACCCTACACTTAATTGTTGATATATTTGGGAGGACGAATGGGTCCCTCGGCAGGGGTTATAGGCGCAGGAAAGCTACAACCCCTCGGTATAACCCTACCTTCCGAATTAGGAATACGATTACTATACGATTACTATACGATTACTATACGCTTACTATACGATTACTCTACGATTAAAACTTAATTTGTGCGATTAACTTTACAGATAATCTCAAAAGTTGACGGTACCGTAATCGTACCCAGCCTCTAATATACTATTTAGTTAAACTGCGTAATAATTTACAAAGTCCATACGCTGCAAAATGTGAAATTTATGTGCGGTGTATTGAAAAAATAAAGTTTTGCGATGTGCGTCGCTGCACATCCTCTGCGCGTTGGCAATAACGGTCTGAAGTCCTTCAAACAGCACCTCGCGTAGTAGGCGTGACGTCAACAAACTACCATCCGAACATGCCACCTGCACGAGAGCCCATCAGCCCATCATCTACTGCTCCTTCTTCTGCGTCTGAGAAAGAAAATATGGCATCCCGGAGCCGACGACGCGAGCACACTCAGACAGAGACGCCAAGTGATGACAACGAACGCGTCTCGCGCGCGAACGAGCGGAGTAGACAGGTGGTGCAAAATCCCTTTCAGAAACGGAAAGCTACACATATTGGTGCCGATGATACTAGTAATAAGGTGCAGACTTCGCAGGGCTACGACGCGAACCAGCCTGTCTCCGAACGACGACAACTCCGGAAAGATTATCGCAAACTTACGAAACAGACTGTGGAGTCACGACAAGCATATTTGAAGCAGGGCGATCCTGGAATAACGAAGACAGTTAACGCAGCAAATGATTTGTACAAGAGAGTCAAACAGACACACGAGGCTGTGCTGGATTCGAGCTTACTGGTTATTACTGGTGAGATGGCCTACCAGAAAGTGCGCAATTTCAAGCTCGGCTCGTCTGTGGATTTCGACTTGGATGATTTTGTTATCCGGGTGAAGAAGTTTTTGTACGGAGACAGAGATCGGAACGAAAATGGCGCGGAGGATTCAGAAGACGATGTCGATGGATTTGCAGAGGAGGATACGCAAGCGTGGGGAAAGCTGGGCAAAGTGGCGACTGGCGTCTTACTACGCCCAGCGACACACGAATTTCTAGCAGCACACGCTGAGCCACGTGCTCCTAGAGCGCCTGTACAACGCACGCAAGGACTAGGACTCAGTCGAAACAAGGCTGATCTTGTGCGACCAGAGGTTATCCAAGAAAGTAGCATCGTTCGCCAGGAGAATAATACCTCCACTAGTGTCATTATGGTCAAGACGGTCATGGAAATGTTGCAGCGACCAGTTAACGCGTTCGAGTTGATTTTGAACCCAGAGAGCTTTTCCCAATCAGTGGAGAACATGTTCTATCTGTCGTTCCTGGTGCGCGACGGTATTGTCAGCCTTGACGAGGACGAGGACGGGGTTCTTATGGCCTGTAAGTTGTGGTTTCTAAGTAGGAATGAACGAGCTAATGCAGATTTGAATTAGCACTGATTGAAATGCCTGATGGAAATGATCCTGAGTACCGGCAGAAAATTGAAGATATCAGACGCCGCCGAGATGAGGGCCAGAAACAGACAGTGTTCGAGCTCGACTATGAGAGCTGGAGAATGCTTATTGAGGCATTTGATATCAAACGCAGTCATATCCCGACACGTGCGACCGTTCAATCTGTTACAAACAGCTCTGGAGCTGGGTCTCTGTGGTACGGCTAACTGCATGTGATCCTCGCTCACAGATTGAAAGGATGATTAGTTAATTCTAAATTGGTGTCTTATTTCCATAGTTGTATTATTATGAATGTGGGATAAATTAGAGTATTTAGATCTTTACCAACTATGTACATTAGATTTGTTGATATTAGCTTCTGTGACAACTAGTGTATTGGGATTGAAGGGTAATACACGGGTATACAACATCCACATAAGATGCTCTGAAGTCGTTACTGTCTACAGTTAAATAAACCTATAGACATATGAACTAAAGAGATTCCATAACTATACAAGCCAGTGAAAATATGTCCTCGAAAGCTTAAATAAGTATATCTAATCCCCTCGTAGGACGAAGCCACTGACGATAGACTGGAGCTGACGGCGCAGTTTTCAAAGACAAGATGATAAACCCGTCCATATAGAGGAATTTCAGATATTAGTGCGCCGCCTTCTAGTTGAGGTCGTGAATCTTAATACCTGGTAAACGAGTCAAAACAAGACCTTCATGTTGTGAATGACAACGAGAGACTACTGTATGCTTTTGCAGACATGTATTCTTTAGGTCTTCTCCTGCTGCATCAGTACCCCAGAGTAAAGAGCGGATGAGGCTTCACCAATGCTGAGCACAGGAGCTCGGACGTGCTCCTGTCTCCACTGTCCACATGAATTATCAACGTTGACAGCGAACCACCCTATCCCTTCTGCATGCGACCTCTGGTCGGCATATACTGTAGTGGCAGTCCCGAGACCTTATTTCTCATATTCGATCACACCGAACTCAGTTGTGGGGCATTCCAATACGAAGGTTTGCGGTACCTACGCCAAACAATTTTTCGGTCGCTTGCGGCTTCGCAAGGCCTAGCATCACCTCTAGCCGGTCGGGGCAAAGGCTATGAACCATATCACGGCGGCCGTAAGCGCAGCTGATAGCAACTAACTTGCTCAACTCAATGTCTCTGCACCACACGCAGTTGCAAAACTCTTCCTTCGCTCTGATCATGGGTGATGAATACATCGTCCAATTAAAAGTTAGCATCTCGATCACATCTGCACATGGTTAATATCTGCGGGGAAGCGTGCCACATGCACCCCAGAAGCACGGGTGGTGTCAAATTAGTTGATTTGCAACGAACTCGCCGAAAATGTGCGGCTCTCTGCGGGTTAGGGACCTCATTACAAAATTAACCCTCTGCGGAAATATCTGTGAAACGACGTAGGTAAGCACTCCGTAGATATGATTCTCGACGATATAAGATCAACAGCAGCTACATATGGCTTTGACCGCTGCGAAGCGGTAAAGCCTACTGTTAAAATCTGGAAGCTATCTAATTTTACACAAATGCCATAGGGCATGCAAATGCCATAATGCTATTCGTAATGATATTGACACAGTCATGTTTGTTTTTGTAAATCAAACATCTTTAAAAAATCGAACGACGCCGCAACCACATTATCTGTTTTCGCTAAATCATCTTCATATGCAGCTGCTGCTGGTGTCACCACAGACGGCTTCGTTGGGGTAAATTTATACGCTGTAACGGCACATTTGGGTTTCCCATTAGTCTCTTCATCCATCATCGATTGGCCACTTTTCACGTCTTGACGGTCAGCCCCGTCAGCCGTGATCTTTGGCATAGAAGTAGCTTCCATCAACGAAACTGACGATGGAATTGTCACCGACTTCGGAGATAATGGTGCGGTACTCTTCTTGATATCGTCGACATGCTTCTTTTTACTATCGGATTTCTTCTTGTTCAACTTATCCTTGTCTTTATCTCCCTTTTTCTTTTTTTTCGATATAGACTGATCTTCGCACTGATCATTATCCGATTGGTCAACGACATCACGTTCGTGTCCAAAGACAACACGGCCGTATTCTATACTCTCTTGTCGGATCTTTTCAGCCTTCTCTTCGTCGACATTTTGGTCTTCCATAATCAACCGGATAGCTAGTTCCGGCACCAGCACAGCCGAGGCATATCCGGTTATCGAAACATTCGTGATCCATCTATTCCGTCGAGATGCTCGTCTGATTGCACTTTCACTGCTCCGCAATGCCACACGTAATAACACACTATTGCCTTTCAATCCGTAATATCCTGGCAATAGATCTCCAAGACCATCCTCCATTTGTCCCAAAGCATCCATGCGACGACCTCCAAGGGCAAGAGCACCAGCTTTAGCTTTCTCTTGAAATATTGACGGTCTATTTTCGTTGATAATATCAGAGAGGATTGCAACATACTTTTCGGCCCGCGCAGCAAGATTGCTTTCGTCCAATTCAGTAGGGTAATTCTTTCCCTTTGAGTCCGCTAACGTAGATTCCCGTCGATGGCTGATACAGATCGCATAAGACCGCCGTAACGAATCCGAGACGACCTTGAATCGATCTCTCACGGCCTCCGAGACCTCCATTCCGCACATCGGACACGTCCGGAGTTGTATCTTGTCGTCAAAATTACGTATGGCTTGCTCATGCTCATTCACACTATGCTTCATTTCGATAGCCTCTATTGCTGCTAATTGTGACGATGCCGGTGATGAAGACAAGTAGTCATTGTCGTCGATAGCTCTGTCTGGAATAGTAATATCCACCACTTTCTGGTTGGCTTCGTTGATAATTGTTGTTGATGCTTCCATGAGCTGTTTAAATAGATCCAGCTGGATACCCGGCTTTTCTGGGCTAGCCTGCTGCGAGCTCATATCCGACACTTGAGCCGTTGACAGCTCGTCAGGACTTGAGCCAGCTCCCGGATTTCGCCGCATTTGTGTAGGTGTCTCGTCTTGCTCGTTGTCGCTCACCTCGATAGACGCACCATGTCCCCGAATATGTCTTGTCTTTCTAATCGTCTTATATGTACGCAATGTAGTACCGCGTTCGACTTGGCTCGATGTCAGTCGTGGCTGATCCGGTCGTGGGGACAAACGCAGTGAGCTCTGTGAGGAATGTGACCCGTCCTGAGGTGATTGCCGACTCCATGATGTTCTCAACGGTCCAGTTCCACCCGACTGCCATTCCGACGTACGGACAACCTTATTTGGATTTTTCAGCGCAGACTGGATCATCTCGTTAAATGGTACCGCTACGGTTGACGAAAGCGACGATGACTGCGACGAAGACGCAGTCAAGAAATTGCTGAGAGTTGCCACAGACATGGTCTGTGGCACCGATCCGACCTTGGTCGGTGTCTTCTGGCGCTTGACCCGGCTGCCATGTACTTCATCATCGCTCTGGTTTGTCACTTCGATGTACCGTTTCGGTGAGCTGTGCGGACGCGATATATCGCGGCTGCCGGTACCCCGGTGGATACTGTCCGCATACTTCGTACTGGATCTTTTATCGTCTCGTATCCGCCGTGGTGATCGTGGCGGGTTATATCGATCGCTCCTATCGCGCTGCGGTTGACTGGGCCTGTCAGAATTCATCTGGCCACTCCCGGTTGCGAATGAATTCATTGACGATTGCGTAGTGCGCGACATCGCGTATGACATTACCACGAATTGGAAATAGCGGATGCCGATATTTTATTAAGCTATCGAAATTGCTCGAATATATGTCGAGCTGCTGCCAGCGACCAATAGTGCCTGTGACGCGTAACACCGTTGACATTTTATGGAACATTGGTAGGGCTAGGGCGGGGAGACACAGGCGACGCGACGGTCACGCGTTATTTCCTCCATATCGTTTGCGTTGCTCTATTGCTACAGTACGTCAAGGTATGATAACGTATTACAAAATGCAGGCGTATCCCAGGAAATTACATATACTAAGATTCCGCAACAGCGATTGTCGCATTTACCCGCGGTACTCTGAATTCATAAGCAGAGAGTGGTTACAGGATTACATTACCACTTATAGACAAAAAGGGGAGACATGTTACTCGGAATAACTCCGAAGGCCTAATTTACATCTTTGATATATACAACAAAAACTAGGTTGGAGCAGTATTGTAGCAACGAACTTCAAATGGTCTAACCAAGAGTCAACGGCCAAGAACAAGTCACGGCACACCATGGAAGCTCATTACAAGTAGAAGTCGCTATATTTCTTCGCATAATACGCGCCAGCAGTCAATCCAAGAATAGTCAATCCAACAGGAACTCCTTTCTTGAGCCGAATTGCACGCGGAGCACTGGCAGCAACCAAGAGCTATATCGAGTTAGGACGTCACTCCTTGAAATTAAAATGGTCGACAGTAAAGAAGGTATTCATACCAAAGAGGCAGCCAGAGCGGTGTGAATGCCATACTCCTTATTCTGCTTCAAGAGGTAGCCTACAATGATTAATCAAACCGAAAATGTGAAAAGCAAGTAATTTATCTAATACCGCTGATTCCATAAAGAACGCCAACGCCAACACCACCGATAAGGGAAGGAACAGATTTCCGGCGACTGCATTAGAACTCATGTTTAGCGAGTCGCCCATATGCTACACAGTAACAACGAGTATGATAGTGCGTTTCAGAAAGAGAGTATCCACACTTACGCATAGCCGGCAATACCGCCGATGCTGCAGAGGGCGGCCAGAGTAAACGCGGGATGCTCCTGTCATACTCGATTAGATGGCAGTTGGCGATTGAAGATTGCGGTTCGACTCAACAGTGACATTCAGAAGATTAAGACGACGGCTGTAGTGACCATGCTTACTTACCATTACTGAATTGGACTATTTCGATACTGTAAAAATCGGCGTGGTAAACGATATGATAATGCAACTGAAAAGGCGTCAGCGTGGCTTGTAACACAAATGATGGCGGCCAAGTTTAATATAATAGTGCAAACTCTAATATGTGAGAATCCAACAACACAACATCGATTATTAACTTTTCGCACACTGGCTGAATATCTGATGATTAATGGGAAGAGTGGAATAGTTAGGAATAGCAAAGTGTAGTTAATTCAGATATCGTTGAGTGCCACGTACGTGAACTAAGAATGGTTTTATCTTGTATTATGATACGAGCCCACGCTTATCTTTCAAAAACAGTAATCGCGAAGTTTCGCAATCAGGGAACAATTACTATTAGACTCAATAAGGCAGCCACTCTAGCTGCGTGCTTATGATCATCATGTAACATTCTTGGTTTAACTTGACTAAAGCATTGAGCAGTGAAACCAACATCATAGTAACTTTTACATAAATAATGATGATAATGTACAATCGCCCCAACTTCCACCAGCCTATCCCATATATTATACGAACAGTTTCCGATTAGCAACGGTGACGAAAGTATTGCTTTTAATTGATGAAATTGTAGGCGAAAAAGTGGAGGACCAAGCTACCGAAGATGAAGTCCGCGAATGCACTACATTATTTGCTAGCATTAGTAGTAGCTCCACAAACATAGATCTATTTCTCAATGAAAAAAGGACACTTATACCGTTCTGGTGTAACTTTCTCGAATTGACTGCTGTTGTTGGGATTTGCTTGCATACGGAGCGAAGCTAGAATTGAACACGTCAGCGCCACTGCGTCCCAATTGATCACTAGATTAACCAGTTTCATTTTTAGCCCAGTGACTTACCTGTGAGAACAAATTGGCCTACAGTGATACTGAATCCAGAAAGAAAGGCATTGAAAGGCTATATTTATCTTCGTCAATAGTGTCCACGGAGACAATATAACAGCGGATCAGGATAGCTCACGTAATTTCCGACTAATATGCAATATACGAACTGAATAAGTCCAACCGCTACTAGAAACAACATAAATGCATCAACTAGCTTGAACTTCCTGGGAGTATCTGCAACATAGGAATTCCAAGCTTGGTAGACAATTGCTGATGTGTCTGCCGCCGTAGGGAGCGCTGGAATCCTTGACGCGGCAGGAGTTGAGACACCGGATGTTGCTGGCGATTCGGTCGCCGGTGAATGAGAAGAAGATACAGCACCAGCCTTAGCAACTGCTTGACGCGGAGTTCTCTTTGGTGCCATGGTTTCTGTTCTGAACAGCTAGATCAGGTTGAGGGACTTTGAGTATGATATATTGAACACCCTATTTTTGAGGAGGTCAGCCCTAACCACTATTGATTTGACCTAACCCTTTAAAGTTGCCAAACTGCACGAGGAGCCCCAAAGCAAAAGTCAAAATTTTGACTTCGCTTCTCGAATTTGAATTTTGAGTCGCTTAAGACGGCGATTCCTTCTGACCTGTAAGGCTCCGAATTTTCCTTTTTAGATTTTGCCTAAATGTAATAAAAGTTTCTCCATGTTCCACGGAATGATGGGATGACGGGTGATAAGTGTTAACGACAATTGCGTGACCTTTTGTTAAGGTAGGGATGCGGTCGCGTATACAGTGATGTTCGCTGTAAGCCAGTCAATAAATCGTCGCTATACAGCCTTGGAAACCATAATATTTAGTAAAGTTCCAAAGGATTGTGATGCCATGCTGTGGGGTAGATTAGTGTGCACGCGCTTGGTTTGCGTTGGGACGTCGATACCGCGTGCCTCAGTTAACGCTGAAGTTGTTTTGTCGATCAACCGCGTCCTGCTGCTTTCCCACAGAAAATAAAAAAAATAAATGCTGCGATTCCGGGCGATGACACTGACTTGGTGTCTGCCATAAATTCTGGCATTGTACCTGAATTACAGGTCAGTGACCTGTAAATACATCGGCATGCCTTCATTCGACAATCTACCACTTGAAATCAACGAGCTCATTCTCCAGCATGCAAATGTGCTCACTGCGCCTTCAGGACTTCCACGAATGCATGCGTATGTGAATTACACGAGAGATGTTAGATTCAACTATTCAGACTACTCCCTTCTGAGTCGAACATGGCGAGAACTTATCCAACGCGAGTTATTCCGTCATCCAGTGTTCGTGATGGACCATGACCCGACAGCCCAGAGAGTATTCGGCTTGCGAGCAAACCTAGAGAAAGCTGAAAGGATATACAAAGAGAATCCGGAGTTGGCAGGGTATTCACATGGCGCGGACGTGAAAGTTGTTCCAAGGGATGTACCCTGTCCTACTGATTCTGCAGCTATCCGGAACTTATTGTACCGAGTTTGGGTGTTGTTGAAGCAGCTCGCAATGTCGTCATCAAGAAGTATTCTGAATAGTGAAGAATTTTACGGCATTGAGTATATTTTCAAGATCAGATTTATCACCGTAAACGATTACACGTCCTACGTCAAGCCCCTCTTCGCGAAGGTTGATTGTTCTAACGAATTCTCCTTGCCAGAAATTGGAGTCCCGATTCGGCTGAAATTCAACGATAGTTTTGAGTCACAGGATTTTATGACTCTGGACTTGCTGATGGCAATGTTGAACGGTGTACCTAAGTTGAAAGAGCTGACGATGGGCTGTCATGTTTTTAACGGAAAGTATCAGTTCCTGAAGTTCTTCTCTTCACGTAATAGCCTCGTTTTTAATTACTCTCTCACCTTTATTAATACAGTGATAATAGGAGGCCACAGCGAGCTATAGTATGAAATCAATCTGTCTGTGAATAACTTACCTCTATCCTTAACTTCAAGATAGAGTTAGATCATAGGCGGATTTCGGCGGATTCCTAAACGTCATAGTCATGCCAACTTCAATGTGGTCCGAATGATCATTTATGCTACACCGAGATGTCTTTGCTTCCACACGCACGGAAGTTTTGGGTGGGTCAGCATAATAATAACTCGATCAGATTTTAGACGGCGAATGTGAGTCAAGAAGCAGACATATGGTGTACTTGTCAAGCGAGTGTCAGTTGCAGCAATAAGAACGAAAAGGCAATGCGACCCGGTTTTACGCATTATATGACCTTCAGAACTCGTGACACACACATGAAAAGCCAATTACTGACAGGTCGAAATATTTCAGGATCACCAAATAGAAAAGGATCGTCTATATTTAGCCAAACTGTATATAGCCGGGAATAGAAACATTTGATTGCCAGTTTAGATTGTCCCCACTTGCGATACCTAGAACGCCAGATACAATATCTTTGGCGCATTGATTGTATGTAGCATCTCCAGGGATTCAGTATCCTGCAATTCCGTTCATAGATACTCGATTATGTATTCCGACAGTAGAATAGATACGCGTCAAATGTCAGTGTGCAAACGCTGACAACATCTTAACTCAGGACATCTGGGATACAAGGGGAGCAGATGGGGAGAGTGTTTGGAATTCACCATGTTGAAAGTGTCTAGCTATGAGATGCCACAAAACGTGTGTGCTTCAAAGTTTACCGGATTTATGTCTTTGTGGCAGCAGGGACCTGCTCTATGTAGCGTAACCAAGATGAGTCTCTTAGTATGTGGACCAGTTTTACAAAATTAAACAGCAGTAGCATTCATATAGCAACATCTACCAAAAATCTGGGATGACAGACAGCGCTTATAGTGTCTCACTGTCGAACAACAAAGCCAGACATAATACTAAGTCCAAGGTATCCAAAGGAAAAAGAGACATCCACATCGCAACAATAGGGTTAACAACTCATCGTGGCGGTGGAGGATAGTCATCAATGAATATTAGCGGCTGCTTGAGGTCAAAAGATCACCCAGAGATAGTTTCCCAAACGGTAATTTCGAATAAAGTCGGATCAGAAAATGCGAAACTTTACAGCGATGAGCGGCGTTTGGATAAACCTAAATCGGACGCTAAAGGAGTCCAGCTGCATATGGATCACCTTAAATCCCTTCCTGGCGCGTACCATGCTGTACACGCGACGATTACTCTCAAATCAACAGAACCTTTCGACTTCTATACAGCTTCAGATACAATCGCACTCGCCTTTGGGAATCCAGACGACAACTAGATTGCTCAGCAACCTTTACTGAACTCCGATTAGCCTTCCCCTCTCCATTCACTCTATAGCGATTATTTTCGATTTTGTCTCCAGGGGCTGCAGCAATTGTAGTATAGCTTCCATTGTGGACCCTCGTGTAGCTTCTGGCCAAGACAGCATATTCGCAGGTCATCCGACTTGACAAACAGCATATCATGAGGTCTTTCGTACACGATAGGTGGCGGCCAGGGGTTGGCCTATTAGCTTTGTCTTTGCTATTGTTATGGTCTATGGAAGCCGAAGCGAAGGATCCAACGGGGGCTCATTCAGAGTTCTTTGACCTTAAGTATAAGCCAGCAGAGGATACACTTGTTACACCAATAGGACATCCTGGATTGTTTGCTGTGAGTGATGTTGCAACGATTTGAGTTTGAAGTATGGTGGAGCTAATATGTTCTTGCGATTGGCAGTTTACTGGTAGGTGGCACAGATTCCGCGAGGTGTTCAAGGCATCAGTATGGCCAGGTACTTACTTGACCGTTTTGTCATTTGGAAGTCATTGCACATTTCTACTTAAGCCGCATATACAAGAATGGACAAACCTCACGTACACTGTTTCCGTTGACGGTGGACCACAGTTTGAGGTTTGGAACGCTATTAACGTTTCTGACACGAAGGCCGGCCCTATTTTGCTGCGGATCAACATTACAGATGCGTCGTCACACGCTACAGATATAGCGAGTGGGCAGTCTGCTTATTCTGAACTGTCCCGTGAACCTCATGTCGTTAAAATTGCGTCTTCTCGACGTACGTCGCCTCTGTCTATTCACGGATTTTATATGCCCACCGTGGTGGTTAGACAAGATCCTACCTGGGTCAACTATCAGAAGGCATTGCCCTACGTGGAATTTATTGGGGGTCCTGCCCATGCTGAGCAGTCTTTCGCTATGAATAGCGCCGAGTGGGCTGCATCTGAGAGCCTACATTTCCGTCACAATCATATTACTACTGGTAAGCATTATGAACTCGGGCTATATTATGAATTGCGGTAACGCTCTCCAGATGATTGCTTTGCGTCGAACTGTACATCTCAATTTGGCTCACTTTCCCAACAATACCCTCTGCTCAACCCGGTTTATCGTGACCCTTACTATAAGCGCGGCTTACCGCATTCCGGCTTATTCGCCTTCTACGAGTCGCCAATAATACAGATGAGTACTCCGGACTATGTTATCGTTAACGTTGGAGACAAAGACTCGGAGGAAAATGTCTCAGCAATGCAGTTTACGGATGATCTCTATGAATTTCTCAAGTTCGTGCGACTTAGAGCACATCCAGACGCCTACATTTTCGTTCTACTTAAGACAGGCAGGTATTTTCGTGAAACGAAAGACGTTGTTGATCATTTGAGAGACCCAAAGATAAAAGTGGTTCCACATCCATCGTCTACCGATGCTCGGGGATGGACGAGATTTTTGCAGAAACACATCCTACCTTTGGCACCAACTTCGTCACGCTTTGGAAATGCTTTGGTCACATTCAGAGATGCGGCAACTTTAACCAATAGTACTTTTGCCGTAGTGGATTCTGATACCAGTGTGACAGCCCAGTTTGTCGTACTATGTGCGCTAATGCTGGGAATTGCGAGTTTGATATTTTTGCGCCAAGGAGTGAGATCAATTTTATTGGTAGTGCTTACAAAGACCGGCATTGTTCATCGAGTCACCAATGGTAAAAGATATAAACCGGGAAAGAATGCATGGGATTAAGATGGTAACGATTGGGAAGCAGTTGATTTTTTGTATAATACACGCAAGGACTGCGCTATGTTTTGGGATAGATTAATAGATATCTAATAGCTCTTGGATAATATGAGGCGGTTAATACACGTCTACAGTAATCTGATCGTCTGAAAATATGGGAACAGTGTTATTGAAGAAGATTTCCGCATTCACGTGACCAAACATTTAAAATTAACGTTATAGGATTAGTGCGTGCGACTCGTGATTAAGCTTTTGAGAACGGCTTGCGTCGGCACAAGGAATGCGATGGAGAGTACGGAACTAGCCGTAACCGGCTAGGTCAGCATTTTAGTGTTGTTTACATTCTTCTCGGAGAGGAATTGCTTATACGTATCGCAGCTACGTCGGTCTGTCCCCATACCGTCATATCGATCCCAATCTCAAATCCGACGGGACCATTTCATACCTTGCTATTCAAGAACTCTTAGTGCAATTCATCAAAGCCAACGTTGTTCTGAAAAGAATACTCGGAATCAACTTAATGAGGTGTTACCCCTGTTGTTTTGTAAACAAACCCTGTTACAGTTCAACAGTTCCCGACTTATCACGTTACCGATCATTCTATAAGACCGTGAATTAAAAGACGATCCAACATAACAGCATGACGTCTACGTCTCGAGCATTATCAAGATATTCGAAGTCTGATTACACTAAATTGCCGTTCACTAGTTCAGGGTCGTTGCTATCGTCTATTCCTCTACCATCCGCGGATGCAAGTGACGAAGCACTGGCTAGCTTTCTTTACCGGATTGAGACTGCTAGAGCAGGTTTCGAAGAGCTTCGAGTGCAGCATGATATTCGATTGGTAGCGGCGGATGCCGACGGTCTAGCTTTAGTTGAAAAGCAGTTTGTCAAGTTGACGGGCCATCTTGACTTTCTACGATTGCGAACGAGTGATGGCAACCATACGAACGGTGTTGCCAAGGATATTTTGTCAGTTGCTGACGATATTGAGAAGAGCTTGAGAAAGAGTAAGGAGCAGGTCGATATTGCGCTTGAGTGGAGCGAACTTCACGATTCTGTCATGGCTGATCTCGAAAGCGTCATGAAAGAGAGTCAAACACTTTTAGCAGAACTCCAGCAATATCAACGAACGCGTGATATTATCGAAGACGATAGGTTAGAGGATGTCTTAGATGTGGACATGTTGATGACTTCGCTGAAGCAGAGTCCTGTCCCTGGACATGGGAAGCTCGTCAATATAAGAGATGCAGATGAAATGCAAAATTCAAAGTATGTTCGCGTTATAGTGCCATGGTGAGTCGAATGCCGACGTTTAAGCTAGGTTGTGTTATCTCTGCAAGAAGATGCAGCCTCTTCGTGTCAGTCTCGACCTTCTAGATGCAATGATGGGAGACATGATTCCACGACTTGAGCTACCGTTCCCCGACGCACATCAAGACCTACTCACGAGACGTACAGCATTGGATATTATGTGGAAAGAACTCTCATTTGATGCTGATAAAATTAAAAGAGAGATGGGAGAAGATCGGTGGATTGCCATGCTGAGAGAAGCTGGTAACCAGGTATGTTATAATTAACTAAAAGGAACAAAGTGCTAATAGGTGGCATAGGCACGCAAACTGATGACTGAAATTGACCACGTCATGAATAACCTTGAAGATGTGCATGCAAACGGCCCCGACGATATCATCAGCAAAAGACACAAGGATTTATATGAGCAGAAAGCTGGAGAGTTAATTCCGGAGATAGTCAAAATTTTGGGACTGCTGTCACGGGCTATGGAGGACAAAGTGACAATTAGCGGAGACATTAAGAGAGAGCATTTGCATTTCACCAATTTTTGGAACAATCTCGACGAGCGCATACGAGACTTTGATGAGAAGTATGACTTAGATATAAGGACGAAAATCGGTTTAACTGGGGGTCGCGAATCTAGATCTTCTATGAGGTCATCTGTATCTTCCACCAGTGCATGTATGGTTGAGCTCAATTTCAGAGGCAGTCTCAGTCGATCACGCACGTCGGCTCATTCGAATGCAGAACCTATTTCACCGGGATATTTGTCGCCTTCCTCATCTCCATTTGACGAGGAGCCTTGTCTACAGACTCCGACTGTTGTCAGGAAGACAAATAAGAATGACTTTTGCACGCCAACGCAGAATCGACGATTGCAGTCCTCGAGCCTGTCTGTGTCACCGGGGCAACTGCGTTCGCTGAAAGCACCACCATCCGCTATTCCTATCCGAAAACGACCTTCCATCGCACCAGAGTTGTTCACCGAACAATCATCTTTGTCAAAAGCACGAACGCCTTCTGCCGGGCAGCAGAATAATAAACGGCGGGTTTCGGGTATACCTCAACCAAAGTTTACAGCTTTGGAAGTTGACATTCCCCCGATCCCCGCCATTCCTCCGTCGACGGTATCTCGACACCACCAATCGCATGAGCTGGGACCCACAGCTAGTATACTTGGCCCTACGACGCCAACCAGGAAGCAGAGTCAGGTATTTGCTAACTCGGCGCGCACAGCAAAGGCAGAAAAGAACAAGGCAATAATATCTGTGAGTCAGTCCGTGAAGAGGCCTCTTATTTCCGCTCCTACAAGTACTAGTAAAATTGCGAAACCGACCACTATCTTGCCAAAATCACGTACTCCGACTCATACATCTCAGAGGACTCCAAGGGTTCGAACAGTGTCGTCCAGAGATCCGTTCGGACCACCTTCTATTGCAACGCTCAACCATCATGCTAGCACGCCAAATCTGTCCTCATTAACTAAGAAACCGTCACGAGCGAATCTGATTGCCCAGAACGGTAAAGCTTCCGTCCCTCCAGTGCCAGCCTTCCCACCTCAGACTCCGCTGAAGACAGCTGCAAAGGCCCACACGATCCCGGCCGGCTTATCACCGGACTCTCAGCAGAAGTATTACATCAAATACGGGTCTCCCACTACTGTAGATGCTACGGGATCGGGTGAAACTGCTCATACGTTGGCTGAATCTGCTGGAAATTCTACCAAGAATACTTCTGTGCGGAAAAGTATGGGCACGGTGAAGGAGAAGCCGAGATGGAGATAAATGGTCTCGCTACTAAGGTTCAGTCACTTGGTCGTCATTATTCTACTTTGATTAATTCTAGAGTGGTGTTTTATTCAGCTGTTTTGGAGTTTACATTTTGGGGCGGTATTTTAGTTGCATTTCTTTTATTTCACGACGTTCATGACCCGTTTTCTTTCATGATAAATTCCTTGCATCTTTCAAATGCAGGAGATTGTTTCTTTGGACTCCCATCAATTTGGCGAATAATCTATGTATGTTTAGTTGATAGAACTCTAACATTTTACCTGTAATACGCAAGTTGGCCCCATGAATAATGAATCATGATGAATGAAGGTATTCACGCAAGTCGGCACGTGCTAGCTGGTTGTAAGCACAGTGGGCTCAATTAAGTTGATGTCTAATGGATACACTGGCGAAGGCGGGATGGTTAAAGCTGCATTCCCAAACAACTCGACTCTTCGAAACCACTGCTTGAGATCAGTCTTAAGGTTTAGTGATCAGTCTTCCTTTTGGTTGGTGCACTCACTATTTCTTAGGCAAACATCAGTTTTGGCGGCAGGATAATGACATTGGAATGTGGCTCTTTCGGGAGTGTTATAGCCTTTGTTGATATGATTGGTCCGGGTCGCACTAGGGTGGCACCAAAATGCGTGAGTGGCACGTGGAGCAGGCGCACGGGGGTATAGAGGGTTCATGCATGGGACAAGTCCCTTGCATGTGCTCTCGCGTGCAAGGCGGCCCCTTCCTCGTTCCAACGCGTCAACAAATTTTGAGCCGCGCGAACACGCGATCCTTACGCGTGAGCTCTGGCGCGGGAATCACCTGCATCATGCTATCATATTGAGGAACTGCGCATGTGAGCCAAACCAGGCATGGTCTGAGCCGAGATCCAAGGCACTCGAGTCCTACTCTTGCATGTCACCAGGAGACACTCCGTATTGCGCAACCATTACCCGCTCAAAAACTTTCCTAGCTCCCTCTCCTCAGCTGAAGCTGCTGCTATCCTCTGGGTTTCTTTATTTCTCGTCTCGGTCATTCCCTCCGTTCAATTGGATTCTGAGCCATTGCCGTTCGCATCGAACGCAAGCATACTCCTAGTCGGCGAACACCATTGCCATGGATCCTCTAACTATCTCTTCGGTAATTGCGTGCGCTTGTTCCGTTATTCTGGCCCTCACCGCGGTCGCAAGGATTTTGGTCAAATATGTGTATTCTGAGTCGGTGTCCCTTCTGGCCTTCGTTCGATCGAAATGGTTTCTTCTGTTTGGTGCATTTGAACGACGTGCAATCGGCATTTCCGTTGTCCTATTGACCTGCAGCATATTGAACCTCATTGTGTCTTCTCAGATCGGTAATAGCGAATGCGACTCTGAGATGAATGGCTCGTCGGTTTTGCCAATTCTACTGTGCTTGGAATCTGTGGCTATCCCAATCTCCCACTTGATCTTTGTTCTGCCTTCAATCTTCGAGTCTCTGCGGACATCGCCTTCTCAGTACGACTCGAACCTACAGTCTGCTATGCACTCCGACAATCATTTGATTCTCTCAGTTGTCAAGTTTGCGGCGAAGGTTTTCGTTTTCGCAGGGACAGTCATTCTCTTTTGGCTTCCTGTCTATATCCTTTATGCCAACGATTCAAGCGCCTTCGGTGCTTGCTTTGTGCAGTCGGGGTCGATGCTTTGGTACATGGGTTCCAAAACTGCGATTGCTGGAAGCGCTGTGGCAATCTGCTTGATTACTTTACTGGTCTCGGGAATGACGGCTGTGTTCGCATACTCTATCGTGCGAAGGGTTAGTGCACGAAAAATGGGATACAGGATCGTGGCGTATCTCTACCTTGTAGTCAGCACTCTCTGTACTGTATGAAGTAATATTGCACAGGTTTTGATTATGAACTAATACGTCAGTTAGGCATTGACGCTCCCTGAGCTTCTTTATCGTGCTTGCAGGGAGCAATCCGAGGTATCAGTGGTGGTTCCAGATCTGCTAAAGTACCTCACCATTGCGTCGCTACCAGCGCATGCACTACTCCTATGTTTTGTCACATTTTGCGCATATATCTTTGTGCAGTCGAAGGACCTCGATTACCGTATTCCCGCCGCCGATTCCCGCGATATTTTTGATGAGAAATTAGATCAAGGTCATTTCTCTTTGTCGTTTTACGCAAGCCCTAGATATGAAGACAAGTACTTGAGTGTCATTAACCCTCGAGTCGCGCATAATCCTAGTATACTTGAGAGTATGAAAATTCCTCTGACTGTGACATCTACAGCTTCAAGTCAACAGAAATATGAGCAGACTGAGACTGAGTCGATGCATGATAATCAGTTGCTCCAAGTTCCCGGGTACAATCATATGAACGCTTTGCGAAGAGATTTTACGGCGCCTTTTGGACCTAAGGCATACTACGCACCAACTCCTCGGACTGATACTGCAGTGTTACCGGAGAATCCTCATAGGTTCAATTTCCTATGAAATAATGACCTGTTGAATTTAGTTTTGCTTGTTATTCCAGAGCATGGCGTTGGACGGTTTTGGTAGTTTAGAATCCGCGACAATTTCAGTCGAATTTCATCACACACTCTTTCACGAACCCACAAGTTTCTTTCGCATTCTCAACACTCTTTTACGATCTATTATGAAGCCAACGAATGACATATACAACAGCCTCAGCAGGGTATTGCCTTACGTTGCTTTCCCTGTGGTCGTTTGCACACTCTTGCGGCCATTCTCTCATTCGTGTCTGTTATCGTCGCCCTATTCGATTCTATGCCATGCCAATGGTCGCCATCTGCGCCCGCACCTATTAATGTCTTTAATAATTGATAGGGGTAAATGTATACCCCTGGGATATTGGTTGGATGTTAGCTATGAATGGCGTCGGATTTTGTGCTTTCGTGTCTTCTTTGTAACGTTCATTCTTCCTAGAGAATGCTGACTACAAGTCTACCATCATTTGTATAGTCGTGTATATGAATGATTATTATTGCAATTGTACTACAGATACGATACTATTGTGTGAGCTAAGTTGAACCATGCTATATATATTCTTCCTCCTAACAGACTCATGACCAACACGACGTCCAATTTTGTGTCTCAGACGACTTCAGTGAAGTGAATCGGATCCAAGATATCCTGTCGCTCTTCGCCCCAGAAGCTCTTCTCGAAACCGTTGAATGGCTGGATACTTATCTCTGTATCAGTAAGAGGTTCCGACGAATCGACTAGCTGCAACCCTACTAATGGACAGCTTGTCTTCCCCGACTTCAACGTCCGATAGGCAACAGATTCATGGACGGATTCATTTGTCACATACTCTCCTTCAAACATAGTAATTCTTCTAAAGTTGCCAGTGATAACGCGTTTAAAAAAGCCTTTA
This sequence comes from Lipomyces doorenjongii, assembly GCF_038497915.1. Taxonomy (NCBI): domain Eukaryota; kingdom Fungi; phylum Ascomycota; class Lipomycetes; order Lipomycetales; family Lipomycetaceae; genus Lipomyces; species Lipomyces doorenjongii. The sequence continues at coordinate 317,965 of NW_027118074.1, forward strand.
GATGTAGCTTTCTTCTGATTCACGTACTTGTTTACCGTGCGTGTCTTCTTGCCCAATAACAGGTAAAGCTTGCCCTGGATCCCTCCATAATTATTGCAGATAGGCCCCAGGTACCAAATAGGCTGCCTCCCTGTGGTCCGTTCCACCGGGACTGGCTGATTTGCACGCCTATCGTCCGACCCGGCATAATTCATTTTTCCGTCCCGTTCAGTGTGACCAGCCATGACGTCAATGTGCAAATAATTTGTGTCGAAGCTCAACAAACTCTCACATTCAGAGACCATCCAAATCAACGTGCCGTCTGAAAGTACATTCGGACTATCGTCTCTTGATTTCAATAAATTGGAACCTTTGACCGTATAACTCATATCGCCTCCGCCAATGTTAACGTGTGTACCGTTAAACCAGACTTGCTTGAACTTTTGAGGGTCGTGGTTGCTTGTAAAAAACCAGAGAGTCGGTTCGAATGGCTTTCGGTTCTCGTCCAGCGAAAGTGCGTGAAACGCATGCTCAACATCTAGTGTATGAGTGATTAGCCTAGTTTAAGGATCATTTCATAAAATTTCGTACTGCTGCTCAAGCTCAAGTTAAGAAATTCATATCTGTGACTCTGAAACGGGACTACTCTGGGAATTCCCAATGCTCCGACTGTATCAAAGCAGCCAATAACTTTCACTGTAATCAAGCCCGGCGCAATCAATGTATTATGTTCAATCAAACTAGATTGCGTCTCCTGAAGTTCCGTGTTTTCGTTGAATGGCCCTTCGGTATACAACTTGAAGATATCAACAAACTCGGACATGCCAGGTTTCTTCAAAATGCCAAAGTCTGCAATAAATCCACTGACAGCACGAACAAGGTATGCACCTCTGGAAAACCCAAAGAAGAATAACTCATCGCCAATTTCAAAGTTATACGATATGAAACTGTATACGTCCTTAATATGCTCCACAATGCCCCATCCGAACACGCCTTAAATTCCTAATAGTTAGCTGAGACGCGACAAATACTAAATTGTTCCCACACTGTACCTGCGAATAAATTTCTGAGCGACTTGAAGGGTCCAATTTCTGTGCCTAGACCTGGATGGTAATAAACTATCTGAGAAATCGCCGGCGAAGTTTTATCTCGATCGTCTTTGGTGTTTATTGCCCTCGACAGTCGGGCTACATTGCTTGGATTCTGGCCCATATCTGACAGAGAGTTCTGCCACGTCCCTGTACCAAGTTTGAAGTCAGTACATGTTTATTCTCTTGAAGAAATGGCGTGATTTTGGCAGTTGAGGCAGCGTAATTTCTTTACCGTCACACAGAATAATTATTCGCTTCGGTGGCATTATTAGTGAGACTTGGATGTATTAATAACTAGTAACCAGTTTTTGCACGGAATACTTGAGAAATCACAGTAAATGATGACACTGCAAACCATGATGCCCCAGCAAGACTTAGTGTTAGTATATTTATGTTCCAAGTCTTGGGTCGTGTGATCTGACATGGTGCTTAAGCGCGCGCGTAGACCCTTTCCGCAAACGGCTATTCAAAAGCACAAAGTTATCGCCGGTCCTTACCTCAGTCGCGCGTACTCTTTCAGGGATCACGTATGCAATTTCACGATATATACTATCAAAGTTGTAATCCCCCTCGACATCTAAAGCAGCATAGAGCTTCATTTGATTGTGGACCAGCGCACAGTGTGTGCTGTTGAATTAAGGGGTTTGGCTTCTTGTAAATGCCAGAGAGCAACGTTCTCTGGCCCGATTTATAGTAGTATGACCGAATTCCAATAATCATTATCGATCAAATATTATCAACCGTTAACCATAATAAATTACATACTTCTAGCACTGGTATTCAACAAAAAAACCTTCTTTCCAAACAACCAAGCTTTATTCCTATAAGTACGTACGCAGATGTATTATTATTTTGAGAGTGTCAATGTGTAAGTAGCTGTCCTCACAGCCGTAGTAGTCACTTCAACCGTAGTCCTGAATGGGAAATCCAAATAAGTTCTTGTGACTACCACGCTTGTTGGGAACGTAGTCGTATAAACGCTTCTGACGACGGAGAGTGAGGGATTCGCTGACGAGCGAGCAGTTGCTGAAGCGTCTGAAGATACGCTTGAAGTCCTCGTGGGAGATGAAAGAGATCTGGAAGCCGATGATTGCGTCATCGTTACAGTTGAGAATGACGACAGTGCTCTTGTGCTACTAGCACTTGATGATGACAACGTAGAGGCTGTAGCGGAAGTGGCCGGGGAATTTGCAGCAGATGTGATGGACGGACTTCCGGAGACCACGGAGCTGCTAGCACTGACTGCACTCGGGCGAGCTCCAACTAACGAACTGGTACCTGTAGTTGACGGCACAACCGAGCTACTGGCACCACCCGCAGCAGTACTGTTGCTGCTGTTCTGATGCTTTCTGGTTCCGACGCCAACACCCACCCCGACACCAACACCAATCGCAATCGCTACGATCAGAGCTATTATTATTACCCATTTCCACTTAATGCTTTTCTTTTTATATGTGACGGCTTTCTCTGATATCGCCACCGGAACCTTTCCCGTGTTAGCAGCGCCGTTCCTCACACCAGGCATCGGCTTCGTGGTTCCCTTCCCAATAGCGGCTGCTGCTATCGGAGCAGAATCAACTTCAACTGCAGCACCAACAAACCCTGCCTTCTCGGACATCGTTGATCCATTACTTTCTGGCACAGCTGTGCGGTTGGTTGACACGTCTGATGCGGTCATTGCTGGCCGTGTTGAGTCGAAGGTCTCCAGAACAACTTCCTCTGAAGCGGCAGCAGACGAAACATCTGCAGAGGGAACAACAGCAGCAGCGGGAATAGTCTCTGTCGATGCTCTCGAGGAATAACCGTCGTCCACCGCATCTACATAACTGTCCGTCTCGTTTGCAGAATGGTCCGCGCCACTAGCAGACGTGAAAAAGCTGGTCGTACTCGCTGTCGGAGAAGGCGGTCCAATCTCTAGATCGCTGTTATATTCGGCTACAGGAGCGGCATAGACTGTTCGTCGTGCAGTGGCAGGCGGTGGCATGACGTCTTTTCCTCTGGCCCCAACAGTGGCTGGCGTGACTGTGCTCCCGGAGACAGTTGACGATATAGACGGAGTACCGGACACACGTCGTGGGTTGACGAGAACCTGTGTGGGTCGCGTTCCGATGAGCGAGGCAGCGGTGGCCGTCTGGACTTCGTTGGTGCTCTCGATGGACTCGGCAGGGACGAGAAAGTCGCCTTCGTCGATGTCCCGGTCGGATGTCATTGACGCGGTGCTAGAGGAATGCTTATGTGCCATGCTGCAGTAGCTCAACGCCCAATACTACTAGTGTTATTATCGCAGTGGTGACCAAAAAATGCGTAGCAGGGTGGCCAGGCTGTTTGGATGACTTGAACCAAGCGGCCTTGCAGCTAAAGATATATGTGTCGGGTCGCGGTCGAACAAGGAACCTGGCTGAGCGAGCTCTTAATGGCAACACCGGCGCAAGGTTACTGAGCAAGTGAGAATAATTGTGAGAGTTGGACGTGTGATGTTGTGCTGCTGGTTAGAAATGATACTCACTGGTCGAGAAGTGATTATTTTGTTGTGGCCAGCGCCGCTTTGGCTCTAGGCGAAAAACTCTAAACCAAACTCCGAGCAAAACTTTCGAGCCCAATTCGGCGTCGTAACATTGAATGAGCACAAAAAGAGGAAATGTGCCTGGCACGAGCGCGGCGTCTCCACTTCTAATTTAATTTGGGCCAAACTCGGTCAGAGCATACGATGGAATATATAAACTGTCACATTTAGTGATGTATATGATCAATCTATATAAATATGCAGAGGCCATACGACGAGCCCAATGCATAATGCATATTATTAATGAATTTTCGCTTCTACGCCCCCTACCTATTAGTACCTAAGATTCTAAGGACCATTCATTTCATTATTCAGGGTTTCAGGGTTAACTTGCCACCAAGGTCGCTCATCGATAATTCCAAAACTGTCCAACGCCAGGTCGAAACGAAAAATTGAAAGACTCAATCCACGCCAATAAACATGCCGAAATGAAATCCAAGGAATAATAAGGAAATAAAACATACAAACTCTCTATATACAATCCAATTTACCATTTCTCGTACATTACTCACTTAATAATCCTACACTTCTTCAAAGTCTCCCCGTTTTCTGTGCCCACGCCGAAGTCCTCAATGTAAAGGATGCCCTTACGGTCGACGATGATCAGCTTTTGGCCATTGGGTGAAAATGTCATCGAAGCCGCCTCGCTTATCTTATTCGCATTCGTGACATCAACAACAGCCACAACACGGCGGTGCTCGGCCTCTACCCGCACGAAATGTGTCAGGAACACAGTTCCGTTTCGAGACAAGAACGCCGCAGAGTTCGCACGAGGCGACACAGCGACCTGATGAATAGCTGTCCCGACTTCGTGAAAGCGCGTGACCATTTTCGGCTGCAAGAGACCGCCACTGCTGCTACTGCCTCCGCTGCTGGACGTAACAGGTGGTATAGGCTGTGCGAACATCCGGTTACTGAACACACTATTAGCACTGCCAGATGCTGTAGTACTATTGACATCATATTCATCGTCATCATCCTGAGGGAAGCTTTGGAAGCCGCCATTTCCTAACGAATTTTGGCTGCTGACACTATGTGTCCGATTGAAAAACGCCGGAGGTTCTGTGGAAGTTACTGACAGTGGTGTAGAGACCGTGAGCGGTGGAGTTTGCGATGGGATCTTGGTATCGACTATGATTGGATAGGCATTATTGGCGACTGATGCTATGGCCATCAATCGGTTTCCAGGGAAAAATCTCATGCATGTGATGCCCTCTGATTCAAAAGACGTGTCAAGTCGACGAGAAGACCGGATGACAAGTCGTGGATTAGCAGGGTCGTGTAAATTAATAACCATAAATCGAGACTCTAGGATAGTGCTGCAGCTCAATAGTTTGCCATCGTTCGAGAAGGAGAGCGTATTGATAGGGTCTCTGTATGGCATATCGATCTGTACGGACTTTATCGGGGTTTGAGAAAGGCCCATCAAGTGACCAAGATTGTGTAAAATGATGACTGGTAACTCTGTGTTGGACACTGGATCCTTTGAAGTCACAGCGCAAGCAAGTAAAACTCCATCAGGCGATATCGCAATACACCGAATGGGATGGGCCGAGATCTCTGTGTACACCGGAGCACCATTCCTATCCAAATCGTGAACTCGGAGAACGCCATGGGTACCAGCAATTGCAAGAAACCGGTTAGACATTGCCGCCATAGTTTGCGCCCAACTCATCGTTCGCACTTTGTCATTTGGATCCCTTCGCGTGCAAGCATCAAGAGATGGTCCGTATTCTCCAGACGACTTTCCGACACATACTAACGTTGGGTTAGACCCTAGCTTGTACGATGTTGGAATGGTGAACACTTCCCATCTCTTGTCTGCCACTAGAGCTAATCGCCGGACATCCGGTGAAATAGCCGTTGCCTCGAAAACTTTTCCTCGTGGAATGACCGAAAACCCTTTGTTTGACTGTGTTGCATATCGCACATCTTTCCGATAAATAGGATAATTTTCTGCAAAATGTTTCTCGCGAGCCTCGTCCTCGGGGCTGAGCATAATAGGCGCGAAGTCCACACTGGCATTCACTGACCACGGCTCTATAGCAGCCTGGAATCCGGTGGCCTTGTATTGCAGGAGCGATGTAGATGGTTGCGATTGGAGGGATGATGGAGGAGTAAATGACGATGACGCAAGGCTGCTTTCGTGATCATCGGTTCGCGACCTCGAGCCGTGATGAGATCCATCACTTGAAGATGCGTTAAATGTCTGTCGAGCAACAGTGGAGAAGAGGCTGACAAGATTCATCTTCGGTGATGGCGGAGCTCCGCCGACAGTGCTTGATGGTCGCCTATCCGAACCAGAATGTCGTCCTTCGATCAGTTCATTGATTGAGGACTGGCCACTAACTGTGGAAGATACGCGTCTTAGTGAGTCACTGTCACTGATCGTGGGTTAGAACAAAACCTCTTACAACCACATATTATACAAACTGAGCATACCCGGATCCTACATTGTCCACATTTTCCGGATTTCCACTGTCAATCCGCAACCGCGACAGGGGTGGCCTTCGCGGTGAGTTACGACGATCAGTAGAATGAATTTTAGGTACCGTGGCTTCCGGACGGTAGATGTCGACTTATATGCCAATTAGTTTCCAGAACTGGCAAGCGCATCAATACGTTAATATATAATACATACCTTCCTGCTCTGCCTCCTCGTCGCTTCCAATCTCCTCCGGAATCGGCAATCCTAGCTCCTTCCGCTTGTCCATCACAATACCATAAATATTCCTTAAAGGAACGACTGGACTCTTCAATTCCGTAGAATTTCCACAATTTGGACACACTTTGAGCTGCAAATTTGGTAGTCGCGATCTTGCCCATTGCTCTGACGCCACACATCCACAGGACAGTACGGAGAAGTCATTAGATGGAATACCATACTTCGCGATGGGACAATGCAGCTCCTCCAAAATGGCATCCAAAAATTGAGTCCAACTATCTATCGCAGCTGTTGACGACGACGACGATGGCGAGGATTCCCTGGGATGCGGCAGCTTAGATTGAAATGATGTCGTGGATGTAGCTGATGGATGCGACGTCATTCTCAGTGTCTCGCTGTCGTGTGGCCCGCTGCTCTGGACTGAACTCATACTCAGCGCTGACGTGCCGCTTCCAGTCCCGTTCGGTGCGCTAGATATAGGCTTCGACAAAGCCGGGTCTTCTAGAGGAACAGGCGGCGACGGCGCGGACGGCGCGAAAAACTCCGTCGGTGAGACGATTGGCGCCATCCGTGCTCGTAGAAGGCAAGGAGAGGACTAGCTGCCAAGCCGGATGGAAATGTCGGGACTGTAAACAGACCGATCAAGTACTGGAGCGGTCCCTGTGACGTTCGCCGGAAGTGGGATTTAGTTGCGTTGTGGTGGATTCAAACACTTGCCAGGATCGTGATAGGGAGTTAGTAGGTAGTCAGCTCTGCGTCGGAGAGTTTGTAAGTTCCCGTTGCACGCACTCCCTGTGCGCCAATTAGAGTTTGTGTCAGTCCGACACTTTCATATGCAGAACACAGGGCCTATGCCAATTTTTCAGGTTTACTCACTTAAAGCGGTATGCATTGGAATAGCTCGATAAATACTGCAATGAATTCATATATCAACGACCTATCACTATATACCAATAATAGCTTAGTCGATGGGCGGCATGAAATGGGAATTTAAGTCTAATTACAGTGTAATCTATGCAATCTAGCTATCTACAAAAATTCAATTAGTCTATGTAATTCAAAACAAATCGCACCAACCAAAACCGACGAGGAACTCATATAATTTTTCACGATTTTACCATAAGTTCTCCGCGACATAGCTCCCGAATGATTCGTCCACCCTCGATAGTTTCTTTCACAATACCCTGCACATGCTCAGGATTTACAAGGCCATACCTATTACTAATAAGTAATCCGCATATATCGTGCTAATAAATATCAAATTTACCAAATAGAGGACCCGTCACCCCGGAAGTATATAATATTCCCCGCGTACGCATGCCCTCCTACGTGCGACACCAACGTGATGCGGATTCCTTGTCTTGTCAGTGGATCATAAAGCAGGCCTTTACTTCCCAGGACTTGTTCAAACTCGGCTTGCAACATTGGACCCGCAATTCCGCATCTACGATAAAAGTTGTTAGCGAAATGGCTAGCACCGCTGACTCTAGTCATCAGCTCACCGAGCATCACGCGCAGTATGTGCACAAATCGCAACGATAGGCAATTCTTCGCGAAATATATCGATCTCGTTCTCTACACCCTCGCCCTCATGTGAGCGGCTGGGTATCAAAAATCTTTTAATAAATGCTTCTCCTTTCGAGTATGGAATACGAGGAAAATAAAGACCGTCTGGATACATATATAATGACCATGACTGATCTTCCGGTGGATTCGCTGGTGAGAGAGCTGTGCTTGTAATCATGAAATTAAAATCTGGCTATAATTGATGCGTAAGTACTGCAAACGTTAACAACTGTACAGATCTACAACTCACGTCCCGTCTTATACCTTGTCGCTCCAATTCTCGTAACTTGGCCTGGAATGAATTACGCTCGAATTCCGTCCGACTCGGCCACTCTACCATTGTTTAGCAATCATCTGATGTGACCCAAGTATTACACGCAAAATTACCAGAATGACCAGATGAAACAAGCAAATGCCTCCTGATTAACGGTACGGTCCCATTTAAAGCGGAGCCCGTCTTGACTGGCTTGTCCGCGGGAAACTCCGGCCGGCAATAAGTACAACCAGTGTCGAACTCCGGGGGAGGACATTTGTCTACAAATACTGAGTCCACGTGAGAATCCCAATTGCCCCTTGTATGCGAAAATAATCGTCTTGAAGTAAATGACAATATCGGGTTCCCGAGATTTCCTGCTGAAGGATACCTGAGAACAGAGCGGCTAACCGAACCAAAGCAACACCTTATCCTCCATGATCTGAACATTTCTGCTGTTAAATTGCTCACAAATAGATTTATATATCTCTCCTCTAAATCTAATGCTGAAACAACTATATCTCTCCTCAATCGTTCATGCTGACGACCTGTTTACTGACAACAAGGTCGAAGAATATCGAGCTTTGGCAAACGAACATTTATAGGCCCGAAGGTTAGGCGAGAAGGTGGGGCTAGTGTAGGTTCAACCGGCTGTGCGTTCCGTATCTCCGTGCAACAGTTTGGGTGTGCTACGTAACCCTTGAATACCGATATTTGTTGACTATCTCACGCTCACAGCAGACCCGGTCATTTTAGGCAACTGAGGATTAATCAAACTCCGGTGTGTGTTAACTCTCCCGCAAATTTACGCCTGGTACTGACACTGCGTTTGACGGTATCAAAGCGATGAACTATTTGAGAGATTTATTGTATAATTCCGGCACGGTCCGTGAGGAGAGGAAGTCGCCTGCTAATGCGGCCACGACAGCCAGATCCCAAGCGGATCGGAAAATGAGTGCACAAGTAGGCACGAAATTGCAAGATGCGGAAGGCACTACTCGAGGAGATCTTTTAGCGCTGCTTGATGCCAACAAGGTTTATTATTCTCAAGATTTGGAAAATCCTCGCGACGATTCACAGGAATGGGGGGTTCCATCCCGGTTTACACAAGAAGCACATGTTTCCAAGATCGATGAGACTAAACAGGGCGATCAGAGCGATTTACGATCGCCCGGAGCTGGAAGAAGTATGTTACTGCAAGTACTTATTAGGCTACGCTAATCGAATTCAGTGCTAAATAACATAGCCGCCTACGCCCCCCAGTTACCGCTGGAGTCTGAACATCTACCTCCGCGAACGCCATCCCCCCCAAGGGATGTGTTGCCGGTGAGTCTTGCTCAGCAGGACAGGGATCCGCTCAAGTATGAACTGACTACACCATCGCCTAAGCCTCCCAAGAAGAAGTACGAGTCGCCAGTTCTCATGGAGGCTGTAACTATACTGTCTGAGCAACTTTCACCGCCTGGAAATAAGATAACGGATAGATGGCAATTAATGTCCGAGTACAGAAATCTAGACGTGAGACTCATGAGATTAGAGGCTATGGAAGCTGTAATGAGAATTCAAATTCAGACTATGGCTCCGAGTGGTATCGGTGTCATCCAAGAAGAAGAAGACGATTCCGCCTGGGAGGACGAAGAGGATGATGGGCTTGAGAGTCATGAAACGGATTGTAGTCCGAAATATGGGGATGACGGAGAGAATTTCAATATCGATGAACACAGTACTGTTCTAGCGGATGGACAGGATGCCAGCTATGACGACTCCACAAAGTCGATTGATGAATCCCTCGTTATCATGTCGACTCTGTTGCCACTGGGTATGGCACCTCTGGATTCTTTGAGCTACGGCTCCAAGACTGTACAGCCTGGAGATGTGAATGAAGAGAGGAGTATAGTTCTTGAACAAGGTCAATGTGACTGGCAATACCAAGCTGAGATGGATGAATCTGCTGATTTTCTACGTAGTAACCTGAAGCCAGGGTTCTGTGATCCGTTTGACGACGAAGATAATCATTCAGACATTATTGATGACCAGAGATCATTACAGGCTCGTCGCCCAGACTATATCAATTCTCAACCAACAGTACACTGGCCGGTCAATACATTAGATGACGTCGATGATCGTAGTAATCAAGAAAATCGGAGAGCCACAGATTATATGAAGGACAACAGTCGCCGACAGCATCGACGGCAACGAAGTGTATTGTCAATTGACCCATTTCAGTTTCTTCGCGATGACTTCGACTATTTAAAGAAGGACAACCATTTATTACCGACAGCATATTCTGACAGCACTGAGTGTGGACAATCACAATCAATAGCAAACCAAGTCAGCGAACATGTGGAGACCAGTCAAGACGCTATGGCAAATGATCTGAATGATAAAGTCGCACGGGATATTATGGAAATGCTTGATGTGACTGTAGATGAAGATCTTTTACAGTCTCGTCGAAAGTACAGACCGGAATCTTCAGATCCAGTTGAGTATGATAATTCTCAGCGGAGGGATGCGAGGCGATACTGTTCTCAAACTCGAAGCGACAGATCGGCATCTACAATCTCGACTGTGTCTATGTCTACCCCTCGGAAAAGCTCTTGCAAAGGTTCCAGAAGCGTCTGTCGTCGTAAGGGACTACATGTTCGTTTCAATGAATTTGCTGAAGTGCGTGTTATAAGCGACACTGACGAGCGTACCCGTCGTGATAAAGAGAGCGGCAGGAATTGGGATCAGTAGCGATCGATTGAATCCACGCGGGGCAATATGTTGCTATCATCGCATGACAATTAATGGCTGGCCAAAGACAGATATCAACGATAAAGCTGTATGATGTGGACTATTAGGTTTAGCATTGTATGTCTGGTGTTCGCTGCGTTGCAAACTGTTATGTTGTGGAGCCTGCGTAAAAGCTGATATTTCTTCTGTGATTTGTCGTGATAAGACCTATATGAACTTTGTTTTACTACTGCTGTTGTTAACCTGTCACCGCTTATGCTGAGTTTATTAGATTGTACTTGATAGACGAAATAGAAATATATAATTATATAGTTATATGAGGCTCAGATCAGTTGCCGTTAATGACTGTGCAAACTGACAATGTCTACATAGATTTAGTTGTTCGAGAGGCATTCAGTGCGGAAGCCAAAGTAGCACATATTAGGTCTTATTGGCGCGGTCCAGGCCTTGGCATGTAGTATGCTAATGCCTTTTGCTCGTTCAGGGAGGCAGAGAAGTCTCTCACAGGACCGGAGCCGAGTGCAGAAGTCGCTGGCCCATGAACGATTGGATTGTAAGCATCCGAATGGTACATCCTTGGCATTAACTACAAAAATCGACGCTACTCGCATCACCACGGGCAAGTGGAATATCTCAGTGTCAGATGCCCAATTGCACGATGCAAGCCTCGATCCATGTATCACACACGCGGACATGTCAGATTACCGCTGCAGAGCTTTGGACCCACGCGCATCGAAATTGCTTGCGGCATGGACCCGGATTCTGGCCAACGTGGGGGCTACAACGTTGATGGCGTTTCCTTCGCACTGATCAGCTACAATTCTTACGTCAGGGTTTCCAATTCACGTGAGTGGGCTAGGGTTTCAAGAGGTCGGGGTTTGTACTGATCCGGCCTGATAAAGAATCGAGGCTTACGAAGCGAATTAAGGTTTGATTTTGGCCGTTACTTGTAATTCAGTCTCTTTCGCGCGATTAGGGTTTGATATTACCCCGACTTTAATTTCATTGGCTTTGATGACTCCTAATGAGCCGAATTCTTCCCGAAGTAGTAGACGGAATATAGTGTTGGAAAACTGTGATTCTCGAGCAGATCGGGTTGCTTACGGGGAAGTGATCCGATGACGTTGATAAGATTGTGGTTGACATGCGCACCCCCGCATTGGAATATACTTAAAAGAGTTTAACTAGTTGGGACCACTCAGCAAATTAATGCGTGGAAGGTCTCCACAGGTTACTGACTTGATCCTCGTAAACGAAATCTGAGCCCGCCAAATAAATTGCCCAGATTCTCATTCCCGTATTTGCCACTCGCTGTGCGTAAGTTTGTGCTATAATATAATGATTCGCTCTAGATTCGATCTAATTAATGCTCCGCCACGATGCTGCATCAAGGTTTGTGCGCGGCATAAGCAGATTTCTTTTCAGTCACAACTCACAACATAAGTGTATCACATTTACTCGATTGCCAAGATCTGCACCACTGCCTTTCAAAGAAAGAGCCTGCCAGCGTCTTCTGGCACTTGCCTACAGCAGCTGTCCCCTTATTTTGTTCCACTGCACTCCGGCACTGGAAGCCGATCAGCATGTAAGTAGAAAATGGAGAGTTTAAGCGTGACGAAGGTGGCAGCAGGCAGGGCCAGAATATCGAGGGTCCGGGCAAGAGAGTTGTGCGGCGCAGTCGGGGGCCACCTACTGCATCGGGAATGGCTCGACGCATAATCACCGTTCATGAGATGACTTGCGGTGATCTTAAAGCTGCTTCGTCCCCGCGTTGCTCAGCTGTTGCTGGCAATCTAGTCTCAACCCTTACCTGACAGTTCTTCCTTTCGCGGTGGTCGCCCACGAACGAAGGTCCTTTTACTTGTCACTTTCCTTCCAAAGTACTCGATCTCTGCGTTTAATTGAATGGTCGACGTATCGTCCTCTTCCGAAGCGAATGATCCTCCTGAATCTTCGTCTGGTATATGTGGCTCTACCCAGTCCACTCAAGAATCAGAAGCTATAGATAAGCCTCCGCCGCTCCCCCCGACGGCATATGAAAACCATCCTTATCACCATCTTCACCATGCTTCACACCATGCTTCAAGCGCGCCTCCTCACACGGTCCAGCCTGAAGTCTTGGCTTGCTTGTTCCAGTCTGACCTCGAGAAAGGTCTCACTGCCTCGGTTGCAGCAACGCGTCTTGAGACCGACGGCAAGAACGTCCTCGAAAACGATGATGGTGTCTCCGTACTCAGCATACTCGTGAGACAGGTGTCTAATTCCCTGACTTTGGTTTTAATTCTCGCTATGTCACTGTCGTACGGTACAAAAGACTGGATTGAGGGCGGCGTCATCACTGCCGTCATCTCGCTCAATATCGTCATCGGTTTCGTCCAGGACTATAAAGCCGATAAGACCATGCAGTCTTTGTTGTCACTTTCCGCTCCTGTCGCGACTGTCATCCGTGACGGTCAACTCGTAAAGGTGTCGTCACAGGACATTGTTGTCGGTGATATCGTCAAGATCAAGGTCGGTGATGTTGTCCCCGCTGACTTAAGGTATGCTTAATATGCGATGACTCTCGCCCGTATTTCATTGCTAACTCTCTATCTATTATTGTAAAGAATCTTCGACGGTATGAACATAGAGTGCGATGAAGCCCTTCTTACCGGTGAATCCTTGGCAGTAGCAAAGACTCCTGCACTAACCTTCGATGACCCTGCAATCCCCATCGGCGACCGCACAAACATTTGCTACTCTTCCTCTACCGTCAGCAAAGGTCGCGGTGTTGGTATCGTAGTCGGTACTGGAATGCGTACCGAGGTGGGTCGGATTGCCAAAATGTTGAAAGCCAATCAAGGGTCAATCAAGGTTGCCTCTAGCGACGACAGCAGCTCTGTGTCTTCCCTGTCTTCGAAGAACTCGTGGTCTTATAAACAGCATTGGAGCAAGTTCAAGTATTCATTGAAGAACTCACTTGGTCTCATCGGGACCCCTCTCCAAGTCAAGCTGTCAAAGTTTGCGATCGTCTTATTCGCTGTTGCGTTGATATTGGCCATTATCGTCTTCAGTGCAAGCCGAGTAAGTCCCTTTCATGCTGTTGTGGTGATTTCAAACTAATAGTATACAAGTGGATGGTTGATAATGACGTACTGATATATGGTATTTGCGTTGCTGTCGCGGTAATTCCCGAATCGCTTATTGCGGTCTTGACCATCACACTATCCGTCGCTACAAAGGCGATGGCCAATGGCCACGTACTTGTTCGGAAGATGCAGGCCCTCGAAGCCTTAGGTGGTGTAACTGATATCTGTTCCGACAAGACTGGTACTCTTACGCAAGGCAAAATGATCACTCGTCACGTGTGGATTCCAGACCTGGGTGACAAGCAGACAATCTCAGTTAGCGGTACGACAAATTCATTTTCTCCACAGTCTGGCTATCTCGAAATCGGTGGTCAACGCGTTAGTCCGGCTGATGTAATCAACTGCAACAGCGTTGATACTCTCGTCATGTTTTTGAACGCTATTGGACTCTGCAATCTTGCAAAAGTCGAGTGTAAAAAACCATCCTTGGATGTATCCACCACCAATGAAAAATCTGGCGATCACGTTTCCCGCAATCGCTCGAACACACAGTTAGCTCAGACACAGGCTTTGGAATGGGTGGGCTACGGTGAACCCACTGACATTAGCTTGCAAGTGTTCGCTATGCGCTTCGACAGCGGCCGCGAAGAGCTCCAGGAGCGGGGCTGGAAATTGGTGGCAGAGCATCCTTTCGATTCCTCGATCAAACGCATGAGCGTGATTTATGAGTCTCCATCCGGCAAGCGCATTGTGTTCAGCAAGGGCGCTTTCGAAGCTCTTTCGAATTCGCTTGATGCTGCCAGCTATACTACCGAAGAAGTTCACGGTCGTGTTAATTCGATGGCTCAAGATGGTCTTCGTGTTCTCTGCGTCGCCTATAGACTCCTACCTCCCGAACCTGATATCGATGTGAACAAGAGAGAGTCCGTCGAATCTGTTCTTAAATTTCTTGGTCTTGCAGGATTGTACGATCCTCCTCGTCTCGAGACACATGGAGCTGTTTTAAAATCCAAGGTGGCAGGCATCAGGGTTCACATGTTGACCGGTGACCATCCCGGAACTGCGCGCGCTATCGCATACGAGACAGGTATTCTGTCTGATACAGTCTCACTGGCCTCACAGTCTCATGCGGTCACGGTTGCTGCTGATTTTGATGCCATGTCAGATGCTGAAGTCGACGCTCTACCTGAACTTCCTCTCGTTATCGCTCGTTGCACCCCGACCACCAAGGTCCGCATGGTTGAAGCTCTCCACAGACGCAAAGCGTTCTGCGTCATGACCGGCGACGGCGTCAACGACTCTCCGGCTCTGAAACGAGCCGACGTCGGCATAGCCATGGGTCTCAACGGCTCGGACGTCGCAAAAGAATCTAGTGACATAGTGTTGACCGACGACGATTTTGCCAGTATTATCCGCGCCATAGAGGAAGGCCGTCGACTCTTTGATAATATTCAGAAATTTTTGGTCCATTTGTTGATTTCAAACATCTCGCAGGTAATCTTGTTACTTTGCGGATTGGCATTCAAAGATGCCAATGGCGTCTCAGTGTTCCCGCTTTCCCCTCTGGAGATTCTCTGGGCAAATATGATCACTTCGTCCTTCCTTGCGATGGGTCTTGGTATGGAGGAAGCTCAGCCTGATATCATGCACCGTCCTCCACGTGATCTGAAAGTCGGTGTATTCACTTGGGAGGTTATTACCGATAAAATGATCTATGGTACCACAATGGGCATCCTTTGTCTAGCCTCCTTTGTTATCGTCATTTTTGTTGGTAATGGCGGCGATCTTGGCGAAGACTGTAATCATGGTTACAACGACACGTGTGGACCGGTCTTCCATGCTCGCGCCTCATCATTTGCGGTACTTTCCTTCCTTCTTCTGCTGACTGCTTGGGAAGTCAAACATTTCGGCCGTTCGCTCTTCAATCTAGACCCGATTCGTCATCCGGGAACGTTCTCCGTCTTTCCCGCTCTGTACTACAACAAGTTCTTATTTTGGGCGGTCATCGGTGGCTTCCTCGGCACGTTCCCGGTCATCTACATCCCAGTTGTCAACAAAGACGTATTCAAGCATCTCGGCCTTAGCTGGGAATGGGGCGTCGTTGCTGGCGCTTGTGTCATCTATATAGTTGTCGTGGAAAGTTGGAAAGCCATCAAGCGTCGCACGGGCTTGTGGTCTGGCAAGTTGACACTAACTCAGGAGGTCATGCATGCGGTCGAACACGGCGCAACTGCAGCGTCGGTGTCAGTTGTTAGTACCTTGTCGTCCACGCCCAGTTCGTCTCATGGTGGATACATTGTGGATGTGGGATCGCAAGAAGTGCCCAAGCTCGTCGATGAGAATAAGGAGAATATCGAGTTGGTGAATGTGCGCACTCGTCAGCTTCCTAACAAGTGACTATTTGCCCTTCTTTTTTGGTGGCGACGCTGATTATTTCTCTTGTGATTGATTGATCAATTAATTGAGTGATTGAATGCTTGACTGAAGTAATTGACATCTTGAACGTGACAGGATTTGGATTTGATTTGTTGAGGATGGTATACCTTTCACGTTGAAAGATATTATCTCCGATGTGCTGACTTTGGAATGTAGATGGTATATTATATTCGTGAGATACTTTTTAAGTCGAGAAATATATTTTTGGAAAATTCATTATGACATCAATTTGAAAAATTTCGACTAGACAGCTGGATATTTGACATTTGTGCCGCTGTAAAATGCTACCCGACAGCTGTTTACGCCATAATTGGCGCATAACCAACCGAAGATAATAAGCCGCAGCTACAATTAAACTCAGTTGGTTATCTCTCTGTTTGTGAGAGTTCCTGCAACTTTAAATTTCATCATGGCAGATAACCGCAGGGGGGCGTGACTCTTCCACGGTAAATCCGGATCTAATTTCTAGAAGCCCGCGGTTTCCTCGCCGCAAAATTATCCCTATCAGCAGCACACGATTAATAGCATTGTCCAAATGGTTCCTCCACCGCACAATGCCGACATTGAAACCGCTGAGATTTCTGACTCGTTGCCGGCCGCGATCAAGCCAGTGGTGGCCGCGATTGAGTCGCACACCGAGTCGAAGCCTGAGGCGCTCGATCTTTCGCACCATCTCTCCATAGAGTCCGTAATCCGACAGAAATCTCTGCTCAAAGTATCCAGCTCCTATCTTGCGCGTGATCCAGAGCTATTATCGCTTGCCGCGGGATTACCCTCGCCATCTTTGTTCCCGATTGAGAAGATCACTGCTACAGTCCCGATAGCGAAACACGAGTCTGCCAGAAATGGATTGTGGAAGAACGATGGCCTGCTGCCTGATACGCGCCGGGAACTACAGAAGGAGAAAGATAGTAACCTCAAAGGACAATCGGACTATGATTTATCCGGAGCGCTGCAGTATGAGCAGGGTACTGGTGCGAAGCAATTGTTGAAGTTCTTGAAAGAGCATACGGAGGTATGATTTGACCCTTGTGCGCAGTACGTTGCGATCTTTTTACAGAGAGCTTATATGGCTGTAGATCGTTCATAATCCTCAGTATAGAGATTGGGATTGCATTATGTCCGGAGGAAACACTCATGCCATGGAAACCGTTTTTCGGATGCTCATTAATCCCGGTGATTACATAATCGTAGAAGAATTTGTATTCCCGGAAACTGCGGAAGGGCTCAAGCCTCTCCGAGCGAAAATGATCGGCATCCAAATGGACGAGGAAGGTATGCGATCTGATTCGCTACGCCAACTTCTCGAAGCATGGGACGAAACTGCTCGAGGCGGTAAGAGGCCCGGTGTCCTATACGTCGTTCCTACAGGCCAAAACCCAACCGGCGCAACCATGAGCGTGCAACGGAGGAAAGAGATCTACGACTTGTGCGTAATGTATGATCTTATTATTATCGAAGATGATCCATATTACTTCCTCCAAATGTCGGATTACGTCCCCGGCGCTGATCCAACTGTCGTCCACGTTCCCAAGTCCAATGACGAGTTTCTCTCGACGTTACTCCCATCGATGCTTGGTATAGACACGCAAGGTCGAGTGCTAAGGCTCGATTCCTTTTCCAAGGTCGCCGCGCCCGGACTGCGATGTGGCTGGATCACTGGCAGCGACCGATTCATTGAACGCTTACTTCGTCATAACGAGGTGGGCTTACAATTTCCATCAGGTGTATCTATGGCTGTCCTGCATAGCATGTTGACCGAAGCGTGGGGCCAGGATGGATATCTTGATTGGTTGGTGAATTTGAGAGCGGAGTATACCAGTCGACGAAACGCTCTTCTGGATGCCATGGACAAATATTTACCACGCGAAGTTTGCGATTGGGTTGTTCCTAGCGCGTAAGTACTGTACACCGGTCCATGTCTTGTCCTACGTTATTAATGTTGAGATAGTGGCATGTTCGTATGGCTCCACGTCGACCACACCAAACACCCTCGCAAAGACAATGGCATAGAAGCAGTTGAAATGGAACTCTTCGAAGCTGGTATCGACAACAAAGTCCTGATACTGCCTGGGGCGTGGTTCAAAGTCAGCCCGGAAGCCCGCGATGTGTTCTTCCGTGCGACATTCGCGTCTGTGAGTGCCGAGGATATGACGTTAGCTGTGGAACGATTCGGTGAGGTTCTCAGAAAGAGTTTTGGATTGTAGGATTAGATGATCTATAGCTAGAAACGTAGAGAACACGCCTCAGCATTTTGACTTCGGCATACAACACATGTATGGTCGTAGTCTTTAGTAGCATCAATGACATTAAGGCCAATGAGAGTGCTATACGTTTGACGTCATCAGAGGTACTTTTGCACACATCGGATCTAGTTTTGGAATAGCCTTCTCTAATGCTGGTCCAGAGGGACTCGTAAGCGTGGGAGAAGTGCTGGGATAATCATATATAAGGATTCAGGCAGGCGCCTGTGTCTATCACATAGAATAACTGAAACTGAAATTCTGAGCATATCAAATGGTAACTTCCTAAGCATGAATCAAACAATGATTGAATGGACCTGAAGATAATGCAATGACAATGATTCATTGATCCCTTCTTTCCTTAAATGACAATTACTGTTGGACACTGTTAACTCCAGAATAAATACACACCTCACATTTTTTTGCTAACAATAAACAAAATCAATTACCGGCTAGTAAGAAAATTCAATATCACTGTTTGACTTAGTAAAATCGAGCCGCACTTAAATTTGGGTCCAGTGACGTGACATCAAGGCTTGGCGGTAAAAATATCTCGGTCACTGAAGCGCGAGGTAATTAATTAATTTAGGCCAACAAGAGGTAGTTAAAACCAGTCAATGGGTTCCAGGTCTGGAACCAGGAGACCTCGTCCTTTGAGCCCTCGCCGACAAGCTCAAACTGCTGCTTCTCTCCGAATTTGCACTGCACGCTTGAGTGTGTGAAGACACCGTTGGTAGCGTCGAAAGTGCCTACAAAGCTGCCGCGCGCAGGACGGCTGTTCCAAGAGAGCGTGGACTCGTCAATGACAGTTTTGAGAGCATAGACGTTGACTTTCTTGGAGCCAGTGATGGTGCTTGGGAATGAACCCTTGGACGGAGCAGTCCAGAGCAAGTGGCAAGACGATACCTCATTGGAAGACAATGGCGGGATGTCAAAAGAGACAAAGGTGATGACATCGGAGCCGGCGGTATCCCGGACAACAGTGCCGGTAAATTGGGTACCAAAGACCTTGGATGGTTCAGCCTCCTTAGCGGGGATCAAGAGATTAGGAGGCAGAAGCGACACGGTGGCTTTCGCAACATTTTCAACGACAGTGGTCTTCGAATGAGTAGCGGTAGTAGCAGTTTCGGAAGCGGTGGTGGAGGGGCAAGATGAAGGGGTGCTGACGAAAGTGTAGTACAAATCAGCGCCAATACCGTTGCCGTTGCATATCGTCTCGGGGTTAGTAGAAGCCCAATAGACTTGATAACCCTTGTCGGTCTTGCAAGCCATAGCATTAGCCTGGCCGTTCAATAGAACAGAATTGCCACTTAGAGACCAGGTAACGTACACGTCCTGAATTGGAGGGGTATTTGCATACTTGATCTCTCGGGTGGTCGCGTCGACGTAGATGACCTGGTTGGTACCGTATATCTTCAAGTAGCCTCCATCAATGTAGGTGGTAATATCCTGTTCTGCACCAAAGTAGATGTTCCCATCACTATTGATGGACAAGGGCGAGTACTGAATATCGGAACCAGAGTGGACAGCTACGACATCGAATGGTTTGCTGACTTCGGAGCAACCGGAGGAGGAGATGACCGCAGCCGAGGTTGTAGTGGTGGTGCTAGTGACTGACGATGTCTCTGAGGTCAGTTCTGCAACATATGAGTAGACGGTGCCGGCGCCGATGCCTTCGACACCGATGCCGCAGATATTGGTCAAATTGGACCCATCGGCAGCCCAGTAGAATTGGTATCCAGAGGTGATTGGGCAAGCAATACCGTTGGCCTCATTATCGAGCTCCAGGTAGATGCTGCCTAGGTCCCAGGTCTTGGTAATTGCACCACATGGTGGCTCCAAGGAGTACTTGACAGCGTAGGTGAATGGGTCCACGTAGACGATGTTGTTGGAACCCTCGACTTTGAGATAACCATCTTCGATGTAGAAAGTCAAATTGGAATTGAAGGCGACGTAGATATTTCCGTCGTTTTTCTTCGTCGCGAGACTGGCGAAGTGGATGGGAGAGGTAGAGTGAGTGGTGATGACGCTAAACGGTTTGGAGGTTGCGCGGGGCTGCAAAGGACGAGCGCCGACGATGAAAGAAAATCCGATCAGAAGCACGATAGTAGTCCAGAAAGAATTCATGACCAGCATTTTCATATGGTGCAAATATTGATGAAGGACACGATTTGGGCGATCGAGTCCATTTATAAAGCAGAAGAGGGACTGTACGGCGGAGAGTGAGAGCAGTCCACCTGGGTTACGAGATAAAAATAGGCCATGACAGCTCGAAAGGGCATATCGTCAACACTCGTGGAGTTGTAAGTAGCCAGCAGTGAATCCGGGGAGTTACAGTCAAATGTTTGTAGGTACTGCGCGCTGGTAGAGGTCATCAGACGACCAACCTGGTACCGCAATGAAGGTGTAGCTTGGCCCACGCAATTATGACATTTCTTAAAGCTGCAGCCGCACTATACAAGGTTCACGCCCCGCTGTAAACCCTATTAGACCCACGCTAAGGTTAGACAACCCCAACCCGAACTGAATTGCATACAATACAGAGCCCAACTGACATTTGCATCCTCGGCACATGCGAGTTTGCATTATTTTCGAGTTGATGGCTGCTGACGGCCTCACAGCTAGAAGTGAATTTGTTATACAGCTGAGAGCCGGGCAAGTTGCAAGCAGCGAATTCCCACTGGATCCGGTGGACAATCCACGGAAATGCCCGCAACAGAACTATCTGCGATCATTTAAAGTACGTCAAGCGAGACAAACCCAGGAGCACTCTATAACACCTACTTGTACAGTGTATAAATGACGCAGTTGTTACTGCCAGTAATTCATTATAGTCAATGGACGAATACTTTTATTTCTCATTGGAGCATAAGTGCCGTTGATGTCTAGCCGTTCTATTTGCTGGACAGTGCGATGGCACTTCGAACAGACTTTAGTGCCTGAAAGACAAACTAAACTTTCCAAAGTAGCTCGACAAACTCTAATTTTCGAGTAGACAAGATCTAAATCTGTTGCTCCTGGACACGTGTCCGCAGCGCAGACACATACTTGCCACCAACTATTCCCACGATAAAATACCTGTAACAGCGAACAGCTGGCGGTCTTGACATCATGCTCGAGAACGCGCTGTGGTCGTGTTCAATCCGAACTTTCGTATCGAACTGCATTTTGGCTTCTCCTCAGCAACACCAGGGGACTACGCTGTCAAAACTGCTCGATTATCTTCCAGCTCGAAGATGAAGAGCAGACGCCTGAGCGCGACCGAGAGCCCGTAAGCTGCTCAATGCGACGTCTATTTCAAGCCACCTTTAGAGTTCAGATGCTCAAAGACTTAGTCGTGGCGCTCGCGCACACTTATGCACGAAAAATGGTGAACCTCACTAAGCAAGTGCCTGGTCGATTCTCAATTGTCTCCGGCCAAGTGCCATCATGAACAAACTTGGCTCTGGTCTTCGTCCCGACTGGAGTGGCCGTCCTCGTCCTGTTTCCCCGGATTGTTCGGTTCTGGACAACAAAATTAGGTCCAAGGACAACGGCGGGACCCATGGCAATCCCAGCCTCGTGATCGTGTTTCAGCAAGACGTAGCCTGTTGGCGTGGAACTGCCGCAGCCTTGGGACAAATCGAAATGGTGAATGATCTCGCCCCTGAATCAGTCATGATCTTTTGCTTGTCGCAATTTGTGCTTAAATATAGAAATAGTATATAATAGTCTGCTAACCAATGTACACGATCTACGTCTCCAATATCGTCTGTGTGCTTGTCGGAATATTAATGATTCCTGGTCCCCCTTACCCTCCATCTAATTAATAACTACTAAATCTGCCGTGTCACAGCTGGGTCCCTATAGTTATTCGCAAATAATAAACGATTTCCTGTGGCCATAGAACTGACATCAGTGAGTATGCATTAAGGCTCAGGCTAACCACTCATATTCCTTATTGAGGAACGCGGGGTATGCGATATTACCGGATGCTGGCACGCCGTTATCCTGCAATGACACACCGCTTGTCAGTCACCGAAGCGGATATTTATATTTTGAACCATACGCTGTGATAGTGCTTCGCTCGACCTTAAACTATATTATAGACAGTCGAACTTATGCCAACTGCGCAAATTTATCAATTGACAAGGGCAGGTCGCATCACCCGCGATGGCTTACAATAAGTATCCGGCGGGTTGCTCAGAACGAAGGCATTGGTGTTGGTTCTGCAGCTGCTGGACATAATACCGGGCGCATGTCACGAAAGAAACGTCAGATACATTCAACTAAAAACTAACAGACAATAAATGCCGACGCAGTATGACGTAAGGATAGCCCTCTTTAGGTTAGGGTATTTACACCAAACCCTTCGGCAATGGCACACTCTGCCACGGGCGATGTACAAGAACAGATAATACAATATGATAGAAGATACGGAGAGGTTGCTGTCGAGTACGAGCGTGATGAAATAACGTGAAAACTAATCTTCGCTTTGTAATGTTACTAATTTATCAGCAAAGGCATGTAAATTTTGCGACTACGCTGCGCTGAAGGTCCATTAAATAGCCGGTGACCAGTGGAAATTGGTGACAACACGACAAAAGAGGCAACAGCACGCAAGTGCTTTACCGGCGCCTGTCATCGATCGTTACTCTCGACTTACGATTCAGTCCTGCGATTGTTTAAAAGGAGCTGGACGAGGAGTTGTCCATATCTGGGTTGTGAGCGCAAGCCGCACGTGACCACTACAGAATGGCAGAGCAATTTCGTGTGGGCACGAGGTGCGTAGAGCCCTGGCGTGCCTTTCGTGCACCTTTGTACCTGCAGCTTGGCCCCTTTCTTTCTCGTGCTGCCGTTGTCACTTCTCGCTTTCCCTCTAGCCCACAACCCTGCTATGAACTGTGCATTTGCATTTCAGCGCATGTAGTCGGCCCATTATCTCAAATTTCTGGTTATTTTCTTGACGCCGCTCGTTGTCCGCACTCTTTGTCGATCGAGGAATCGTCTGGGTTAATCAAAGCCTTTAAGCTTGCAAAGGCTATGGAATCAACCACACTGCTTCGAGATCTTTTGCGCGACACTTCAGTCCCGGTCACTTCCACTTCTTCGACATCGTCTGCATCTTCGTCCACGTCGTCGACGAACGCGACGTCACTAACGTTTGGTGGGATCGCGATTCCCGATCTCATTCGAGCGGACGCGACAACTCAGTCGTCACAGGCCCAGGTTCAACAGAGGCATTCCGTATATTTACCACAGTACGAATCTGATCAGATATCGGGTCATTCGCAGTCTCCAACGCATCAGCATTCACAGCTCATGAATCAACAATCTGCGGCCAGACAGGCACCAGCTCTCCGACGGGCCCAATCTCGTTATTTTGAAGCATTCAACAATTCACAGACACAGAACGGCTCCGCGATTGATGTCGGCAATCTGTCGAATGGCATGTCTGGGCTGAATATCGCTAACGGTCCGCTGCCAATGCATTCACATCTTCACCATCGGAAGTCACAACAGTTCGACTCATTCGATGGCGGAAGCGGAACGTTCCTGGATTCGCGATTGGACGGCTCTCGCTACGATTCGAGCAGTATGGCTCGTGGGCATCATCAGTTATATCATCAGGCATCTTCAGAGTATGTTTGGAAATCAATGAATCAGACATCTAGACCGCGATCTGTGAGTGTTATGGGAATTCTGTGTCCCGGCTAACCCGATGAGCTAACATGGCCAGTGGTTCGAACCGATCCACACACACCCCCAGCAGCAGGAATACCTCCCGCAGCCACGCATGCCTTTTTTGAATACAGCGCCTTACTCGACATCACCTTCATCAAGTGGATATTCCCCGTCCAAATCTGAAACAGTGATCTCCGAGAGCGGCAATACCATATATTCTTCTTCGCCTCAAAACCGTCTGCAGTCACGGATCTCCCAGATGTCGTTCAGCTCAACGTCTTCGCAGCAAGGACCGCAGGTACCACAGCTCCAGCAGCAGGAGCAAGAGGACGAGCTGATCCCGACAGCAATTGTGATCAAAAACATCCCTTTTGCAGTTAAAAAAGAGCAACTCATGGAGCTAATGCTGAATCTTGGTTTGACGCTTCCTTACGCTTTCAACTATCATTTTGACAATGGAGTGTTCAGGGGTCTTGCATTTGCAAATTTTGCTACTTCTGAGGATACGGCATCTGTCATTCAGGCGCTTAATGGACACGACATTGCTGGCCGTAAATTGCGAGTGGAGTACAAGAAGATGCTACCCGCTGCTGATCGCGAACGAATTGAGCGAGAGAAACGTGGCAAAAGAGGTCAGCTTGAAGAACAACATCGAAGCAGTTATGCACAGCTGCCCAAGGTCACAATGGTCCATGGTGCGAGTGGCGGCGAAGACACATCGCCCACGTCGGTCAATGCTAGAATTGACCTGGATTTGAATGATCCTGAGACGCTTAATTTTTATTCCGAGATTCTGTTGTTCAGAGATGACGTGTCGAGAGAAGAGTTAGTGTTTGGCGGCACTCTAACGCCATTGCAAAGACGAAACGTGCACTTGCTGGCACACACTATGGGATTGGTCCACCTCTCCCGAGGAGAAGGTGATACGCGAGAAGTTGTGGTGTCGCGACGGCCGCAGCCGCATTCACAATCGATGCTCATGTACGCCAATCGTAATATTGGAATTCCAGAGGAGTACGCAGGAAGCAATGTCGACAGCAGATTACTCCGTGGTGCAAAGTCATTTGCTGACATTCGGTCAACGGCGCGAATAAACGCGCTTTACCCGTCAACGTCGAACGGCAACATATCTTCTGCATCTACATTGTATGGACACTCTCTGCGTGCCCCTCAGGCTTAAGATTTTGGCATTACTATGTGACGAATTATGAATTCACAGAGCAGTTTGGATTTGATTTTTTTGGGTATTGTTGGATTTTGGATTGGATAACTCATTACGGATTACATGTATACCTTTTGATTACTTGCTCCACTTACTGATTGCATTCAACCTCAACATGCGATACTGTTTTCTCGGTAAGACTCGGGAAGGAAGGGCAAGAACGAAGGGCAACGATCAACTTGAACGATTTCAACGACTGAAACGAACGAACTAATACAAGCATTTCATATTATATATGAAAGTTACGGCATGACGTGCTTACCCTATATTATTTTAAGTAAAACAATAATGCTGGTGAATATTTGAAGGAACGCGCAAGCATTTTTGTTGGTTTACTATTGCCATTTTTGTATTTAGTAGAGCTACTCTCTCAATTTTTGTGTTTTTGTTACATCTAGAGATGTCGGTTTTAAAATGCTGTGAAGTTTGTGGTAGGCGGGGCATATGGGTTTCTACATTTCGGAACGGGCATTATATACTATATAGCGGCATATATGGTAGATTGACTAACCTATAATGCAATATCTATATATAAATAAATGGCCGCGTCTAGTATCAATGCACTTTGGCGATAACTTTCCAATGTGCATCTCAAATAAAAACTCCGGGTCAGTGTATTGATTGTCCTGGGTCAGACTTCAGCCGCGGGATCACCGAGGTTCCGACTTCGAGGTGCGGCCGGACAATTATTACGAGTCATTTAGTCCTGTTATTGTCTCGAATAGCTTTAGTCCTACTCTCTCGAGATAAGTTGGACTATCAAGTTATTTGATAACTCAACTGTGATGAGCGGTTGTCATTGGCGTTCTGAACTCTGTACTGTCTCAATCTAGACATCGATACGGTTAGCTCTACTTTTGTTATAGCTGTACCACAGCTCGGATCTGGCTCACCGTCAAGACATTGAGTTACGTTATGTGAGAATCATTGTGCTATTTTCCTATTCGTACAAGCTTCTACTATGGGATTGCGGTCCAAATCATTGCTAACCAATGTGTAGATCCAATGGTAAATTGTCGCCTGGTCTCGCGACTCGCAACCGAGCGAATTAATAGTCCAACTCATTTTATAAGTCGTTCATGTTTCTTACACAGCATTCCCATTTTGGTTAGAAGGGAAGCACGGACGGTTACAAGCACGACACACGAATCGAAATCGCGACGTCTGGATCCAACGTCCCAGCTGTCGGAATTCCCCACTGTGATAGGAGCATCTGTCGTAGCGGATGATAAGCTGCTTCGTACCATTTTCGACACGCCTGCATCCGCTCATGAGTTTTTGAGTCCGAGTGGTGCGACTGCAGGATCACCTGGCTTGCTTATGAATTCCAAGCTGCAATCGGCCAAAAGCCTTGTCCAGTTTGCGAGCGACACTCTCATTTCAGCACGGAAAGTCACGAACAGGATATTGTCTCTTAAAGGCTCTTCGGAACAGAGCCTTCGAGGTGCAATACGTCTCTTCGATCGGCTGTCGGACATGCTATGTCGTGTGATCGATCTCGCAGAATTTATTCGCACGGTGCATCCTGATCCGGAATACATTGCAGCTGCGGAATACGCACATAGCTATATGATGAGCTACATGATCGAATTGAACTCAAGCAGTGAACTCTACGATGTTTTGAGACAAGTAATGGACACGCCGTCTGTCGCGTCGTCGTTGTCCAAGGAGGAGAATATCGTTGCACAGCTACTGTTATACGATTTTGAGAAATCAGGAGCCGGGCTGGACAAGACCGTGCGAGATGAGGTAATGAGTCTTCAACATAATATATCCTCTTTATCCAGAGACTTCATGACTGGCATCGCTCCAGAGCACAATAGTGTGGAAATTGATATAAAAGATTTATACGGTCTTGACCCGATGGCTGTCTCTGAGCTACGACGTGCAGCAGCAGCTAAGAATGATTCGTCAGTTTTCCAGTATCTTAAGCGGTCACCATCGTCTGCACGCCGAAGATCAGATGGACCGTCCAAAGATGCATTAGAAGCTGTCCAGAGGGTGACCATGCCGACAACTGGACCGATAGCTCGAATGGCTGCCTTGAGTGTGAAGTCCTCAGAAGTTCGAAAACAACTATACATTGAAGGACGGCGCTCAAACGCAAGACAAGTGGAGATTTTAGACAGCCTGCTCATGGCGCGTATGCGTCTCGCTAATATGATGGGATCAAGTTCATACGCGGAATATCAATTGGCCGACAAAATGGCTCGAACACCAGAAGCTGTCAAGAATTTCCTCGATCATTTGGCATTCAAGACACGTCCTGGTGCGCAGCAAGAAATCGATTTGCTGAAGAACCTGAAGAAAAAAACTGATCCGAGCAATGACAAGTTTAATGCCTGGGATCGAGATTATTATATGTCTCATTATACGGATTTGACTAAACCAAGAATTAAATCATATGATTTCTTGAACTCGTATTTCTCTCTCGGCGTAGTCATGCAAGGATTGTCTCGATTGTTTACAAGGCTGTATGGCATCAGATTCGTTCCTAGGGAGACAGCGCCTGGGGAAATCTGGCACGAAGATGTCCGCAAGTTAGACATAATGTCTGATAGCGGGAGTACATTTGGTGAGCAGCGAGTGGGTGTTATGTACTGTGATTTATTTGCGCGTCACGGAAAGCCGCGGTCGCCCGCCCATTATACAATTCGGTGTTCGCGAGAAATATTTAGCGACGAGTTTCACGACGGACTTGACCCAGGAAATGGGGATATACCCACGCTGGTAACGGGATGTCAAGTATATCAAGTTCCAACAATTGGCCTAGTGTGTGACTTCGTGTCTAAGAACGAGCACGGTCCTACATTACTGTCGTTTGGCGAGGTGGAGACACTGTTTCATGAGATGGGCCATGCAATGCATTCCATGCTGGGACGGACGGCCATGCATAATATCTCTGGTACCAGATGTGCAACGGATTTTGTCGAACTGCCTTCGGTTCTAATGGAACATTTTGCGTCGAACCCCGACGTACTTGCCCTATTTGCGCGTCATTATGAAACTGACAGACCGTTACCCCCGCAGCTAATTGAAGCGAGCTTGGCTCAGCGCGCCGCGTTTAGATACAATGACACTTACACTCAGATTGAAATGTCCTTATTAGATCAAGCTCTGCATTCTATTACTCCGTCGTCCGGTTCTTTAGGCGCAGTTGATTCATCCGCGATCTACTACGCCGTTGAGCATCAATATTCACTCTTCCCTGCTGTCCAAGGCGCGAAGTGGCAGGGTATGTTTGGTCATTTAGTCGGCTATGGCGCCGTATACTACGCGTATTTGTTAGATAGAGCGATTGCGTCCTTAGTGTGGGATAGAGTATTTCACTCCGGCAAGGAAGGAGGTGCGGTTTCACGTGAAGCCGGCGAGCGGTTCAAGAATGAAGTGCTAGTCTGGGGTGGAGGTAGGGACCCTTGGGAATGTTTCGCAGGGGTGCTAGAGAGAGGTGAATTCAGCAGCGGTGGAGAGAAGGCTATGGAATTTGTGGCTATGGGCGCTGGTGAGCAAGTCGCTGGTACTTGGAGATAGATTGAACTTCACATGCTGGCCATGTATTAGGAAGATTGCGTGTCCCATTGTGATATGTTATGATATTTGTAATATAGATGTCAAGGACTATCGTGTGGATAAATATTATGCCATTCATAACGTATTGTCAACCTTGAGACTATAGTGTCATTAAAATACATTTATCTACTAACTATATCAACATACTTCCAAGTCAAAACTCCTACCAAAACTATAACAAGCCAAACCCTAATAGATACAATTTCGCATCAATATCCGAATGCTCACACCACAATCATGTATGTACTTATGCTCTGCCATCATATAATTTTCTATTCGATTTGGATTCGTTGATATCCGTTGCTCAACTTCAGGAATCCCAGTGACTGAAGCGCAGACCGATCGTTGGCCAAAATAAAGGTACCTTGAGGTTTCTGTTGAGTGACTGTCCTTGCGGCTTCGATTCCACTGTTAATAGGCGCCGCGAGTGATGCACATATGTCCTTGTTGAATGGCGTAATCGCTACTGGCATGCGTAGTTCAACGTCCTTGCATCCGGACATCTTGGCTGCCAATGATATGTAATAATTTACAACGAGCAATGAAGAAACCGTCGAAAAGGATGAGATGGTCGAATTCGGAATCCCGTCATCGTTGTCAGGAACGTAGGAGCTTTCCCTCGTAGAACGGTCCGTCATCGGCACCGAGAACGTGATCTCATGATACTGTCCATTGGGGCCCATCTTGGCACTGTTCAGGGGCACCCTATGACTTCGCACTGTAGTCAGTTTCGATATAGTACCATCACTTGTGGTGTTAAATCTCATTTCCTCCTCCAGTTTAATTGTGATCTGTTGTAGCTTGACCTTGCTGGACCTATGTGTCCAATCGGGATTTGGAGTTATACCGGCGACGAGACGAATTACATCTCCAGGGCCAAACGAGGTGTAGTCTACCTGTAGTGTAACGTAGACCACTTTATCATCCGACTCTTTCATCAGCGAATTACCTTGCAAATATTGTTGGAAAACTCGAATGTTGTCGTATCGTACTATCGTGATCGGGCAGTACGCAGAGGTCTCATATTTGGACTGATTTTCAAATTCTTTGAGCAGCGCATCTAACCTGTACGTAATCTTCGCCTGTTTCGCGATCTGCATACTGGATGGTAATGGAAATTCTCTAGAGAGCGGCAACGAATACACAAATGGCAAGTCGACCGCGTAAAATTGCTTTTGTTCTTTCTCATGTGCTTCGAAAAGTACTAGTTCTTGCCCGACCAAATACGACTGCTCGATCCTCTGCGTTCGCAGCGTACTTGTATACTGTATCTCTTCCGTGCGGTATAATTGCAGTTTGAGCGATTTGAGCTTGAATGGTTGGCCGGCAGTCTCTGACCTTATCTCGACGACTCCCGCTATGCGGGGCTTGCGAAGTCAGCGTCATAGTAGTGGTATACTACATAGGAGAGAACTCTTACCCACGTGGCATCTATACCCGGATATCCGAGTACAAAATCCGAATTAGGTGGACCCCTTATATTCACCTGCACTGGCATTCCTAATGCTGCTGATTTATCTGCTATAAAACATTCGATGCAGCTAGGAGATCGACCACTGTGCGGCGCGGCGCCGAACACACCTGTCGTGCAACCAAAAGTTCATCTGACAAAACGGCAAATACACGTTACAGTCTCTATTGTACATATTATTACACTATACACATATATTACAATCTTGTGCACTATTCTTCATCCATGTCATCCTCATCCTCCTCAATGTCCTCTTCCTCGTTCTCCAAATCCATATCTTCAATATCTTCCTCTTCTGCTTGATCTGCCGCCGCGATCTGAGATAAGGTAGCCGGAGCAGGCAGTGAGCCCTCTTCTCGCATCTTCTCCACTTTTCTGGTCGTCATTTCGTACACAAACTTGCCCAGATGCTCCACACCTTCCATAACTACAACTTTGGACTCCTCAATCTCGCCGCTAGCTCGGGCTGACGGGAACATCTCACCAATCGATAATTCGAGCTTGTCTCCCTCACTTCGATTTGTACCCATCTTCTCCAGGAACGGCTTGATATCGAGGCTAGACTCGAGAAGATACCTGCGACCAAGTACGTACAACCCTAATCTCGCTCTGGACATCGCGACTGTCAACCTCCGAATGTCACGTAGATATCCAACTCGTTTTGTTCTCACTAGCGACATAATTATGTAGTCATTCTGTTCACCTTGATATTGATCCACAGTAGCAACGGTAGCTGGCAGTCCGAATATTGGATTCCGTTTGCACCGCTCCGTAACGATGTTTTGAACTAGGACTTTCTGGCCCACGTACGGAGTCAGAATACTAATCTTATCTGCGGGGTACCCAAGCAGACGCATATACATATAAATTGCCACGGCATACTCCGCCTCACCCAAATTTTGAATGAAATGAGGCGAAGGCTCTGTTTCGCCAAAGCCGTTATAATCGTCCACATTGATAAATTGGAACACGTGCTTAAAACCAGCGTTCGCAAATTTGTATTCCTCATTCTCGTAGCAGATCGGCAAGTTTGTGAGGCCATCATTACCAGCTGATTGGTATCTCCAACTATACAGCTCCGCAATCTCAGGACGGGCACGACCTTGAGCGTCAAGGGTGACGCTGGGAACATTAAGACGAAGTAGTCGCGAGAAGAGGCTCTGCTCCATATTGGCGTAATATCGGAATGCTGGGTTCTGAATAATTGGCGCATTCTGAAAGTGATCACCAATTAGGACAACACGCTCAAGAGCATTCTCCCCAGACGCGGTAGACTGAAGTGCAAGTGGAATAAAGCTGTCGACTTCTGTTAACTGAGCAGCCTCCTCGACAATCACGTTCTCATAGCGGAATCCAAGCGAGATAATCTCACGGCGCTGAAAAAGTTAGATTCCACTTTGAAAACACTTTCTGAAGGTAAAGAAATCACTTACTCGCATTGCAGCATGCGTCGACGTCAACGCAATAATCCTGGCCTCTCGAGTTAACAAATAGTTGGCCCTGTCCTTCGCCGTTCGTAAAAGTTCGAACGGCCGAATATCTTCTAATTCCGTGAAGATTTTTTCTAAATGTCGGAAGCATCCATCTGCAATCTCCATTGCTTCTTCCAAGGAATGAATTTGTGGATTGAAGAGAGGTTGTGGTGCATTGGCAAAGTACGCTTGGAAGGGGAATTCGCGGCTCAATGACGATACATCTGCAAAGTAGTTCCTCGACTTGAACTTTTGCCACGTCGGAAGTACAAACACCTTGTAAAAATATCCAGCAGCTTCACACGACTCTCCATGAGGGCCCTGTCCACCAACGGAATCCGATAGTCGTGTCACGTCTTTGAGCAAAGCCTCGCGTCGATCCAGTACATTATCCACTCGTCCGTACCTTGAATAAGATGTCTCTGTCCGTAGATCGTCCTCCCCATGTCCTAGTCGTAGCAAATGTCTCTCATCTATATCGAGCGCAATAATCTTCTCAAATAATCGGTTTAGTGCCTGGTTACTGTGGGTGACGACAAGCGTCCGCTGTTTCGGGTTGTTGTGATAGATATTGCTAATGATCTGTGCTGCAACGTCAGTCTTCCCCGTACCGGGAGGTCCAACTATGACAGTCAGACCAGGGTTGGTCCCGGAATATATGGCCTTGACCTGCGCTGGAGTGTATGGGATCGTATTCCTTTTGCGAGAGTCCACAAAATACGGTCCCATGTTGGGAACATGATACGTCGATACTTCTATGACCTGTACTTCTTTCGTTTCGGCTGAATTTTCTTCAACCTTCTTCTTGCGGCCCCTGGTCTTCTTCGGTACTTCGGGCGGAACATTCTTAGTCGTTTCCCTTAGTACGTACGGCGGAAGTGCAGCGTCTAAGGTCCCTTCAGCTGAGACAACTTCCTTGTCGAAACTGGAGATCAAGTGCCCCCAGTTAAGGAATGTATCATTTAGATCGATCGTTTCTGGTCTCTTCGGCAAATTCTCGTATGACGCAGAAGCAGGATCTCCATATCCCAGGAACACATCCACTAACCAATCTGGAAGCGTAATATCGGTCTGTGCTAAGTCCTTAACGCTGTCCAAAATCGACTTGAAATTGTTTTCGCGCACGCGACGGCGGAAGACGAAGTTGATACTATCATAGACTTTTTCATTGTCGCGAGAGTATGTAACTGGATCGATCATGACATGTAATCGGCGCCGCCGAGCTAACCTGCCGTAAAGAGGTTTCTGGCTGTTGCGCAGTTGAACACCTGAAAAATGAATCGGATTGTTGTTATGATCGTAAATGCCTGCGACTTCAGCGGCCCGAATGTATTTAACACCGATCTTCTCCAATTCGTTCGTTGCATTAGTATTTGGCGCTTGTAACGCCAAGAGAAAGACAACTTCCCCTGGCCTCAGGACTTCCCATTCTTTCTGAATATCCTCCTTTACTCTGTCTAACTCCAAATACAACTCAGCACGAACATATGCTGGATGTGACTCTCCAACTTTTGCAGGTGCGGTCTCTAAAATTGCCGGTCTCGAGATTCTCTGCGCCATACGACTAAAGCCGGCCAGCTTGAGCTCACGAGATGAGGAATGAAGCTTGAGCCGTTCAATTATTGACTCTATATCGCATTTAATTTCGAAGAAAGACTCCAGACGATAAAGTTCAAAAGCGCGGTAAAGGAAATCACTGGTTGATAGATATTGCAGGTTAAATCGAGGTATTGGGAGCGGCTTGAGTGCGTCAAAGGTCGAGGTTTGCCGCAGAATACTGCTGGACAATGATTTCTAGGCGATGTTAGCTACAAAAGTGGGGAGGCTAACGGGAAAGCATTATACGCACTTCTGTGGGCAGTGAATAGAGTGCTTCGCACTTCTCTTCCAAACCCGGCCGCCTCACAAATTTATACGCAAGAAGTTCAATCTTGAACTGCCTATCAGTCGCAATTCCAGGAACCAAATAATCTGTCGCCACACCGAGATGCTCGCATAAGCTTTTCAAGTCGTCATCTGTCAAAGACTCTAAACTCTCGAGCAAGTCTTCGCGCTTGCTAACTGATCCGTAATTTGCCAGTGCCAAAACGAGTAATTTCTCTTTAAAGTGATCTAACGCAATCTTTTGAAATCTCAGTACTTGCTTCGAGTTTTGTGTCTGAAGCTCTTCCTTGGAAATCAACACTCCGGTAAGATCATTGATTGGAAAGTTCATATACTGATCCAAAATCTCGTGAAGTTGCCGCAAGAGAATGTTTTTCTCATTCTTATATGCCGGTGATAATCTGATTGCAACACTTAAATTTAGGTCCTTCAACAAGGTATTAGAGAATCTTCGAGTAGGAAGTTGCGAGATGATATCAATCAACAGTTCCAATACACGTTCGGTGTAGGCAATGACGGGCGAGTTTGTATCATTCCCAGGGACATAAATGAGCCGCAGTAAATCCAGCACAACGGAATAGAGCCAGCTTCGCTCGAGACGTAGTCGAACCTTTCGGACGTCACCTGCCGTGTCAAACTTCTTCGTTGCCACGCGCCAGGACTTTTTCAATCCTGTACTGTTACTAAGAAGAGCGTCGCGTGTTGACGAGGTATGTAGGGAGTTCCAAATCGATATGGACACCAATGGTGCGCACTCATGGCGAATCAATGAAGAGTCAAGGGACTGAAATGCAGCATCGATAAAGGATATTAGATATGTGCGTGTTTGTAACGGAGTAGAGTCTGTTGACGAGATGGTGAGCACGCGTTGGAAGAAATTACTAAATAGTTCCTCGTCCTTGGCGAATAGATTCCAATCCAAAGTATTCTCCCGCTGCTTCACTACGGCAGCAATCGCCACTAATATCGTATGGTCATCTTTTGCGTCGTATGTCCACCTTGGCCAAAGGAACCTGGGGAAAATATTTCATTAGCCACCATCGTCAATCCAAATAATAACAGATGATCCTAGACCAACTCACTTTTCCAGATACAGTAGATGATCCAGAATTAATAGACTGTGCCCGTTAAATCCTTCCTTCTCCAGCTGAACGAATAATCCTGAAATAACGGCGTCGGAGCGCCCGCCTGGCTGTTCTTGATCCGATGACCAATTCGTAGCAGCGAGGTCAAAAAATTTGGAGCTGTAGATCTCCGCAACCGTGGGGGAGCTTGTCGCCGCCATTATGTAGGCTTGAATTTGGTGTTTGGGGGATCTTTTGATCGAATGATATCAGCACCCGGCCTCTATAATATTCAAAGTTCCCGTGCTGCTCAATTTAAAGCAAGCCTTTGTAGAGCAAATTTGTGTTTGGGTTAGGGCTTCAATGATTAACTCCATCGTCGCTGTCGGCGCAGAAAAATTGAAACCCAAAGCGTCAGCTCCAGCACACTAAAAAACTGTCGGCATTTTAGATCGGACAAGAAGGTCTGGGACATATTGAAGATAAGGGTCACTGTAGATCCTTGTTTAATATTGATTGAATATTCTACATTTGAAAATGAACAGAGGACGTGGAGGTGGAGGTGGTCGCGGTGGATATAGAGGTAAGAATTTTTTAAAGAGGCTCCCTCTCTAATAACGACTGGGAGCGCGATTATACACTGGCTCAAGTTGGGTTCATGTTTCTTTATTCATATTTCTGTATTTTGTGGGGTATACTGTAAGAGTAGGTCGGTGCTAATAGATGTTTAATCAGGAGGCAGGACGGGGCCGCCGCTTCCAATCGGGCCGCCAGACACTGTACTAGGTATGTTAAACCTGTTTTTGTCTTGTATTTGACATTTGGTGAAGTAGCGCACTGTGCTTACATTATTCAAATCAGAAATGGGAACGTTTATGCATGCATGCGAAGGAGAAATTATGTGCCTGTCTATTAATACCAAGATCCCTTACTTCAATGCGCCTATATATTTAGAGAATAAGACCGCCATCGGCAAGGTTGACGAAATTCTTGGGCCTATTAATGAGGTGTTTTTCACTATAAAGCCACAGGAGGGAATAGTGGCCACATCGTTCAAGCCCGGTGATAAATTTTACATTGGACCCGATAAATTGCTACCTTTGGAACGGTAAGAACTTTCAATATTGGAGAAAGAAGGACAGATACTAATTTTGCATAGATTTCTCCCCAGACCTAAGGGCCCGCCAGGTCCAAAGCAACCAAGGGCTAGGGGCGGTCGTGGTGGTCCAGTTGCTGCCCGTGGCCGTGGCGGCTCCAGAGGCGGTCGAGGTGGCCCATCGAGAGGAAGTACCAGAGGCGGTCGTGGCGGTTTTTCACGCGGCGGTGGATCTGGAGGTCGAGGTGGTTTTGGTGGAGGTCGTGGTGGCTTTGGAGGAGGTCGTGGTGGTGGGCGGGGCGGTTTCCCCAGTCGTGGTCGTGGTGGTCGTTGAGCGATTGATGTGCAGAGGAATTCGTAGGATAAGATTGGATAATATCGGTGTTAAGTGATATTAAGACCTTGGTGAACATTGACAAAAAAGTTTGATAACTATGGCTTGTGTTATATGGTTTTATGTTTAGTAATATTTCCTACTTTGCGGCTTGTATAGGTTTTGTATCATAGCCAAGATTTAAATAGAATAAAATTTAGGGCTTGGGATCATCATAGTACCTACTTTATGAACGTATAAGAAACTTCCACTTCCAATCGATATGCAGCAAAGTAATTGCGTAAGGCGCAATATCAAGGCAACACAACTAAGACGTAATAGCCATGTAAGAAAAGCAAATAACACACCTAGCGCCATTGATATGGAATCACCCTGAACTCCAGAAGCCAATTCAATAAACCGAAAACTTGAATTAAATCAAATATGAATATAAACACCATGGAAACGACTCCCATAAAATCTGTACTTGATTATCTGATGCCACCAATCGTCAATCAGTTATATATTGGCATTTAGAATAAATGGTCAGGACCTATTGGTGCCGAACTGCTCACTGACCAATCTGTCTAGACTCTCTCGCAGTTTCCTTCTCGAAATGCATTTGCGAACTTCGTTTCTCCAGCAAAACGATGATTCCTTGTCTGTCCTTTCTGTATCTCCTTGATTTGCGAACGGAAGCACGATATCAGAGATATCTTCTATATGTGCCGACACGGCTTGCTGTTTCTTCTGCGGAGACGTTACTGAAAGAAGTGCGGTAGTACCAAATAGAGAAGAGTTTGGTGTCTCCAAGATAGCTGTCGCTGAGTACGACTTAACAACGACGGTAGGATGGTAATGGCCCAAGTCACTGTCTGCATCCACTATGTCGTCATCTTCTAAAGATTCGTCTTTCAACGCATGCCAGGACGCTCGTCGGCAGTGCGCATTGGGAAGATTTAGCGATCGATCAGTTACGACGATTGGATCTCGGTCGCGGAGCGGACGGTAAACATGTACCGAGGACGGAGTGGATGGTTGCTCAATCTCGATAATATCATTGCCTAGATAAAACTTTGGACGCGATACTTCGCATGCGCCATGGAGGACTGATGTCGGTTGATAAGAATCAGAAGACATGACGTATCGCGAAAGTCGCGGCTGCTAGTAAGGACAAGTCAATAGCAAGGCCTATTCAGTGATATGTCGTGTAGATGGCGGTGATCAAGTATGCAGTAGCAGTAAACAATAGCCAATTCAAGATGACAAGTGACGATCAGAAAAAAGAGACAAAAGGACTGATATGGTACCAAGAGACATGACTAGCAAGCGCAAGTATTGAACATATTCAATCTTCAAGCTGGGTATCACCTAGATCAAATATTAAGAGGCGCAGGAATTGGCTTCTTGCAGCCGTGGTATTCGTGTAACTGACTGAGTCCGCATCATGGGATCGACGGCCAAGGTACGGTTGCTTCCCCGCGTTTTCCCCACAGCGCCGCCCGACTGTGGGACACTTGAATCTCATTGGCCACGAGACACGCGCTCTCACGCTATTTACAAGCACCGCCAAATGACAGTTAGCTCTAGTGCTCCTGGTTGCGTGTTACCTTATGATTGCAAGCTAATTTCCAGGAGTTTTTTACGGTTGTCTGGCACAAACAAAGAGGACGAAACGGACAAAATATTGCAACAAGAGAAAAGTAGACAACAAGGACACGGAAGAGAATGAAAATTACGATGGCGGCATCAGGAACGAGAGCCCAGCTGAGGGCCAGAAAAACCAAAGAACAAAAGAAAGCCCCGAAAAACAAGCCTCACGAATAAAACAGCCACTGACTCTAAAAAACAAGATCGACCCGCCCATTGCCAAGGGCGAACTCGCTACTTCAACTTGAAGTCTACAAAGCGCAAGCTTGGACTGAGAGGATTGGCGAACTAGGAGATTTGAACAGGAGATTTGAAGGACTATTGATATAGTGAACGCGATCAATTCGGGCCGCCTTTTCGAAAACAACCCTAACCCAATATTAATGGAGTTTACTAACATTTTTATATTATTAGTGTGTAATGGGAGTGTGGCCGAGTGGTCCAAGGCGCCCGCTTCAGGTTCGTCAACTACCGTTGGAGCTTGAATTGCTGGTCTCGAAAGAGGCGTGAGTTCGAACCTCACCGCTCTCAATATTCTATTTTTTTTGTGCGATTAGTTTGATATTTCTTTCAAATAATGCTGTTTTGAAATGATTATTATTATTCTCTTGATTACGCTCGGTTAAATGAAAAGTTCTATTGCGGTGGCTATGAATATCAGAACCTAACGCAGAACAGCCTCCAGCGGTGCAATCGTGCTGGACTTGCATGGCAAAAATTGCCGACCAAATGTGACAAACAACGATCGCGCGTCGCAGCCGCGTAGTGTCCAGCTACCGCTATCTTACCCTCGACGCGGATAGGCTGTGACGGCGGTAAACGATATTCGAGGCACCAGTTGAGTAGCGCCAGACATTCATTATTGCAAAGATTGGGTGAAGTCTTTGACACGAAGTCGAACAGGATAGATAATGTATTCATTGGCTCAGATAGGCGTAATTTTCCAAAACACTTTTTTCGTATATTTATGGAATCATATTTGCTTGACTCTGGATTGCAAGCTGCTAATTGCTAAAAACAACGATTCCTTGTCCTGTAGCACCGCTTTAGCCTAAGCTTATCAGTCAGCCACCATATCCACAAGTATCCTAAATATGGATTGCATCTGTATAACTCGATTTAAGTGAATTATACAGATTATTGGATGACGACTGATCTAGCAGCCATCAGTAGGACGACTGAAGAAGTCAGCTATTACTGCTCTCCCATGTATACATAAAATAATCGGTGAATGAATAAATTGTTGTTAAAATTATTCCTACAATCGAATAAACGAACGAAAACTCCATTATCCTCAAATGAAAACCCAAGAAAACAGTTATACCATACTTCCATCATCAAATAATATACCACAGTCCTGATAATACCGAAACAACCTAAAACCATCTAAAAATCGGGCACTCGATCTCATTAGCGTTCGTCAAGGCTAAAAAGTGTTACTAATTGAATCCACATTTTATTGGAACCTTGTCACGAATTGGAAAAAAAATCCTTTGATTCAACAACCATTTTCATCCGTCACGCATTATACTTAGCCTACTCAAATAATGCATCTAGTTCTGATTGTTCTGAGTAGCATTCAAGATTCTGAGGATGTACAGGAACAAGTTGATGAAGTCAAGGTACAAGGTGACGCTAGCGGCAATTTCCTCTTCAGGATGGAAGTGCTTCATGATCAACTGAGTATCTACAAGGACATAGCCGCAAAAGACAAGGGCTCCCAGACCACCGAACAAGAGCTCACTAGTGCTGTTGTATGGGAAAAACATGGCAATGAACCCGAAACCGATGAGGACCCAAAGGGCAGCGCCGAGGTAAGGCATCCAGCCGATAAAATCGTATTTAGTTTGCATCGCGAACACTGTCAGTCCGACAAAGACCAAGAGCGTGATCAGGAGCGCTTCCACCACTATTCGCGTATTATAGAATGTCGTAATAGTTGCCACAGAATAACCCTCCAAAAGGGTGAATCCACCCAAAAAGAAAAGATTTACTGGATAACTCTTTCGCTTCCAGAACGTGAGCAACAAAAGAACGATAGATCCGATGAGCGACACCCACATCATCGACGGGTGGGTGTCAACCCAATATCTGATGGCACGGTTAAACATGAAAAGGACCGACAAGCCCCCCGTAGAAAGGAGCTGCAAGGTGAGGATCGTGTAAACCTTTCGAACAAAAGCATTGCGTATGGAAACAGAGCAAGCAGCTACTGAAGTTGAATACTTGAAATCATCTGGAAGATCGCTGTCGGGAGCACCGCGAGCAGCGTCTGCCCGTGATGGAGACCCATGGGGTTCAAGGAGAGGAGCACTTGGAGATCCCCTGCTTGGAGCATCAGCGGTATGATAGGAAGGCGGAGCCGTAGTGTACGAGGGAACCTGATCAGATGCAGCCATTGTAAGTGCGGTTGATTTTGGTGTTGGGGGCGACAATTGCAGAAGATCAACGAACGTACGCTACGTTGTTAGGAATTCGGCGATGACGATGGCCGCAGGCGAGGATGGCATGTCGTGGAACGTGTAGAACTTTGTGATTTGGTCAGCGTTTGTCAAACTCTAATTCTGTCCGTGTCACATAATATGCCAAAGCCTTAATATAGACAGCGAGAAAGTAGGAAATCTATTTGCAAATATGCCCAATTACATGTCAGCTGTTGATTAACTTCGCGCTTAGGTATTGTTCACAGATCACAGACCGACCAACTTTATCAAAAAAATGCTAAACGTATTTCTAACGAGCATTTTGAAAGAAGGATGTGTTTCAATTATACCGTAAGTGACGCGCATCAATCACAGAAAATCATCTGTACCAATTTTTTGTATGGTATAGCCTTCCTATCATAATTTATATCCAATTGCAAACTCTTGGGACACGACTAAGTTCTCCAATTGTACAACCATTATCATCCTTGACCATTGCTATCCTGTCTTTGCTCTCGTCCCAGTCATAGATGCTGCTCTTCCGCACGATGACGACATCAACGGGATAAGCGACATTCAAGAACGTTCCTGTTGGCCAGTTGAACAAGTTAGGGTGGGCTGTCGCCGCGGTAGTTTCCGACCGCTATGCATCGGTTCTCATTCAAAAGCGGAATCTAGCACTACATAATGTTAAAGTCGTGGGCCCGTTATTGTGCTTGAATCATTTCGTAACGTAGTATTGACACCCTACTTAAAATATCTGTGTATTTATAAATTATAGACATAAGCGTAATATCTCAATTATAGCTCACAACGGTTTAGGGTTAATGTCATAATGCTCCTCGCCCGTGTGGCACTGGCCCTTGAACCTTCATGAAAGTGTGGCGGTGGCAGCCCTAAGTGACGCGTTGGCTTGTGACTGCTTCTGAAGAGTAGCCCTAACTTGCCGCACCGCACACCACACAATGAGTAGTCCCCTCGAAATTAGCGAATGTACCAGTGTGTCGTCTTCTGATCTATACGTTCTGTGTTCACCAACATCACGACATTAATATCTATCTATAATCATGCCTGGTGTTTCCGTTCGGTACGTTATTTTATTATGTTATTGGCGGTGGATTCTCAGAGATTAATACCGGATTATAGAGACGTTCGCGCCCAGGACTTCATTGTCGCCTACGCCCAGTTTCTCCAGCGTCAGGGTATGCACCTTTCGAGGTTCAGCATAAAGAAGTATATTTCGGAATGGAAGAAATTCTAATGGATTCGAAAATAGGCAAGCTGGAGGTCCCTGGTTATGTTGAGTTGGTCAAGACTAGCTCTGGCAATGAGTATGGTGCCCTATATTTACACATTGCTTAGGAACAAAGTAGTTGAGATCTAACTCGGTATCTAACAGGCTTCCTCCTCAAGACTCTGATAAGTGGTTCTACATGGTATGTTTTGGAAAACGCAATATTATCGCGTAGCTCGAGGCTAATAGTCCAACAGCGTGCCGCTTCCGTTGCCCGACACATCTACCTGCGCAAATCCGTTGGTACTGGCAAATTGAACAAGTTGTACGGCGGCACTATCAATCGCGGCTCTAGGTCAGTAACTAGATGAGGATGTACGACTACTGTTTTCGAGGGAATATTGACAAATTATAGACCTTCGCACCACCGTGACGCCTCCGGTTCCGTCAACAGAAAGGTTCTTCAGGCTTTGGAAAAGATTGGTGTTTTGGAGGAAGGAAAGAATGGCCGGAAAATCTCCGAGACCGGTCAGCGGGATTTGGATCGAATTGCTGGTGAGGTTTTCGCTGGTGCCCAAGACGAAGATTAAATAAATATAGTATGATGCATAGGCGCTGTGTGTATTATAAGCGGAAAAGTCATCGTTTTATGTTTATGGAATAATAAAAATTTGAAAATAAGCGTTAATTAGTTTTAACATACGGCAAAACCATAGAATTGTGGAGTCTTATGTTCAATGCTCTCACGACCAGCAGTCTTGTCATAGAGGCGGACTAATCGATGTCTTCTGTTGCAGTATTGAGATGCCTACTTATGTAAGACCAACACAAGGACCTATAACTGTTTATTATACCAAAATATAGAACCGAACAGTCCTTCTATTCTAGCTCAAGCCCACAACCATTTTTGACTCCCATTAAATAAAAGCTACCTGAAATGACAAACAACAGAAAACATGAACCACGTCCCTAAGTGCAATTACTTTTTTGACTAACCATTTCTTCAGTTATACAATCTCTTTTCATAAGAATACAAGCCATGAACACCACCCTCAACCTGCGCCGACGCCGTTCTCAATTCAAATCTCACATCGCCATTGTCAACCTTCTGATGCAGCTCAGTCAAGCTGTGTACTCCAATATCCTGAAGACCATGCTGAAGGCCAGCAATCAAGTACGGGACGAACTTGGTGATGGAACCTCTGTCGATGACACTACCACTGACACCCTGAGCAACAAGCACCTTGTCATCTTCGGAGAAGTACCGAGCAGTGGCAGCGTTGTCGTTGGTGGACTGCTTCTCCATAGCATCCAGCGAGCCCATACCTCTGTACGTCTTCAATCGCTGACCATCTCTGTAGAAATACTGACCAGGAGACTCGCTGGTACCAGCCAACAAGCCACCCATCA
The DNA here is from genome assembly GCF_038497915.1 of Lipomyces doorenjongii. Taxonomy (NCBI): domain Eukaryota; kingdom Fungi; phylum Ascomycota; class Lipomycetes; order Lipomycetales; family Lipomycetaceae; genus Lipomyces; species Lipomyces doorenjongii. The sequence continues at coordinate 361,038 of NW_027118074.1, forward strand.
TGACGGCCGACGCACCAAGGGCAAGAGCCTTGGTCATGTGGCCGACATTCTGGATACCTCCATCAGCCATTGTCGGGACACCGAATCGAGCAGCAAACTCGGAGACTGCGCGAACAGCAGTACCTTGTGGACGACCGACTGCCATAACCTCCTGAGTAATGCAGATACTGCCGCTGCCCATACCGATTCTGAGACCATCGGCACCAGCAGCTATCAAGCTGGCAGCTTGCTCACGCGTGACTACATTGCCGGCAATGACCTCGAGACAGGGAAACTCCTCCTTAATCCATTTGATCATTTCGATCTGATAAATAGAGTTACCCTGGCTAGAGTCCAAGACAACAATATCGAGACCAGCAGCGGCGAGCTTTCGCAATCTTTCCTTGTCGTCAGGTCGGGTACCAATAGCAGCGCCGCAGAGCAGTTGCTTCGAATCGGGGAGCTTGCTAGCTAAAGGATAGTGAAGATTCTTCTTCAGATCAGTGCGAGACAACAGGGCAGTAAGATTGCCATCCTTGTCAACAATAGGAAGCTTGCCCTTCTTAGATCGGCGAAGGAGCTCGTTAGCGTGAGGCAAGTCAATACCCTCCGGGCCAGTGACGAGATCGGTGGTCATGACTTGGGAGACAAGTAGGTCATCCTGATCCAAGAACTGAATATCACGAGATGTAACGATACCAAGAAGCTTTCCGGGAACTTTTCCGTTCTCTATCGATGATGAAGTCAGTACACGTGATACACTTATTGACTCAATATAAGATTCATTGATGTGACATCAGCAACAAAACAGATCTCCTCATGACCGGTTACAGTCTAAATACGGTAGAACGAAAGTTATTTAAAAAGTTGAAACATCATATGTGCGTCTAAAGATATAAAATCAGAAAAATAACACGTACCAGTGACGGGGAAGCCGGCGAAACCAAGCTTCTCCTTCAAAGCCTTGACCTCCGAAATAGTGTTGGATGGGGAAAGGACTACGGGATCAGAAATGAAGCCATTCTCGTACTTCTTGACTTTGCGGACCATCTCAGCCTGCTCCTCCGCAGAGCAGTTGTGGTGGATGATACCAACTCCTCCGAGAAGCTGCACAACCACTTAGCCACTTGAACCAGGACATCGACGAGTCAAAGGATACATACAGCCATGTAGATAGCCATATCAGTCTCGGTGACAGTGTCCATAGGGGACGAGACAAATGGAGTCTTCAAAGTGATCTTCTTCGTGATCTTCGTCTCCAGACCAACCTCGCTGGAGGGAAAATCTTTAATCCGTGTCAGCAAGCGAACATAGAGACTAAAAGTCTCAGGTCAGGGCACAACATACAAATCTTTCCAGGAAGTAGAAGGAAATCATTGTACGTCAATCCACCATGAAGCTTGGAGTTCATGAGCGAACTAACGTCCAGACCATCGCGCTCCTTATACTGCTGGAGTGCGTTTAAGGCGGTGTGGTAGTCCTCATAGAGATGCGACTCGTCGACAGAAACCATATTATCAAATCGTAGAACGTTGTAGAGGATGTAGACGTCGCGAATGACCTGTCGTGCGATAACGATGAGAAGTCAACTTAGGAGCGGGATAAAGTGAGGGACTTTACCAAGTAAAAGAAAAGAAGAAAGGAAACTTAAGAGGAGGGCGACCACAAGCGCAGCTGCTTTAGAGCCCACCGCCAAAAAAATTTGCGGTTGGGAGTTTGGAGTTCTTCATTGCCGCAGCCCATCTAAGCGTCAGCAGTGCCTTAGACGGATGGCTCACAGTGACTTGCAACCTTGAGTTCAATGCTAATCCTGTTCCGTACTAGCGTAACCGTGTTAAAAAGCTTATCAACAGATATTTTCTGCACCACTATCCTCCGCCCCTTTGATTTATTGAGTGCTACTTAGGCCCTGCACCATTCAAAAAAGTGCCACTTTTCACACCAATTTTTTGCTCAATCTAGTTAGTCACAACCGAATTGGGAAGAAACACTTTTTTGAATGGTGCACCCTTGAAAAAAGTACCACTTTATCACTAGTCCTAATTCAGCCCCAAAAAAGCGCATTATCGCAAGGGTTCATTTTCCCATACAAACTGGAAAAAGTGGTCAAGACCTATTTTTCATCCCGTTTATCGCTAAAAGCAGTTAGACTCAACCCATTCCACAACTTCTGCAGCTCCATCACTCCACGTCAACACCACTATCCTCCAACGCCTTCTATTCCATGGATCTTGATGCATTGGAGGATTTATTATTCATCCTAGCCTATTCAAGGCATAAGAAACGTCGGCGTATACAAACAGGCCAGCCAGGGCAGGACTACATCAAGGAGTTGTTAGATTCAGCCCACCCTGAAAGAGTGCACCATGTGTTACGAATGCAACTAGCTACTTTTTATACTCTTCGTGACTGGTTACTTGCAAATACGGATCTGAAGGGCGATAATATCATCCATAATCGGCGAAGAAGAGGCTATGGAACGCAGGTATCAATTGAAGAGAAACTGGTGATATTTATCTATATATCATCACGAGGGGCTTCCAATCGAGATGCAAGTGAAAGATTTTCAAGGGGCAGATATACTATTTCTCGGTGCATTCTATTCTTCTCTTTATATAACTTATACTCTTCTACTAATAGCGTCCTTATTATAGTTCCTTTCATGAAGTCTTAGATGCACTTCTTATACTATATGCTCATGCTGTTACCCTCCCAACAATCGATACTCCTCCCTCCCCACGAATCGTAGATAATCCTAAATACGCTCCTTATTTTAATGATTGTATTGGAGCCTTGGATGGGACACATATAGCAGCTTACGTATTAACTACAGAGCAAGCTCGATATCGGAATCGAAAAGGAACACTCTCACAAAACGTTCTAGCTGCCTGTAACTTTGATATGCAGTTCGTATACGTTTTACCTGGTTGGGAAGGATCT